>NC_080164.1:107599246-107901323 GCF_950295315.1 Erinaceus europaeus | reverse complement strand
TAATAAAGATTCTTGTGAGCCACTTAAATATGAAAGTCCAACAAATCAAGTTGTCACAAACATTTGGAGACATTGCTTAATCTTGTCTTCATATTTCTGAATTTAGATGTTTGTTTTCCAAGATAAGAGAGGAATTTTAGAGTCCTGTTGTTATTCCTTGTATTTTTCCTCAAAGCTTCCAGAACTTTTTTTTTCTTTCTTTCCTTTCCCTTCCCCTCCCCCCCCTCCTCCCTTTCCCTCCCCCTCCTTCCCCTCCTCCCCTTCTTCTTCTTCTTTTTTTTTTTTTTTTAATTGAGAGGTCAGTGGTTTACATTACAGTTGTTCACACATGGGGACCAATTTCACATCTCTCCATGATAGATGTCTACAAAACACTGTCACTCCCAACTTAGGCCTTTTTCCATCATCGCATGGACCAGGACCTGAAAGCCCCCACCCCAACCCTATGCCCTGTCCTCCTTCCTCAGAGTCTTTTGCTTTGGTTGATTCCATCTTCCCTTTCTCCCTCCCTCCCTCCCTCCCTCCCTCCCTCCCTCCCTCCCTCCCTCCCTCCCTCAGAGCCTTGCTCAAATCTGACTTACGGTTGTACTGAGGATTGAACCGGACACCTTGAAACCTCAGGCTTGAAAATCTTTTGCAGAACCATTATGCTGTCTGTCTTCCCCCCACCCTAGGATTTTGAATACTTCCTGTGCTGGCCAGTGTCAATCTGAAAAGAGATTCAAATCTAAGTGAATTCATGGTATAACAGTGACCACTACTGAAGAAAGACATTTTGCCTTTTAAGGAAAAAAGTTAACAACTTTGAGGACTTAACCTTTCTACACTAAGGCCAGTCTTTCAAGGTGTCTCTCATATATTAATATGGAAGACATTTGCTTTTCTTCTTTCCTCTTTCTGAATTTGAGGCCCCTGTCTTAATCTGGACTCTTGTCCCTTTCCCTCTCTTTGTCCCACCTGTTACCAGTTGAGCTGCTCTGAATTCTCTCAGTGGCTTGCGGCAAGGGCTTGTGTGGTGTGACTCTTCCTCACAAGCATATGGCTTTCTCATGAATTGTAGTGCGTGTCTGTGCAGTTTCCCAGAAGCAGAGCCTAAGATGGAGCCAGTGTACTTGAGGGCTGCATTGTAACCAGGGAAGGCAAGGGAGCTTGTTTATGTTATTTACCGAAGTGTGCACAAAGACAAAGAAAGTGAGAAAAGCAAGGGTGTGGTATCAGGAGGCGGATTCATATTGGTTCAGGAAGAGAACTGCAAACAAAATAGTGCTGGAAGTCTGACTTGGTATAAGGCAGGGAAACCAGACTTTTGAGCCCCACTCTTGTGCATGCTAGTTACTGGCCCTAGAAGTGTGTGTGCGCGTGTATGTGTCTGTGTGTGTGTGTGTGTGTGTGCACGTGTATGTGTGTGGGGCAACTTTTTAAAAACACATTTTATTGGAGATATTGATGGTTTATAGTCTGCAGAAAATACAGTTGTTGGTACATGTATAAAATTTCTCAGTTTTCTGTAAAACATTCTCATTCCCAGCCTAGGTACTCTCCCTGGAGGCAACTTTTTATTGTTTTATGTTTTCATTTTTAATTTATGATTATAGTGGGTTATAGGATATAGTTCCACACCACACCCACCACCAAAGTTCAGTGTCCTCATCCTCCTACCTTCCAAAGATAACCACCAGAGTTCTCACAGGTCTTAGAAGAAACAGTTTGGTTGCTTCTGTTTGTTTGTTTTGTAAGTTCTCTGGATTCCACATATGAGTGAAACCATCTGGTAGTTGTCTTTCATCTTTTAACTTATTTTGCTAAGTGTAATCACCTCCGGTTCCATCCATTTTGTCCTAAAGGACACAATATCATCTTTTTTGATTGCAGAGTAATATTCCACAGCGTAGATATCTTATAACTTTTTTAACCAGTCATCTGTGGGAGGGCATTTAGGCTGCTTCCAGTCTTTGACTATTATGAATAATGCAGCTATGAATACAGGGGTGCATATGTCCCTTCAGTTAGTGTTTGAGTGTTCACTGGATAAATGTCTAAGAGTGGTATTGCTGGCTTAAGGTTCATTTGTTTAAGGACTGTCCACACAGTCTTCCAAAGAGGCTGCACCTGGGGGTCACTTTAGTTGCATATGCAGAATCTTGCTGCTGTGGACCATGGGAGAAGCTGAAGGAAAGATACACCAGCCCACTAGAAGGCTTTAGGGGATATGCTAAGAGGTTCTCTCCAGACCTGAGCTATCAACTCAGAGCAAGGGCTCTTGTGTAGACTGTACCCGTTCACATTGTCCTCCCAGGTGGTCACTGTCCATCTGTGAGTGCCTCCTTTCTATTCTGGACAGCTTCTCACCGTTTTTTCCTGGCCCATTGTGTCATCTCCTTCCTTCCTTTCTCTCTCTTTCTCTCTCTCTCTCTTCCTTCCTTCCTTCCTTCCTTCCTTCCTTCCTTCCTTCCTTCCTTCCTTCCCTTTTGTTGACCTTTTGTTGTTGTTGTTCTTGTTATTATTGTTGTTGGATAGGACAGAGAGAAATGGAGAGAGGAGGGGAAGACGGGGGGGGGGGAGAGAAAGATAGACACCTGCAGACCTGCTTCACCACCTGTGAAGCGACTCCCCTGCAGGTGGGGAGCTGGTGGCTCGAACCAGGATACTTACAGCAGTCCTTATGCTTTGCGCCACGTGCTCTTAACCCACTGTGCTATCACCCGACTCCCGGCATCTCCTTTCTAATCCACTCCAGCTGTAGTGTGTGCCCAGCCCTCCCCAGCCAACACTGACATGCAGAATAACAAGCCCCTTGCCCAGTTCGTCTTCTGTTGGGGGTCTTTGCTTACTAGGGTACCACACACCCCTTTTGGAAGGTGTATGCTAATTTTGTACTATTTGCGCCAACATTTATTTTAATTATTTCATTTTATTATTTTTAAATTTATTTCGTTTTGGAAAGAGGCAGAGAGGAGTTGAAAGGGTGTGGGTGGGAGACTTATGGCCCTGCTTAACCACTTAGTGCAGGTGGGGACCTAGGTTTGAATCTATGGCCTGACACATTGTAATGTGTGCACTCAACCACGTGAGCCACCACCTGGCCCCTTGATCCAACATTTAAGTATACACTAGGTGTCCTCAGGACTAATAAGGGAGACTTTGTAAGTGACATATAAATAAACCTAATTAGTTAATAGACATCCCTAACACTGCTTGGTAACTAACTCATCACTCCATCTATATTATTTTCATTTCCCCAAACGGGGCTCTAGAAAGCAAAGATGCATTCTTCACACTGCCTGTATTTGACAACATCTCATGTGGCCCAGCACTCATAGTGTCAAATGGCTCTCTGATATATCCCAGTTTCACTTCCCACACTGGGAGTCATTTCACAAAACTGTCTGCTGGGCTCTAACAGTGTGTCAGGCACCACTGAAGATGCTGGGTTCACAGCAGTGAACACAAGAGTACTCCAGTGAGTGTGGCCTGTGTCACTTGATGGTGGGGGCTGGCAGGGGGTGGAGGGACAACGAACCACCTGAGGAGATAGACATCACAGAGGTGAGGAGTTGAGATGTAGAAGAGAGTGCCTAGGGAGAGGGTGACAGCAGGCAGGCAGGAAGGTGGCTTTGAGATGCTGTGGAAATGGGTCAGGAGAGAGGGGACAGGACTTCTAGGGCCTCCTGGGTTGCTGCAGCACATTGAGGCTCTGCTTTCTGGACCTTGAGGGAGCTGTGAGAAAGTTGGGGCTACTTGTTCAGCTCTGCAGCAGGACCTGAGAGAGAAAGCTTCCTTGGGGAGAGGGCAGGAGAAGGGGAGACTGTTCTCCCAGGAGAGGGAAGGAAGGAAGGGAGGAGGGAAGGAAGGAAGAGAGGGAAAAAGTGAGCAAGGGACAAAGGAGGGAAGAAAAGATTGAAGGAGAAAGGAAAGGAAAGAAAAGGAAAGGAAAAGAGAAGAAAGGGAAAGAAAGAGTCCTATAACTAGAAATGAGATTCTATTTGAAGATCTAAATATCTTTCCTTTTGGGGAACTTAGGCAATTAAGTATGCTTATTTTCCAATATGCAACACACTGTTGTCCATGTTTTGATCCAAGTCTGAGTGGCGTGTTTCAACATTTTATTATTTCAGCCACTGGTGGAAAAAAAAAAAAAGGAAAATCCCTTTCCAAAGCTTTGATGTCTACTCACTCCATTAGCTAGAGGAAGGTTAGAGTTTGTGAAAAGATCTGTAAGTCCTCCAGTGTTTCAGTAATCTCTGTGTCTCGCAGACTCGTGCTCTCCCAGCTTCCTGGCAGAATCAGCCTTAGTCATCTTGACTATGAAGTGAGGGTAGCAGCAGTTTCTAAGCTCTTGTCGATTCTGGTTCCTGTTCTGGTTTGCAGCCACTGATGGGTAAGCCCTCTTGAGCTAACTGTTAGGCCAAAGCAACTGCAGTCTGCTTGTTTTGGCCCAGAGATCGGGAACTTGGGTTCCCTTGCCTGGAGTCACCTTAAGTTGTGCCAGCTTAGCAAACTCACTCTTTGGACATTGCTGATTTTAAGGTGAAACGTAGGTCAGAGGGATCTCCAAACCACATCTAGTCATGAGGATACATGAAGTGTACTTTATACACCTGCATGTATCCTGCATGTTAAGACCCACCCTCTCGGCATCACCAGAGACAGTATCTGGGTTTTCACAATCTCCCTCAATTTAGGGGGTGATCAGGGCTCGCCTGTGTTCTGTTTTTGCTCCAGTGTGAAACTGGTTATAATTGCAAGCAAAAGATTTGGGATTAAGTTTTGGAAACTGTTAATGTGCTTTTCCTCCCCTTCGTCTTCACCCTTCTTTAGTCAACAGAAGACTTGTCAGTAGTTCACTAGCTCCGACTTGTAGGTAACATGCTGGAATAATTTACGAGGCCCAGTGAACTGTCTTAAGAAAGAAAAACTCACTACAACAATAAAACAACAAGGGCAACAAAAGGGAATAAATAAATAAAATAAATATATTAAAAAAAAGAAAGAAAAACTCACTGTTGTGCCAAATTGAGGCCCCATCTTTCCCTGTACTTCAGCCCATTGCTTAATATCCTGTCAGCTCCATGGGTTCAACTCTGTTCTCTTCACCCATAGCAGAGAGGCAGGACCCAGAGGTAGGTCCATTTTTAGTGAGAGTTCTCAGGGTGGGGTATTGCAATCTCTGGGCATTGAAAAGACACTGAGTTTCCTTTCCTTTTTTTTTTTTTAAGTTGGAGTAACACACCACCCAAGGCATAGTTTCCCTTTGATAGTCCAAATGTTTTCCTCTTTGGTTAGCCTGTAATTGGAGTTTTACCACATTTTTTGTTTGTTTGCTTTTGTATGCTTGTGTTAGCCTATGTCTATGTGATTTTTTTCAACTTAATGTCTATTCTATTTTACTTTTTAAAATTACCTCTGTCTCTCTTTGATAGAGATAAGTTGAGATGGGAGGGCAAAGTAGAGAGGGAAAGAGACACACCTATAGCCCTGCTCCACCAGAGGTGGGTCACGGGGGCTTGGACCTGGGTCCTTGAGTGAGTCAATGTGTGCTATAAGGTGTGCCACTGCCTGCTCCCCATCATCTTAATGTTCTCATCTTGGAGGATGACTGTCTTTAGGAGAACTGAGGAAGATTATTACGTTCCTCCCCACCTCACCATTAGGATAAGAGAGTGTTGGCTGGTGGGGTGGAGAAGAGGACTAGCTTGCATGGTGTCTCTTTTGTATATGCCTTTCCACATATACCATTAACGTTGTATTAATAGGGGGGTCCATATATGACTTTTTCAAGTAAAAATAATGGCTTAGAAAGTTCATGGAACTTGGGACTGGGTGGTGGCACACCTGGCTGAGTGTACATGTTACAATGCTCAAGGACCCAAGTTAGAGCACCCGGTCCTCAACTACAGGGAGAAAGCTTTGTGCATGGTGAAGCAGTGCCACAGGCGTCACTCTGTCTCTCTTCCTCTCTATCTCCCCCTTCCCTCTTCATTTCTGGCTGTCTATCAAATACATAAATAAAGATAATAAATCTCATAAAAATATATATAAAGAAAGTTCATGGAACCTGACCAATAGTCCAGGCCAGTTGAGATTATCCACCCTCTCTTTCTCTTAGACAAGGGACTTAGGAACTATATAGTCTCTGTTTGAGCTTGACAAAATAGAAAAGTAATGCAGTCCGGGCTGCCCTGGGCTCTTCTGTCTGTAAGCAATCTCTCTCTCTCTCTCTCAAATTTAGAGCTTTATTGAGTAATGGTTTACAGTATAGCCTTTCCTCCCCACCACTCCCATCTCCAAAGGTCTGTATCCCCATTGCACCCCCATAGATAACCACTGTAGTTCTCCCACAGTCTTAGATATAGGTTGACATTTTGGCTTTTTTTTTCCTTTCCACATTCATAGACTCAATTGCCTATATTCCGCATAAGAGTTACCCTTCACCTCCTTACTTGCTTCACTAAGCATAATCTTTTCCAACTCCATCCACTTTATTCCAAAGCCCTAGTGATAACCCTGGGGGAAAAAGAAAAAAAAAGAAGAAGGAGAAGGAGAAGGAGAAGAAGAAAGAAGAAGAAAGAAGAAAGAAGAAGAAGAAGAAGGAAGGAGAAGAAGAAGAAGAAGGAGAAGGAGAAGGAGAAGGAGAAGAAGAAGAAGGAGGAGAAGGAGAAGGAGAAGGAGAAGGAGAAGGAGAAGGAGAAGAAGAAGAAGAAGAAGAAGAAGAAGAAGAAGAGGAAGAAGAAGAAGAACTAAGAGAGAGAGGGAAAGGAACCACAGCACCAAAGCTTCCTTCAATGCAGTGGGGGCCGGCTTCAAACTTAGTTCACGCCACGGCAAAGCAGTGGACTGTCCAAGTGAGCTATTTGCCTGCTTGAAGTTCTTTATTTCCTTGTTTTTTTTTTTTTTTTTAAACAAAATCAAATCTTATTTATTCCTCTGAAAGAAAAGTTATGTCACTCTGTGATCCTTGGAAAAATAATCCTAGGAAATAATGCATTTGAAGACACTTAGTTTTAAAGATTTAACATAAAAATCTTAATAACCATAGTTTTTGTTTGTAAATGCTAACTTATTATAAACCTGGCCAGAAGAAAGTGATATTATAAAGGAAAATGTTACTAATACTGGCCTTTGAAACGTGGGTACAAACCTTGATTCCATGGCTTCCTCTGATATACAGCTCAACTTCAGAACCATTTGCAAATTGACATAGCAGTCCTTAACACCAGCATTCTAGAAATTATAACGATTAAATGAAATAATACATGTAGAGAAGTTAGGTCAGGATAAAGATAAGTTGTCTTCATCTCTCCTCCTTTGATAAGTGAGCATTAACTTAGTATCCACTGTAAAGTTTCCTTCTAGAAGATGATATTTATTTTGTTTCTTAGCAACAGCCTGGGTGTGTCTGTGGAGAAAATGAGAGAGCAGAGAGCAGCCAGGTAGGTGGTTATCTGAGAAGGTCAGGAAGATGATGATTCAAGTGTTAGAGAAAAGGCCTCTCTAGGCAAATGAGTGACTTCTTGGTTATAATTAATGCTTTTCTGAAAAGCAGAAGTGGGTAAAATCCAGAGCTGGCTGCCAGCTAACTACTGCTTTGCTTCAGAATTATTGTCTTAGCCACTAATTTATGGTCACCAAGAGAAAGAAACCAGTACACACCTAGTCTTGTTTATTCTGCTAATTCTTCCTGTTCCCTGTAGAAGAACAATTCAGAGGTGATTCTCTTTTACTGTGAGTTTAGTCAGAATGCAAACACAAAGGTGTTTTTTTTTCCCTCTCACACTCCCACCCAAATCCGTATGTATCCCTATGATCACCTAAACAACAAGAAAATCCAGTTAATTGGCTGGCTTCAGGGCTTTAATAGTTACAATGCTTTTATAAATGAGTATGTCCTAAGAGCCTTTCAGCAGCATTAACGTAAACTCATCAGGCATAGTAAAAAGAAAAAAAAAATTATAGTCTTCCTTTTTTTTTTTTTTTTTTCTTTTTTTGGACACTAGAGTAATTTCTGGGCCTCATTTGTACTACCATAACTTCATAATTCCTGGGATCTTTTTTTTTTTTCTTTCTTATTCTGTTTTTGGCTAGAAAATGAGGAAGAGAGAAGACAGATACCTATAGCACTGCTTCTCCACTCACTGGTGAAGCTCCCCACTGCAGGTGTGGATGGAAGAGGGACTTGAATCTGGGACATATGTGCTCTACAGGCTGAGCTGCCACCCAGCCCTCCAGAGTTTGTCATCAAATCCTTCCTTTTTTTCATAATTAGTCATAAGAAGGGGCAGAACTGCAGGAGTAGGGCCAGTGAAATAGCTCACCTGGATAGGGCACTGCTTTGCCAAGTGTGTAACTCAGACTCGAGCCTGGGTCCCCACCACCCTGAAGAAGCTTTCAGTACTGTCTCCTTCCCTCTCCCACCACCCCCTGCTGTCTCTGTCTCTATCTGAAAATAAATAAATAAATAAATAAATAAATAAATAAATAAAAGAAATTGCTGAATAAGATGTAAGACACATGCTGATTAATTGACAGGAAGATCTTGCCCACCTCTTAAGGGTGGAAATGCGGTGGTATTTATTAGATACTCAATTCAGCACCTTGGAAAACATTCGATAAATATTTATTCCCTTGTGTCAGAGGGACTTTGAAACACAACTGTCTCAGTCTCTCTACTAAATTTAGAAGCAATTCACAAGCACTCTTTAAAGATAAATAAGCACTAGCTGCTCCCTCTTGTCTAATCAATGCCATGGGTCTCTTTAGAATTCCCAAGGAATATTTTTACCCCTGTGAAATTCAAGCCATTCCCAACTGTTTCCAGTGGCTGTTGTTGCTATTACAGTTTCAAAGACCCGAAATAGCTGAGACTTCATAGGAGCCGGAAAGTAGTCAGTGTAAAAGCCACACGTGGACAAGTGTTTCTCCAGTCCAGCCCTGCAGCTTGCATTTTCCTCAGAACCTCCATTTTTCACAATCAACCAGCTTTCTAAAAGTTGCTAGTCTTCCTAATTTCTTCTTCCAATCTTGATTTCTCTGAGCAGTCTCTCTGAGGAATTAAAATGGTCCCTAAATCAGCTGATTTTTGTGAGCCCTAAATTTAATTTCTTGGGTAATTCATAAGGGGCTGTGTCCATGTTAAAATAAAATGTCCAAAGATGGTCTTGAATTCAAGAACCTCTCTTACATGGAAGCCTGCCTTATCTCAACTGTTTTGGCTAAAGATTGTAGTTCTGTTTTCCTGTGTAATTCATCCTGTTAGAAACAGCTCTGAGGGACTTTCCAGATTCTTTTGTTTTACTGGAATTATGTTCTATAGACTAGGCTTTGCAATCATGGCTTATTCATTATTCCAGAATGTCTTTGTTACACTGAGAATACTTGGGGTTACAAAATTATTCTTAAAATCAACAAAAGTATGGTTACATTTGAAAGATATGCTAGTTCACTGCCTCTTTCAAAGTAAAATTTTAATTTCTTTGATACACTGAAATACATAATATCCTTTTCCAGATTTCATAGATTCTATAGTATATATGCAAATTTCCTTTTTTTTTTTTTTTCCGTCTCCCCCCATTCTGTTTATTTCATCACTAGAGCTTCACTGCTCTGGGATGACTTTGTCAGATAGAAAGAGGGAGACAGAGACAAAGAGACAGAAGAAGAGAGGCAGAGAAAGATACCACCAAATCTTCCCCCGAGGTGGATGGGCCCAGACTCAAGCCTGGGTCGTGTGCATAGCACAGCAGGACTCTCCTAGGTGAGCTATTTTGTGACTCTATATTTTCTTCTTCCTCTTTATCATCTTCTTTTCCTTCTCCTCTTCCACCTTTCTGTTCCTCTCCCTCCTCTTCTTTCTATTGCCACCAAGTTTATCTCTGGGGCTTGGTGCTAGCATCAAGAATCCACCATTCCTAGTGACCATTTGCTTCTTTTCTGTTTTATTTGATAGGACAGAGAAATTCGAGCCCCTGGCTCCCCACCTGTAGGGAGAATCTTCACAAGCTGTGAAGCAGGTCTGCAGGTGGGGAGTGAGGGCTCGAACTCAGGTCCTTGCACATGGTAATGGGTGCACCACCACCTAGCCCTTCAAAAACCTTAGATTTTTCTTTTTGAAAAATATTTTATTTATTTATTTTAATGAGAGTGTTAGGAGAGAGAGAGATGTTGAGAGAGAGAGATGTTGAAAGAAAGAGACAAAGAAGAGTATTGCTTAGTTCTGGCTTATGGTAGTGCCAGGGATTGAACCTCAGACCTCAGAACCTCAGGCATGAAAGTCTTTAACATACCCATTATGTTGTCTCCCTAGCCCAAGATTTTATCCATATTTTCTAAGGAGAGAACTATTTATTTTGCTGTTCCAAATATACTATATTTTTAAGAAGATTGATTTCATATGAAATATGTATGATGAGAGTTTCAGATGAGAGAGAGGGAGAATCTGCCTGGTGGTAGGCATGTGGTAGTCATACTGGAGTCTTGGGCACGCAAGTCCTGAATTCCATCCACTGAGCCATTTCCCTGGAAGCCACAATAGGGATTTTGCCATGAAATGTTCCCTAGGAGGTAGAAAAAGAGACAATGTGGAAACATGCGATCTATACTCTTATAGTGTCAGATTCCATGGAAAATCCTTTCAAGGAGTCCCACTTCTTTTTGGCTTTCTTAGAGGCTCACAGGATATCCTGGCAGTTGTATTACCTCACTCCTTCCACTGGCATGTCCAGTTTGTGCCTTCTGTGGATAAACCCAAGCCACACGAAGATCTCCAGCTGTGAAGCAGCTTCTCCGTTAATTTGGAATTCATATATGAGTTTGAGAATTGGGGCCGGAATTCATGAACTCACAGCACTTTAGAGTTTGAAGTAACTATAGCTGTTAACCAGCGGTGCTCAGTCACCACTTCCTTTCCTCTCTCTTCCTCAGCATTTCTTTATCATCTGTGCTGTGAGAAAATATCTGTCATGAGGGCCCAGCAGCTGCACACCTGGTAGAGTGCATATGTTACCATGCATGATGCCCACACCTGCAGAGGGCAGATATCATGAGCAGTGGGCAGTGCTGCCAATGTCTCATTTTGTCCCTCTTTAAGCTGAATATGGGTCTTGGATCAGATCAAATTGATGGGGGCTTACAGTCAACAATATTTATACATTTTTCCCATATTTGGGAGCTACTCTCTTCCCTGATCCAGCTTTCTGGTCCTTTTTCCAGCCATGACATCATCTTCCTAGACAATAACTTGGATCCACCTCCATATCAGATGTCAGGCTCAGGGAAAAAAAAAAAACAACCTAGTATAGTCATGGGCTCTTTGGAATATAACTAAAATAGCCCTATTAGCTACAAAATGGAGACCCCCCCCAACTCTTCATATGAACTTTTCCAGCCTTTAGGTTCATGATTAGTCAACAATATTTTTGGCTCTATATGTTAACTCTTTTTTCAGCCACCAGGCTCCAGATGCTAACATGATGCCAACTAGACTTCCCTGGGCAGATGACCCCACCAATGTGTCCTAGAGCCCCGTTTCCCTAGAGCCCCGCCCCACTAGGGAAAGAGAGAGACAGGCTGGGAGTATGGATTGGCCTGCCAATGGCCATGTTCAGTGGGGAAGCAATTACAGAAGCCAGACCTTCCACCTTCTGCACCCCTAATGACCCTAATGGTCCATACTCCCAAAAGGACAAAGAATAGGAAAGCTATCATGGGAGGGGATGGGATATGGTGGGTGCTGGGAATTGTGTGGAGTTGTACCCTTCTCATCCTTTGGTTTTTGTCAGTGTTTCCTTTTTATAAATAAAATTTTAAAAAATCATTAGAAGGGGGAAAAAAAGAAAAATGAACAAAGAGAAGGGGAAGAAAAGCTTCTGGGAGTTATGCCCTAGTGATAACCCTATTGGTAAAAAAAAATAATAATAAAAAAATAACTAATAAATAAGAGCACTAAAGTCCCAGGACATGTATCTTGTCACATGCATGGTCCAGACCTGAGCCCCCAACACCACACAAGAGGTCTGTGGTAGGGGAAGCTTTGATGCTGTGGTGTCTCTCTCCTCTATCTATCCGAAAGAAGTTGAGGGGCTGGGTGGTGGTGGTACACCGGGTTAAGTGCACAGAGTACTAAGCACAAGAACACGAGCAAGGATCTGGATTTGAGCCCCCGGCTCCCCACCTATGGGAAGGTCGCTTCACAAACTGTGAAGCAGATCAGTAGGTGTCTCTTTCTCACTCCTTCTCTTTTCCCTATCCCTCTCAATTTCTCTCTGTCCTATCCAATAAATTAGAAAAAAAAATGGCCATCAGGAATAGTGAATTAATAGTGCAGGCACCAAGTCCCAGCAATAACCCTGGAGGCAAGAAAAAAAAAAGAGAGAAAGATAAGTTGTCCAGGAACACTGAAATCATTCATGTATGAGGCCTCAGCTCCAAAACAAGCAAACAAACAAACAAATAAGAAAGAAGGATGATGTCCCTCCTCCCAAAAGGTAGGATGAATGCTGATGTCACAAAAGCTGGGGTGAATGTTGTAGCCTTTAGTCACCTGCAGCTTACAAATCTGAAAGGAATGACTTAGATGAGAGACAGTGAGAATGTCTGAGGTTAACTAGAAATGTTAGAAAATAGAGACTTCTAATACAGTGGTCATCATCTGACCAAGAAATTCTGAACTTTGAACTTTAAATCTCTACAAATTGTGTTGCTAGAGAGGGTCTAGAAGAACGACTTTATGTCTAGCAATGTGTAATATAAGTCTTAATACTCCTTATGCCACTTTCCTATGGTCCTAGGAGTTACCACTGTCTAAGGAGAACACTTTCCTATGAGAAAGAGAACACTTTCCTATGGTCCTAAGGAGTTACCAATGTCTATGATCCTTTTATGTAAAACTTGCTTCACCCCTTATTGAACACTGAAAATTTTTAGCTCCAGAACTCCTGGGGAAGAGGATGGGAAGTTCAGAGTCAGCCCATGGTTCAAGGGCAAGCACAGGTCTTGGTTAGTTTCAGGACACATACTTCCAGTGAACATCACACGATGTGAACTGGACCAGAAGTGGGGATCCAGAGCAGAGTTTAGTGGATTGTGAAAACTCCTGAGACATTCAGCAGTGTGGCAGCATGAACACACACTTGTGAACCATGCAGTCCATCCTCATACATATCTCTGCAGTGTAGAGAACTGTCTAGGTGCTTTGAGGATGCTGAGTGAACCTGCTGGTTGAAGGAGACTTCTGTGTAGGCCCGAGACTCAAGGAAAACGGTGGCCAAGAACAAACATCCTTTCTTGCTCCCAAGTTTCTTCTGCAGACTTAGACTTAAGGACCAGTTGACTTATTGACCCAAACGCTGTGCTGCAAAGGGGGAAGAGGTAGAGAAATAAACACACCTCTCAGTTCAAGAGGCTTCTAGTGGGGAGAAGCAGGTATGAGTCTAAACAGTTATTTGGTGATCTTGGAGTGTGGGCATCTTCACGCAGCATCTGGAGCACAGAGCAAGGAGCCTGAGGGGGGCATTGTCCCAGGAGGGAATGTGTGAGCTGAGACGTGGATACAGAGCTTGTCAGACTGTCAGCAGGAGAGGGAATAGGGCATTCTGGGCAAAGATCTTGTAGTTGTACTGTGACTGAGCCATAGTGGTTGAGGGGCTGGGAGAAGTGGGAAAGGGTTGGAGGGTTATGAGAGGTTAAATGGGGGCCTTTCTTGGGCTTGAGTCCTGACACCACATGGGAGCACCATGGAGGGTAGATCAGTGTTTCACCTCTGGGAAAAAAAAAAAAAAGGAGAAGGAAAAGAAGAGGAATAGAAAAATGAATCTGGGAGACCATTCCATGGTATTATGTAAGAGCAAGGATCTGTTTCATCTCCTGGCATTGTGTTAAACACACACACACACACACACACACACACACACACACACACACAGAGAGAGAGAGAGAGAAAGAGAGAGTAGTGGGGAGAGGGAGAGAGAGAGAGAGAGGATTCAGGTAATTATAAAGGGTTTTGGCTGTCTTAAGTGAAGTTGGTTTCTTACATTAATGGGGAGCTGTTGAGTGGTAACGACAGGTTGAATCATCGGCTCCACGACTGTTAACGTCTAGTAGCCAAGCCATGTCTGTCAAAGGTGCTTCTTTCAGTGGCTTTAGGGATAATCCAGTCATCCCTCTCAGGAATTTTGTAGGGATGGGTTCTGCTGTCGCTCTCCTACTATAGATGAAAGATTGAAAGAGAAAACACTTAGACATTTTGCCTTTGGTTCAATGCCCAGGATCCCAGAATCCCGGGATCTCAGGCACTGTGACTGTGGACTGTGTGTGGAGAAGAGGGAGGAGACCAGTTGGGAAGCAGTTTCCTGTGTGGAGGAGGGAACTAAGGAGGCCTAGGAGCCACGGAGTTGGTGGGCTGACCTTGCCCTGCTCCTGTCTCTCTGCCTCCTTTCTGTTTTTTATCTCCAGCTGGAAATTCTCGTCTAGTCTCTCTGCTTAGCTTTTCTCTCTTGCCAGTTAATAACCCCATCAATTCATTCTTGTACGAAATATTACCAGGTTTCATTTTTAGGAGACTGAGAAGGGGATCAGACGATAGTGCACCTGGTTAAGCCCACACATTACAGTGCTCAAGGACCCAGGTTCAAGTCCCTGGTCCCTACCTGAGGGGGAAAGCTTCATGAGTGGTGAAGCAGGGCTGCAGATTTCTATCTCTCTATCTCTTTCTCTCTCTGCCTCCCCTTCCCCCTCAATTTCTCTCTGTCTCTACTCAGTAATAAATAAATAAAATATTTTTTTAAAAGAGAGAGAGAGAGAGAGAGTGAAAGACACCACAGAGCCTAAGCCTCCTTCATCTAGGTGGAGTTACATCGGGCTCCAGCCTGTGTCAGGTACATGGGAAAGCATCCTCTTCCTGCTGTCTTAACTCTTCATCAGAGTCCTTCATCTTAGCTGTCTTTTTGTTCCCTTCATTTTTTTCCCCTTTATTGCAGGGATTGTTTACTGCCCACAGTAAAATATAGTAGTTGGTACATGTGTGACATTTCTCAGTTTTTCACATAATACTCTAACTGCCCCCCTCATCTAGGTCCTCCTCCGCCATCATGTTCCGGGATCTGAGGCCCACCCTCCCCACCCCAGAGTCTTTTACTTTGGTTCAGTACATCAACTCCAGTCCAAGTTCTGCTTTGTGTTTGCCCCTGTTTTTATTTCTCAACTTCTGTCTATGAGTGAGATCATCCCATATTCACCCTTCCCTTCCTGGCTGATCTCACTTCACATGATTCCTTCAAGCTCCATCCAAGATGGGATGAAGAAGGTGAATTCACCATTTTTAATAGCTGAGTAGTATTACATTGTATATATAGACCACAGATTTTTTAGCCACTCATCTGTTGTTGGACACCTGGGTTGCTTTCAGGCCATTACAAATTGGGCTGCTATGAACATAGTTATACACAGATCTTTTTGGTTGGGTATGTTTGGTTCCTTAGGCTATATCCCCTGGAGAGGAATTGCAGGGTCCACTTCTAGCCTTCTAAGAGTTCTCCAGACTGCTTTCCACAGGGGCTGGACCAATTTATATACTTTTTTTTAAAGTCTTTTTTCTGAGGGTTCATTTTCCCCCCTTATTTGGGACAGAGTGAGTTAGAGGGGCACATTGCCTGGCCCCTCACTCTTCTGCCCAGTTCTCTGTGTTTGTCTCACCACCAGGGGAAGCTGCTCCCAGCCCTGCTCTTGAAGGGCTCGGTCCCGTGCAGGTGATGTCCTGTTAGTCCAGGAGTGAAGACCCCACTGGCTCCAGGGCTGGACACTCAGGTGCATTTCCTGCATGTGCTGCACCTGTGATGGGGTGGTTTGTGGAGCTGTTGTTATGGCCCTGCTCCCCCATAGTGACTACAGTGGGTTGACGGGAGAGACTAGGAAGCTCAGTAGAGAGATGGTGCTGTGGGCCAGGCCCATCAGTGCCTCGTTGCCACTGCCTATGGATGGATGGGTGGATGGATAGATGGATGGATAGGATAGATGGATGGGTGATGGGACCACTGCCCCTCCTACAGGGTTGGTCCATCTGCTCTCCTTGTATGGAGTTGGCTTGAGGTCCAGTTTCATATGTGGATGGAGATTCTCTATATCTGTGGGAGGAAGTAAGGGAGTTCAGATTCCAACTTCTGTGCTGCTATCTTGATCTGGAACCCTCCATACTTGGCTTTAGCATTGCATCCAGGTCCTGAGCCAGAGTGGGTGGCTTCTAGCAACAGAAATGGATCGCTTCTCAGCCTGGAGACAAGGTGTGTGAGGTCAGGGAGGTGGATGGGCCGAGTCCCCCAGAAACTGGGACTGGGAGCTGTGTGATGCCACCTTCACAGTGCCATGCCTCACTGGTTTATTCTACTCTGTCTGCGTGTAGTCTTTTGAGGCATTGCTCCTGGTTAGTTTTATTTTATTTTGTTTTGTTTTGTTTTATTTTATTTTATTTTATTTTATTGTATTTTATTTCACTTTCTGTCACCAAGGTTATCATTGGAGGACAACTCCACCATTTCCAGCTACCATTTTCTCCCCTCTCCTCTCCTCTCCTCTCCTCTCCTCTCCTCTCCTCTCCTCTACCCTACCCTACCCTACCCTACCCTCCCCTCCCCTCTCTCCTCTCCCCTCCTCTCCCCTCCCCTCCCCTCCCCTCCCCTCTCTCCTCTACCCATCCTCTCCTCCCTCTCCCATTCTTTTTCCCCTTTTCTCCCCCCACCCTTCGTCTTCCTTTCTCCCTAAGTCCTCTCTAGATACAGAGTGAGAGACAGAGAGAAGAAGGGGACCAGAGAGAGGGAGAGAGAAGGAAAAAAAAAAGAGGGACACTTGCAGATGTCCTTCACCACTGAAGGGAAGTGAAGCTTCCCTCCTGTAAGTGGGGACCAAAGACTTGAACCCAGGTCCTCATGCAGGGTGACGTGTGCTGTACTGAGTGAGCCATCACTTTTCCCTGCTCCTGGCAAGTATTTTCTTCATGTTGCTTTACCATCTGTTTTGAGGAAAGTATGCCCAAGACACCCTGATGATGCACACACTGGAAGTTTTCTCACCGCGGTTAGTGCCAACACAAGACACGGCAGCTCCCTGCTTCACAGGCACCGTAGACTTGTTTGTCTGGTTCTGTGAGACCAGTCAGAAAGACCAGAGCTTCCTAATCCTCATTTCATCACTTGCTGGCTCTCGGGCTGTGAGTAAGTTATTTCAGTTTTTAGAACTAATTCCAGTGCCTGTGCATTTCTTCAGTCTTATTTAGGCCTGCTTAGCCAGTCATAAAAGTCATCCTTTTTCAGCAGTTGTTTACATCACGAAGGCCAGAGCTTGCCCTTTTACTTTAAAGGTCTTACCCGTCAGCAGTTTTCAGTAACCATGGACATATATGGTATCTTTTTCTTTTTTTTAAGCCCAAATAATAATTCCTTTGCCTGTTTGTGGTATCTCCCTCAACACACTCTGGTCTCATTGTATGTTTTTCCAAAATTTAAAAAAAAAGAAAGAAAGGAAAAAGAATCATTCCTCTTGCCCAGTGCCAGACATACATACCAAAAAGGGAAAAATTACAGGAAAGAATGTGGCTCCCCTTACACCACCCTTGGATGAGGGAACTCTCAGGGTTTTGTGAACCAAGGTTTCTTCCTCAGGAGATGTTTTTGCCCAGGTGGGAGGTCACCATTTGTTTTGGGAGCAGCCTGTTTCGGTTCTGGGTGATAGTTGCCCAGACAGGAAGTGGAGACCCTTCACTGCATTGTCCATCTTCGCAGATGCTTGTTGAGAAGGCTGGGGAGTCTGAGGGGCAACTCACTGCCCTCACTTGCAGAGCTGCTTCTGCTGGTTGTAGTTTGTGCCAACCTGTTTCCTAGTGCTGTGATGGTCAGCTATGTCTTCGTTTTAAACATTTATTTATTTTGAATAGAGAAGATACGGAGGCAGAAAGGGAGGGAAGGGGAGAGAGAGACCACAGCACTGATGGGGAGAGAGCACTGAGGGGGAGAGAGAGACCACAGCACTGATGCTTCCTTCAGTGCAGTAGGGGCTAGACTTGAACCTGGGTTGCACTTATGGCAAAGCAACACACTGTCCACATGAGCCATTGCACCACCCTTACCCGATCTTTTTAGATTTTAAAAAAATATTTATTTATTTATTGGATAGAAGCAGAGAGAAATTGAGAGGGAGATAGAAAGGGAGAGAGACACCTGCAGCCATACTTCACCACTTGTGAAACTTTCACCCTAAAGGTGGGGACCAGGGGCTTGAACCTGGATCCTTGCACACTGTAATGTCAGCGTTTAACCAGGTGCACCACTACCTGGCCCATTTTAATTTATCTCTTTTATTCCACAAGGGAGATAGAGAATGACATAGAGCTAGGGAAATAGAGATAGAGAGATAGATAGGAAACCACAGAACTACTCTGGCACATGCCCCATGCTTAGAAGTCAAGAATTCTGTCTCTGCACCACATTCTGGGCCTCTAGATGTATTTCTGTTTTTTGTGTTTTCTCATAAAAGGACTGCTATTCCCCCAGTGTCATCATGACTTGGTCGCTTAAATCACTGACAACTAAGGAATAATCTTACAATGTATGTTTTGGGCAACAGTATTTAGAAACAGCCGTTCAGACTTAACATTCCACAGTGACTTAGCCTGTGTTCTTCATGCAGCCTATGTATCTTCTGTGGAGAGAGCATGTGGCATGTAAGCCCCATCGAGCAGTGTTTGTAAATATCTGTGTCCACTTCCATGTAGATGGTTTCACTGATGGAGGCAGCACTCACTGTGACCTTTAGGGTTTCTGGTGCTATTTCAGAAGGAGTTTGCTGGCTTTGGCTCAAATGTAGTGAGACATTTTTCAATAGCTGTAACTCAAGTGTTACTTAGAAAAGTCCCTACTATTAATATCCTCCTGGAAGGGGAGGTGTAAGTGTGTTTTCTTCCCAACTTACAAGTCCATGTACCATACTCAAACCAACTACAGCCGACTTCCACACCCTCACCACCCCATGCTTGTGTATACACACAATCTGATCAACATGAAATAATTCTCTGCTGGAGGTGACCCATGTAAGAAGGAAAGAAAGAAAGAGAGAAAGAAAGGAAGAAAGAGAAGGAAAGAAGAGAAGAGAAAGGAAAATAAACTGCCCTGGAAGAATATTTTAAGTAGTGTCTTTCATTCTTCTGTTAGCTTTGTTATTATTGTTGTTTTTGGAGCCAGGGCCTACTGTATACCTGATTTCATTGTTCCTGGTCCAAGTTTTTATTAAGACAGAGACAGAGCTGAAGGGAGAAACATCACAGCACTGGAATTTTCCTTGATGTCAGGGTATTTCTCATGTGGTACCAGGACTCAGACCTGGGCCTCATGCATCTACAGTCACTACTCAGAGAGCTATTTATCAGCTCTGCATCTCCCCCCCCCTTTTTTAAATTGCTGAACACGCATCACTAATAAAAATTTAAAAAGAAGGAGGAAGAGAAGAAGGATGAAGATGAGGAGGAGGAAGAAAGGAAGAGGAGGAAGAAGATGAGGAGGAGCAGGAAGAAGATGAGGAAGAAAGGAAGAGGAGGAAGAAAATGAGGAGGAACAGGAAGAAGATGAGCAGGAGGAGTAAGAGAAGGAGGAGAATAAAGAGAAGAAAGAGGAGGAAGAGAAAGAGGAGGAGAGAACACACAAGCCTCTTGGATGTCTGTGAACTTTGCTCTGCAGAGACTCCAAACAACCTGTTTCTTCTTCAGGAAAATCTACTCCAGGATACAGTATCTGACAGTGAACACATTCATACTTTCTGCCATTGTGGGAGGAACTTTGAAACATGAAAGTGTTCTTCACAACTCCTTTTATAGTCTGAAGTGACCCTTTTTGTTTGTTTTTTTGTTTTTTGAAATAATTTATTGAAATACATTTGTAACCCAGCCAGGATTCAGAACAGGAGCAGGAGGCCAAGGCGCCTTCTCTCCAGGAGAAAGCGCCATCTTGCCTCTCGGGCAAAGGTCGTGAGGTGGGCGAGTACAGAAGGCACTGATGGGTGACTGCATGGCACACAGGCTAAGGGATTTCCTTAGAAGCAGGAGTGGCTGGAAGAGGGGATGTTTCAGGGACCCTCACAGGGCTGGGGGTGGAAGGTGTGCATGCTGGGTCAGGGGGGTACCCTGGAGCTGTTCCTAATGGTGGCTCCATGTGGACAGTTTGCTATCTGGGGACAGCCCACAGGGGACCTGAGCAAGTCAGTTGTCATGTATATTTGACCTACTTTATCACCTAGACACCCCCCCCCCCAATTCCATCTGAAGTAATTTTTGAAAATTCAAATCTGGGTTGGTGAAATAGCTCACTTGGACAGTGTGCTGCTTTGCTATGTGTACAACCCAGGTTTGAGCTTGACCCCTGACTCACACTGAAGCTTCAGTGCTGTTCCCCCTTCTTTGTTTTTATGTTAAGTAAATTAATAACAAAATACAAAGCTAAGTTTAGTCTATGGTACAAAATATAAAACATCAGATTTTGAAGTGGTAATGTATTAGTATATAAATTACTCACAATTTTTACCTAATGCATTCAGGCCCAACACTCTTGTTGGCAATAGGCCATCCCTGTTTCAAATTTAAATATTTACTGAGTTTAAAGTATTAGAAATGGCATCAGGATTATGTTGTGGTTGTCTCAGTTAGTCTTGCCACATCTAGGCTTGCAAGTCACTGTTAGTGATTTGGGGCTTAGGAACAGAAAAAACAAAAACTTAGTGCTTTAATTAGTGGTAATAACTTTATCCTTCAACCCCAGGACATGACAAACTCTGAAGAACTGAATTTTCTAGATGACCTGACACCAGATGCCTTAGTTCTCTCAACTGTCTCCTGTAGCATTTTTCTGAAGGTTTTTTCATGATGTTTGTCTATACATAAGTTTTCTGTTGCAGGTATATCAACATGCACATAGAGATTTTTTTATTCCCTTTTTTTTCTTTTTTTATATTTATTTTATTTATTTTTTCCCTTTTGTTGTCCTTGTTGTTTTATTGTTGTAGTTATTATTGTTGTTGTTGTTGTTGGATAGGACAAAGAGAAATGGAGAGAGGGAGGGGAAGACAGAGAGGAGGAGAGAAAGACAGACACCTGCAGACCTGCTTCACCGCCTGTGAAGGGACTCCCCTGCAGGTGGGGAGCTGGGGTTCGAACC
Source organism: Erinaceus europaeus (assembly GCF_950295315.1). Taxonomy (NCBI): domain Eukaryota; kingdom Metazoa; phylum Chordata; class Mammalia; order Eulipotyphla; family Erinaceidae; genus Erinaceus; species Erinaceus europaeus. Next base: position 107,880,144 of record NC_080164.1, on the reverse strand, counting down.
GGGATCCTTATGCCGGTCTTTGTGCTTTGCGCCACCTGCGCTTAGCCCGCTGTACTACAGCCCAACTTCCGCACATAGAGATTTTAAAAATAGTCACAAATGATGATCCTCTCATTTCTGGAAGTGGGAGATAGAATCCCGGTCTTGGAAAGTTGGGTTTGTGACCTAAGTAGGACTGTCTTCCTTCCTGGAGGCTCCATTCTATATCCTTGCCGCCCACCTTCCTCCCTCCCTCCGTCCCTCCCTCCCGTCCTCCCTTACCTCCCTCACTTTTTTGTTCTTTGTTTTAGTTTTTATTTTATTATTTTTTTAATTAGAGAAATAGGAGGAGAGAGAACACAAACATCACCGTAATACATGTGCTGCTAGGGATCAAACTTTTGACCTCATGCTTGAGACTTCAACACCTTCCCCACTGTACCTTCTCCCAAACTGCTTCGAGCTCTCTTCCCCTCTTGTTTAAACTGTTGTTCATGTCATCTTCCAAAGTGATGGTGGACAGGGAGTCTCTCTCATCACGTCACTTGTCTCTCTAATGCCACCTCTCTTGCCATCATTTTTTTCACTAAAGGACCTCTGTGATTCCATCAGGCCAAGGATATATATCCCAAGATATAAACACATTTGGTGTTTTTCATATGTGGTAGAGAGATTTACATGAAAAAAAAAAAAAGAAAAGAAAAGAGGGGCTGGATCACTGTGCACCTGGTTAAGCACAAGGACCTGAGCAAGGATCTGGGTTTGAGCCTCTGCTCCCCACTTGCAGGGGGAAAGCTTTACAAGCAGTGACTTGTAAGCCTAGACATGGCAAGACTAATTGAGACAACCACAACATAATCCTGATGCAGTTTCTGATACTTTAAACTCAGTAAATATTTAAATTTGAAACAGGGATGGCCTATTGCCAACAAAAGTGTTGGGCTTGAATCCTACCTAACTCCACTGCTTCCAGCAGCTTTTTTTTTTTTTTTAGTAGGTGGGAGAGGAAGAGAGAGGGAAAGAGAAAGAGAGAGAGAGAGAGAGAAAGGGAGAGAGAGAGAGAAAGGGAGAGAGAGAAAGAGAAAGGGAGAGAGAGAGATTAAGAGATACCTGTAGCACTGCTCCACTACTTGTGAAGCTTCCCTCCTTTCAGGTGGGGATAGGGGACTTGAAACCAGTTACATATCTAGGAGAGCCTGAGAAGACCTGAGAGAACCATGAGTCTGACTGCTTTGCCATACAATACTCATTCCAACCCAGAGCCTCTGCTTCTGAGAGCCATTCTGTCAGGACATTGTGATAAAGAGGCCTTTCAGCTAAAGCGGGAAACATGTGGTTCATTACTGTCAGGAAGAGAGGAGGTGGGTGGGATACCTCCAATCCTCCTTGCCCTTGTGGAGTACCAAGACTGGAAATCTGTTGGATAACGTGTCTGAGCAGTGGATGCAGTAGAAACAATCCATGTCCACCCACTTCCCAGCTGAGGAGGAGATAAGGAATTGGGCTGCTTCCATAACATTCTCCTAAGGAGAGATAAGAGAGGAAATAAAGGGGTGAGCCAGAAGATGTCAGATAGAAGGGTCCTGTTTACTCTCTGTGAGTCATCTGTGTTATTCTGCTTGAAAAACTCGTGAGTAATTCACCTAGTCTTCCTCAGGTGTGGCCCTCTCCTCTCAGCACAGGACAGACACTCATGGCCACCACTTGTGCTATGTAAACCACCTTGCCAAGGGGCATCTGATGTCTTCTGCTTTGATTTAATGGCCAAGGTCCTCCTCCTTCTCCTCCTTCACCATGGCTTCTCCAACAGACTTCATTTAACCCTAATCTCTCTGTTCCCTTGGCAGTATTTCTCTGAACTGAAAACAAACCACCCTAGGATGTACAGAAGGATGGCCCATTAAGTCCTTGGAGTCTTTCACTTTGATTGGCTACTTTTCTTAGCTGCCTGCTTTCTTGTCTTCCGCAAGTGAATGTTTGTAGAAAACGTTCCTTTTTATGTGAACTCCCTCTCTGTCCTTAAGTTCAGGACTCTGTGTGCAGTCAGTGGACATTTTTATTTTTAATATATTTTCTCCACTATTTTGCATTCTTTTAAAAATGTTATTTATTATTAGAGACAGAAATTGAGGAGAGGGAGGAGATAGAGAAGGGGGAGAGACAGAGAGACACCTGCAGCCCTGTTTCACCACTCATGAAGCTTTCCCACTGCAGTGGCTTGAACCTGGGTCCTTCCCCATTGTCATGTGTGTGCTCAACCAGGTACACCACCACCTGGGCCACCCCAGTCATTTTGGGCCTTCATTGGTGTACTGCTCTGCTCTTTGGAATAAACCCTATGTCTGCAGGCTTCCTGCCCTTACAGGCAGTGGGAAGCATCTCAACAGGGGACATAATTGGCTGCCCCGTGTATTCTGTTCTTCTGCGCAACTAGATGGAGGTCACAGCCCCCCTTTTAGATAGCAGTGTCCTGTTTTGAGTTGCTCAACTCAAAAGCACACAACCTCCCTTTGTAGGTCTCTAAAGTTCAGCAATTGGATTTTTTGGGTGATTTCCTGAGGCTGTGTGTGGGGTGCTCCTGCTATCTAGTAACTGTCAGCTTCCTTCCCTTGCCTGTCTCTCCCTGTCTGCCTTCCAGCCCCCCCCCCCCAACACACACACACACACACACACACACACACACACACACACAACCCCACACAGATAGCCTATGGCCAGAGTGTGATTGTGGTCCTCAATTTAGACTGTACTTAACCACCTTCCCCTTTTTTTGGTTTATATTCTTGTCTCTGAAGCCAGTGTCTGTTTTCTGTCACCCTGCCTTTCTGTCCCCACCCACAGAAGTCCTTTCCCTTCTGAAATCTTTTTTCCCCCACCTTTTCCACAGGATTTGAAAACCCAGGAAAACACCCCTGCAGATGTAGTCAGTTGAGTAGCTGCTTCCCTGAGCTGTTTGCTGTAGTTGCCAGATGCCTCTGTTTTTGTTTGTCTGTTTTCGCTTCTTCTTTTAATTTGTTTTGTTTTAATGAGTGAGAGGGAGAGACAGACATATAGACAGAATAGAGCACTGCTCAGCTCCGGTTCATGATGGTGCTGAGGATTGAACCTGGGCCTCAGAACCTCAGGCATGGATGTCTTTTATGTAACCATTATGCTCCCTGTATGTCTCCCCAGCCCGGGTCTCTGGGTTTTTCATCAGCTGAATTACCTGTTGTTCATGCTCAGGCAGTGGCTGAGTATCTCTGGGACAGGCCCTTCATGACAGCTGGGGAAATTGAGGCTGGCAGATGGCAGCATGACCAGAGTGGACTCCCCATGAGGGAGAGAGAGAGAAAGAGAGAGAGAGACCACAGACCCAAAGCTTTCTTTGTCTTGAACCTGGATTGAGCACACAACAAAACAATGCATTATTTCAAGTGAGCTATTTCACATGCCTGGTGGTACCTGAGATTAAACCTGGGACCTCTAACACATTGAGCTGTCTCCATGCTTATTTCAAAACACATTTTGTTTTGTTTAAATATCATCCTCTTCCTAATTCACAACTGTATAGGATTTTTTTTCTTTCTATATAAAATACCTTCTCACTTTTTAGATTCAAAAGTCAATATATTTCTTTTTTATTTTAATTCTTTAAAATTATTTATTCCCTTTTGTTTCCCTTGTTGTTTTATTGTTGTAGTTATTATTGTTGTTGTTATTGATGTCATTGTTGTTGGATAGGACAGAGAGAAATCGAGAGAGGAGGGGAAGACAGAGAGGGGGAGAGAAAGATAGACACCTGTAGACCTGCTTCACCTCCTGTGAAGCAACTCCCCTTCAGGTGGGGAGCCGGGGGCTCGAGCCGGGATCCTTACACCGGTCCTCATGCTTTGCGCCACCCGCTGAAGTCAAGATATTTCTAAGTGATATCTGTACTGTCTCTTTAGTCAGAGTTTGTCAGTGACTGTCTAATGGACTCACAGCAGATGAGGAATTCAACAAGCCAGGTAGCAAGTCTTGAATGTACACTGTGGTCCTTATAAAATGACTTCTAGCTCTCACATACTGACAGAGGCAAGGAAACACTGAAGCTTTGGCAAACGCTTATCACTTCTCAGAATAACTTGGTCGTCTTATCTGGAGTGACGTTTTAGCTTCAATGGCCTGCTGCAAGATACCCTTCAGAGATATCATGAGTGACTCAGGCCTCGGTGACTTGCAGTTCCATACCCATCTAATTTTGGAACACCGGAAGTTTGAGTCTCTAAAATTCTAATTTTGAAAGTCTGCGGCCTCCCATGGCAGTCCTCTCTCCTTGAGTGGGCAAGGAGGATGTCTTTATATTTGTAATCTCTGAGAGTACGGTTATTTCTCTATTCAGAAATTGCCACCACTGCCAAGAGCTTTGACTCACCAGGTAGTTGTATCCCCTGCAACACATGAGAGACACTGCAATACTAGAGAAAGGTCTGGTGCTGTAGTTCTCCCCCCCGCCCCTTAAGTGTATCTCTGTATGAAAAAAAGTGACCTGTAAGGGGTGAAATCACACATGCAAGAAGGTCCCTGGTTTCACAAAAAAAAAAAAAAAAATGCCCACATACTATTTTGGTATGCTATTTGTATAAGCTCTACTAGAAATGAGCCCTTGAAATCAGTGTTGCAGCTTTCTTAGAAGTATATTCAGGGGCCAGTTGGTGGCGCACCTAGTTCAGCACACTCATTGCAGTGTTCAGGGACCCAGGTTCAAGCCTCTGGTCCCCTCCTGCAGGGAGATAGCTTCACAAGTGGTGAACCAGGGCTGCACATGTCTGGTTCTTTCTTCTGCAAGGAATGATCCTTTCCATATCAGAATGCTCTTGCTCATCTGTCTCCAGCTCAGTTAAGTCCACATTTTGTTTTGTTTTGCCAGCAAGACAATTTCATTGGCAGGTTAACAGTTATGAATGTTGTATGTGCCTGTCTCCTGCCAACCATTCTGCAGTAAGCCATGAATGGAAAACTAAGTCTTCTGAAGTTTGCTGCCTTTGCTCTTTGGAGACGGGCCTGCAAGTTACTTGTGCTCAGCTGCAACTTGTGGAGCTCGGAGCTAAGGATTGGCTCCTCTCCAGAGCCCCTGATTATAGACTTGAGTCCTTCTCACTCCACATTCCATTTATTTAACCACTGACCCTTCATGCTTGTTTATTTCATCCCCCCAATAAACGGTCAAATACTTGAGGGAAGGATTCACCTCTTATTCAGCTCTGTGGAATCTCCCACAGCACCCACTCCAGAGTCTTAAGATAACAAGAGATGCTAAAGGTGCAGAAACATGCAGAGTTGAGTCCAGGCAACCTGCTGGTTACCTAACCCACCACCATGTCTCATGTCTGATCCATCAGCGGGGACGAGCTGAGACCAACCCAGAAAGCAAAGTCCAAGAACAAGTTGTAGAAAAAAGTGGGGGAGGAACTTCCTTCCTTCCTTCCTTCCTTCCTTCCTTCCTTCCTTCCTTCCTTTCATTTCTTCTTTCTTTCCTTCTCTTCTCTCTCTCTTGCTATAGGAAATAATGTTATTCCTTCTCTTTTCTGTAATTTTTAAAAATAATTCATTTCTTTATTATTATTATTGGATAGAGATTGAGAGAAATTGAGATGGTAGGGGAAGATAGAGAGGGAGAGAGACAGAGAGACACCTACAGCCCTGCTTCACCACTCCTGAAGTTTTCCCCCTGCAGGTGGGGACCAGGGTCTTGAACCTGGATCCTTGTGCACTGTGATGTGTGCACTTAAACAAATGCACCCCTCCCTGTCCCTTGTTATTCCTTCTCCGTTGAAGGACTGACTGACTTGTTGCTTATGTCACAAGTTACATAACTTGTTACTGAACTTACATGTTAAGTAGGCAAAGAGAGTGCCTAGTAGTGTTAGCTGAAGACCAGATTTTCTGATGCTTTATAGGGACTTCAACACTTGCCCATTCTCCATAGTTCCCTAGCCCTGGAGGGAACTTCTCCAGTTGTAACGACCTGCCTTTGTGCACATCTATCTTGTGCACATTTACTGTAGCTGGGAAATGGACACTTTGGTGGTGATGATGATTTTTTTTTTTAATTTTATTTATAAAAAGGAAACATTGACTAAACGATAGGATAAGAGGGATACAACTTCACACAATTCCCACCACCAGAACTCTGGCTTCTGTAATGGCTTCCCTGCTGAACATGGGCGTTGACAGGTTGATCCATACTCCCAGCCTGTCTCTCTCTTTCCCTAGTGGGGAAGGGCTCTGGGGAAACGGAGCTCCAGGACACATTGGTGGGGTTGTCTGTCCAGGGAAGTCTGTTGGCATCCAGCTAGCATCTGGAACCTGGTGGTTGAAAAGAGAGTTAACATACAAAGCCAAACAGAGTGTTGACCAATCATGGACCTAAAGGCTGGAATAGTGCAGGTGAAGAGTTGGGGGGGGATGTCTCTGTTTTGTAGATAGCTAGTAGGCATATTTTATATTCCAAAGGGCCTGTGGCTATACTAGTGTTTTCTTTTTTTTTTTCCCCTGAGCCTGAAATCTGATATACAGGTGTATCTTAATTATTGTCTGGTGAGATGATGTCATGGCTGGCAGAAGGAACAGAAAGCTGGATCAGGGAATATATTTTTTTTTCACTGTATCAGAAGATTAAAGTGATTTTTGAACTCTGAGGTGCTTCATCTCCTTTACAAGTTGCATGTCAAAGTCAGTGACAGCAGCTTCCTGATGGGGTAACACCGATTCTAGTATAATTTACAAATATCCATGAGCTGTCAGGCTCAATGTCTTGAGAGGTTTGTTTAAAGAAATGTGGGCAGGATTTTTGCGGTTGGAAGACTGGGAGAACAATTTAAGTTTTGCTTAAAGATGTTTCTAAAGCTTTTAGTGTGAAATGAATTCTTTGTGAGCTTTCAAACCTCATGTGAAAATAAAGGTAAGAATGGATTAAATTCTAACTCGGTAGCTCCTAGAGTCACTTTTCAGCAGGCAGTATTAAAATGGTCCGATTATGCACTGTAAGACCTTAGTTATCTAATTGCAAAATTTATTTTAAAAAGTCTCTTGTCTCTAGTAAAGTTTACTCCTGATAGAATTTCATTTTGTGTCTCCCAATCCTCATCAGCCTCAGCCCACCTCTATTGATAGGTGAGCTGAGAACCAGTATTTCCTAAAAGAGACTGGTTGTCACATGACTACAATATCTTATCTCTCCATGAGAGGTGTCTGCACATCTCTTCCACCACCAGTTGAACACCTGTTCCCATAGTGCACAGGGTCCCCAACCCTCACTGCATACCCTCCCTTTAGGCTCCTTGGTTCTGCTTCTACTGACCACATCTAGTCCAAGTTTCCTCCTGTGTGCTTCCTTTCTGTCCTTATTCCTTCTTCTCCTCCTCCTCCTCCTCCTTCTCCTCCTCCTCCTCCTCCTCCTCCTCCTCCTCCTCCTCCTCCTCCTCCTCCTCCTCCTCCTCCTCCTCCTCCTCCTCCTCCTCCTGTTATCTCTGGAGCTTGGTGCCAGCACTACACTGCTTCTGGTGGTCACTTTTTTTTTTTCTATTTTATTGGATAGGACAGAGAGAAATTGAGAAATGGATGGGGGAGAAAGACAGAGAGATCTGCAGGTCTGCTTCACTGCTTGTGAAATGACCCCACTGCAGGTGGGGAAGGGGAACTCGAACCCAGATCCTTGTGCTTTATACTATGTGCGCTTAACTGGGCATGCCACTGCCTAGCTCCCTCTCTTGTTGTTTTCTTAAGTTCCACCTATAAGTGAGATCATTTGGTATTCGTCCTTCTCCTCAAACTTATCTCACTTAATGTGATTTCTTCAAGTTCCATTCAATATGAGACAAAGGAGATGACTTCATCATTTCTTTCAGCTGAGTAGTATTCCACTGTGGATATCCACCATAACTTTGTTCATTGTCTTCTATTATTTGGCTTCTGAGTTGCTTTCATGTTTGAACTGTTAACAAACTATGCTGTTATGAGCATAGGTGTGTGTGTGTGTGTGTGTGTGTGTGTGTGTGTGTGTGTGTGTGTGTGTGTTTGTTTTCTTTGGATAGATCCCTAGGAGAAGAATCATGCTGAGACTTTTTTTTTTATATTAGTGATTTAATAATAATCAGTAAAGTTGAGGAATAAGAGGGGTACAATTACATTTAATTTGCACCACGAGAGTCCTGTGTCCCATCCTCTCCATGGAAGCTTTCCTATTCTTTATCCCTCTGCGAGAATGGACTAAAGGGTGCAGAAGGTGGGAGGTCTGCCTTCTGTAATTGCTTCTCTGGTGGACATGGACGTTGGCAGGTGGATCCATACCCCCAGCTTTTTTCTGTTTTTCCCTACTGGGGTAGGGCTCTAGGGAAGTCATGTTCCAGGACACATTGGTGAGGTCATCAGCCCAGGGAAATCAGGTTGGTGTCATGGTAGCACCTGCAACTCGATGGCTAAAAAGTATTAAGATACAAAGCACAACAAATTGTTTAATAATTAGGAACCTAAAGGTAAGAATATCGCAGATGAGATTTGGGGTCTCCATGTTGGAAGGAGCTAGGATGTCTATTTTAGGTATATATCATGGGGCCCATGACTTTACTAATTTTTGACTAAGCCCAACAGCTAATATGCAGGTGGGCTAGGAGTATTGTCTGAGAAGATGTCAGAGTTGAGAATAGGACTAGAAAGTTGGATAAGGGCAGAGAGAAGCTCCCAAACATGGGAAAAGTATATAAATACCATTAAAAGTATATAAATACCTCATCGATGTGATCTGGGGCCCCTGTGGATTCATATTTTAGCCTATGTAACCTTTGCATCTCTGTCAGTCTGAGCTCACATTCTATGGTCACAGCTAGGCTGCACTTATTTCAGGACCAGTCTTCCTTGAGTGGTACCATATGTTGACCCAGCCTCCCTCTGGAGAGTGGAACAATTTCTACTTTTGTTGTTCCACACTGAGGGCAATGTCCTGTAGAGGCCCCCAAGAGGGTTTATGATGTTGCTCCTAATGGAGATGACCAGTGATGTTGGAGAGAGGGACCTGTTAGAGGTCTAGACCCATCATATCTATGTAGGAATCCTAGGATTCCTTGACTAAGGCCCCGGATGATGGGGTGGCCTGATAGTGACCAAAAAGGCCATCATTAAAGTGTGCTGTTCTCTTGCCCTCACCCAGCTTTTGTAGACCTTACTTTATCTGACAGGGCTAGGCTTAGAGTGATTGAGGGAAGTGAAATAGGAAGTAGGTGAGGAGGATATCTAGGTCTAAGTAAGAAAATGACATGTAATTCTATAATTTAAAAATATTAAAAATAAATTAATAAATAAGAAAATATTTGATTAAGTACCTTATGGTGTATTTTTTAGGTATTTACTCGATGCACTTATTGAATCCCTGTAGACTATTACACACTTCTACTTTAAGGTATATATTTGCCCAAGATTAGTGCTTTCTAATACTGCTAAGATTTCTTAATTCATTTTTTTAATCTTTAAAGTTTTTATTATTATTATTATTATTTTACTATTGGATAGAAACAGAAATTTAGAGGGAAGGGGAAGATAGAGAAACAGACAGAGAGACACATGCAGCCCTGCTTCACCACTTGTGAAGCTTTTCCCCTAAAGGTGGGGACCAGTGATCTGAACCTGTGTCCTTATGCACTGTAATGTGTGCGCTTCTCCACATACATTACTGCCTGGCCCCAGATTTCTTAAAAATTAAAAAAAATATCTTATTTATTTGAAAGAGACAGAGAAAAATCAAGGGGGATGGGAAGACAGAGGAAGAGAGAGAGAGAGAGAGAGAGAGATTGGCACACACCTGAAGCCCTGCTTCAGTGAACCACTAGCAAAGCTTCCTGACTACAGGTGGGGACTAGGAGCATTGCAACATGCATGCTCAACCAGGTGCACCACTACCCAGCCCTCCACTAAGACTTCATATACATTCAGCTAAATTTGATTCAGGAATAACCTTTGCTATTTTATAAATGAAATGGGCTTGGACAGAATAAATTAAATGTATTCTACATGTTCAACCAATCCGTATTTATGAACCTGAGGCTGCAAAGTCCCACATTCAGTCCCCAGTACTACCATAAGCCAAAGTTGAGCAGTTGTATGGATTGGTCTGCCAATTCCCATGTTCAGCAGGGAAGCAATTACAGAAGTCAGACCTTCCACCTTCTGCACCGCATGATGACCATGTCCATGCTCCCAGAGAGACAGGGAATAGGGAAGCTATCAGGGGAGTGGATGGGATATGGAGTTCTGGTGGTGGGAATTGTGTAGAGTTGTACAGACAAAAAAATAAATAAAAGAAAAAGAAAGGAAGGAAGGAAGGAAGGGAGGAAGGAAGGAAGCAAGAGTGGACAAAACTAAGCCAAACCAAGACTATAAATATGAAACATTTTATGTGCTGTCTACAAGATTTTTGTCTCCTAATAAGGCTGTGCTAGAAGTTGGAATGTTTGCCCCCTTGAATTTTATTGAAATACCTAAAAATACCCATTTTGAAAAAAAAACTTTTCAATTTAACATGTTTAACATAGATAAGAATAGAAAAGGAAATGTGTTTGGGAAAGTCGTGTATGTGTGTGTGTGTGTGTGTGTGTGTGTGTTTCAGTGTTTCATTCTAGCACAGGATCTCGAATCATGAAAACGTGGAACCTTTGTTTGTTTTTGACCAGGGTGCCACTCTGGTTATTGAAATATGGCCCATGTGACACTCCTTTGCTGTGTCCCCCCACCCCCCTGGAAATTAGACTTTGAAAGTCCGGAGAATAAATTAGAAAGTTTTCTCTTTCCTCTTTGTATTTTGTTTGTCTTGATCTAGTGGATATTTAGGGCAAGTTTTAGTGTTTCATTCTGTCCCTTCTTTTACTTAGTATAATTACACAGTTCAACTATCCATACAGGCTTATTGCTCCCTTAGATAAGACATCAGGTCATGCGGAATCACAGTTCTCGAAGTGTTTACAATATAGGTGGGGTGCAGCAACATGTAGAGAGGCCTTTGGAAACTGTTGTGTAAGGGTGTCATTAAGGGGAAGGCCCTAGGTTGGTGGTGGAAATGGTTTGCAGTGGTCTGTCAATGGGATGCAAAAGTGTCAAAATCTTCACTGTAAACCATCATTCCTCCAATTGAAAAAAAGAAGGAGGGGAGTCGGGTGGTAGCACAGCAAGTTAAACACATGTGGTGCAAAGAGCAAGGACTGGCACAAGGATCCTGGTTCGAGGCCTCGGCTCCCCACCTGTAGGGGAGTCGCTTCACAGGCAGTGAAGCAGGTCTGCAGGTGTCTATCTTTCTCTCCCCGTCTCTGTCTTCCCCTCCTCTCTGTCCTATCCAACAATGATGGCATCAGTAACAACAACAATAACAAGTACAACAATCAAACAACAAGGGCAACAAAAGGGAATAAATAAATATTTTTTAAAAAGGAATCAGTTTACTTGGATGACTGTTGCTTTCTGCTGTTCAACTTTACAAGAGTTTTGGAAGTTTTGATTGGATGCACTTGGTTACAAGTCTGTACTGCCCCCACCCCCAATTTTAAACTAAATTTGCTATTTCAAGTATATTTTAGTTTTTTTTCCCCCAAGGGATTTGCTGTTAGCTCTGAAAATCCCATCATTTATATACTAATAGTGAAGCTTCCTTTTGACAAAAAAATTTTTTCTACCTGTTTAGACCTGGAGTAGAAGATAATAAATATTACATTGAATTACTTTTTTTTTTAATTTAGGGGAGATACAACACTTGTAAAATTCCAGAGAATGCAGTTGCTATAGGCTGGTTGTTTATATCAGTGCTAAAATTTAACGGAAAAAAAAATCTGATCAGAAATATAAAGCTTTCATGGAAACAATAGAAAAGAAGGCAATTCAACTTCCAGCTTCTTCCCCACAGAATGAATGGTACTGGGGGTCCGGTAGTGGCACACCGGGTTAAGTGCACATAGTACACAAGGACATGTGCAAGGACCCCAGTTCGAGCCCTCAATACTCCCACCTGCAGGGGCAGTCACTTCACAAGCAGTGAAGCAGGTCTGCAGGTGTCTATCTTTCTCTCTCCCTCTCTCCTCAGCCTCCTCTCTAAAATTCTCTCTGTCCTATCCAATAAACTATCCAAGAAATGTGAAAAAGTGGCCACCAGGAGCAGTAGATTCGTAGTGACAGCACCAAGCCCCATCAATAACCCCAGAGGGGAAAAAAAAACAAACATGTATGGTACCTTGATGCTAGTTGTTCTTTTAGAAATTAAAAAATCATGTAGGAGCCGAAGATGAGAAAGTGATTACTTTTCAGTAGTCTCTCTTACTGTGAATTAGCAGATGAATTGAGGCAGCATAGTTAAAAATAGTACAGGAAATGCCATCTTTTTGAAATTAATTTTTATTAATTAAAAATTTTAACTATTTTTATATTACTGTATTATTTTTTATTGGGTAGAGACATAGAGAAATTGAGAGGGGAAGTGGAGATACAGAGAGAGAAAGAGACACCACTTGTGAAGCTTTACCCCTGCTGGTGGGGAGCAGGGCCTTGAACCTAGGTCCTTGCATACCATAATGTTTGTGCTCAACCAGGTGTGCTATCGTCTGACCTCTGAAATGTCATCTTTAACTCCACAGTATTACAACTACCCCTTGATCAAGTTCAAGATGAGTATCATAAGCATTTTTTTTTATTATTATCCTTATTTATTGGATAAAGACAGCCAGAAATCAAGAGGAAAGGGGGAGATAGGGAGAGAGACAGAGAGACACCTGCAGCCTTGCTTCACCACTTGCAAGCTTTCCTCCTGCAAGGGGCTCCAGGGGCTCGAACCCAAGTCCTGTGCTTTGCAACATTTGTGCTCAACCAAGTGCACGACCACCCGGCCCCATGAGCATGAACTTGAATGGAGTGGATGGCTTAGAAATTTCTGTGAATCATTCATGTGTAGATATTAGGGAATTCTGAGGCAGAGGAGCTAAGAACAAATGAAAGTGTCTTAGAACCACAAATAAACTAATGAGAGAAAAACTATTCCCTCCTTCCTTATTCCTTACAGGCATGCGTGTGTGTGTATGTGTGTGTGTGTGTGTGTGTGTGTGTGTGTGTGTGTGTGTGTGTGTGTGTGTGTGTGTGTGTGTGTGTGTGTGTTTGACACTTAAGTAACCTAAGTTTATTTCTTTGCATTCTGGAAGCTGGAAATCCAAGATCAAATTCCCATAGAGTTGATTTTTCTTGGATTTCTTAGCTTGAAGAATTCTATCTTTGGGACTAGGAGATACACACCTGGTTGAGTTCACATGTTGGAAAGTGCACATGTTGCAAAGCACAGGGTTGGAGTCCCTGGTCCCCACCTGCAGGGGGAAAGCTTTGCAAGTGGTGAAGCAAGGCTACAGGTGTCTCTCTCCCTCTCTATCACCCCTTCCCTCTCAACTTCTGGCTGTCTCTATCCAATAAACAAATAATCATTTTTAAAAATTTAAAAGAAAAAGAATTCTATCTTCTCCTTGTGCAAACACCATTCAGTGTCTGAAACAAATGGTCGAGTATGTTCATCCTGCATCTCGGTCTATGAGCATCTTTCTTCCCCTCATGGTTTCTTTCCATCACAGCTCATAGCTTTCCATGTGCATGTGTGTCGGGCTAGCTTCGCGGGCGGGAGAGAGAGACGACCAGGGACTCAGGGCTGAGTGGTACGCAGTTCAGTCTTTATTCATGTGGAACGCAGCACAATCTAAGCTATCTCTAATCACAATCTTGTCCTTATATATCCTGAGGAGGAAGAGTCAGGTCTGAAGAGGATGTATGTAGGATAGAGGGTGGGGAGAAGGAAAAAGTGTTCAAAACAGTGAGGATTAAACCAATGCCCTGGAGGCAGGGTGGTGCTTAGTTAACAGTGGTTATGTAAATAGAATACAGTGTTAAGCAGGGGGGATTAAACCAATGAAATAGAAGGGGTCTTAGAAGCAGAATTTAGAGGCATACCAACACATGTGGAAAACTATGAATTTGTCTCCCATTTTAAATTCATACCTAGACATCAAATGCTTTTGGTACTATTGTAAATGAGATTGGTTTCTTTTTTTTCTTCTCCTCCTCTTCCACCTCCTCCTTTTTCACCATCTTCTAATTGATTGTTTGCACATGCGAATGCTTCTGATTTCTTTACATTAAATATACAACCTACTTCCTTCCTACAATTTATTGTCTAATGACTTATAAGAGTTTTCTACTAAATCTTTAGGGTTTTCTAAGTATACTCTCTGTCCTGCAGTCTGACTCTGAGAGCTAAGTCCACATGAACCATGGCTCTACCTAGTTATTTCCTATGGGGTTTGCTGTTACTATTATCCTAAAATGACAGACACCTGGAGTTGACCAGCTAGGACGTCTCAGCCACATGCATTATGTGGCCTATCATTGTTCTTTTTAAAATTGATTTAAGGGGTGCAGGTGGTGGCATACACAGTTAAGCGCACATAGTACTGAGCACAAGGACCCATGCAAGGATCCAGGTTCGAACCTTTGGCTTCCTAGTTGCAGGGAGGACACTTCACAAGTGGTGAAGTAGGTCTGCAAGTGTCTCTTTCTCTCTCCCTCTCTCTCTCCCCCTCTTCTCTGGCATCCAGGAGCAGTGGATTTGTAGTACCAAAATTCTTTGGCATTGCAACCTAGCATAACCCTGGAGACAAAAAAAAAAAAAAAGATTTAACATTGGTTTACAATCTTAAAATATTACCTGGCACAATGGGTAGCTCATTGGACCTCTACAATATTAAAATATTTTAGGCATATCATTTTCATTTCTGTGTGTGTATAGGGTAGGGGACTGGCATGCCACCAAACTACCAACATTATCACATCAAACAGAAAATGGTGTCTCTCCTTGTCCCCTCTCCATGCCCCCATCCCATTCCCATTAACTGTCATGGTCTCACAGTCTAAGAGCCTGTTTGGTTATTACTGTTATTTTTTTTCCCATGGCCTATTTTTGTAAATAAAGCTGCAGTGAAACAGTCCTGCACATGCCTTGACATTCTGTCTATGCTGTGTATCTTGGCTCTGATGACAGAGCTAAGTAGCTGAATCTAAGCTCCCAGGCCCCCAAACCCTGTGATACTTACTCTCTGGCCTTGACCAGCTGAGCTTTCCATTTCTTAACAAACAGGGCAGATAAAATAAAACGTGTATACGAAATCCCTTACTGAAATAACATTTTTACATTGATGGAACCTTAACCATAGTAAGAATGAATTATCCTGAACTTTGAACTTAATTTTATCTTTGAACACATCTAAAATATTATACAATTCCTTCAACACTATTTTTGATATAAATTATTTTATAAGTACTAATTTTATAAAGTTATTTTTTTCCCCATAAATAAGTGTGAGGGTATTTTGGGTTGCAATGGACGGATGGCACTCTCCCCCCCCAACAAAAATGTTCTCGTGATAATAAATGTTGACAAAAAGAGTTCTTCCATTAAGTAAAACTGTATGAAATTTGCATTTTATCATTACTTTCTTCCTTATATTGGTTTGTGAATCTGATAAGTCTACCACTATATTCCCAAAGCCTAGGACAATATCTAGGACATGAATTAGTTATTGGTGGGTAGTTCAGTTTTAGTTGATTAAGAAATATCAGATGTACTAGCAGTCATTACAAGTATCATCTCAAGTGAGAGAAAGCTTTCATTAAAACTAGTTCACAGATTGATCACTGTTTACAAATCAAAACCACAGATAGCACTTCTCACCTGTTGGAAATGTTAGTAACACCCTTACTAGAGAAGAGAAATAGCAACTGGTCACTGATAGTCCAGTTTATCAACCCCTTCCAAGTTCATGTTCTCACAAGTACTGAGTGTAGATGTGTTTCTTTTCTCTGTCTTTACCTTCTTTCTTTCATGTTTCAGAATATCTGTCCAACTTTGGCTTTTATCTGTCTAGTGAAAAAGCATTCTTTCTTGGATGCTATATAGTAAGAGAAGTTGTAATGTGTGAGAAAGAGAAAGAAAGTGAGATAGTGTAATGAATGTAACCTTGTATAAACTAGGGGATGTTTAGTGTGCTGATTTGCCACTATGTTTTTCTTTATGTGTTCTATCTTGTTTATAGGAAATAGATACTGTATGTATTCACAAATAGTTTAGGGACAAAAGTTGATAGGATGTTTCATCGTTGAGTCGTGAGGACTGTGGATTGACTAGAAGCATAGGGAACGATAGGACATTTGCTTCCAGAGGCATTTCTGCACACTCGAGTGCTCACTTTTCTTCCCTTCTGGAGCTGCTTTGTTATTGCAAATTGACAACTCTGCAATTAAAGTGATGAATGCTGTGCCCCAGTGTTTATGGGTCCTGAGGTCAGTGAGGCCAAAGATGGCTGTGCTGTGGGAAGCTCCCAGTGAGCTCATCTCACAGGCCTGGAGCTCTCCTCCTCCTCTTCTGGATGATTGTTTATGAGTTACTGCTATTAGATGTGGTTGAGAGAGTCACCAAGACATCATGAGTGATGTGAGGGGTCTTTATCAGGCTGGCTCTGTGGCTTATTTCCCCATTCTCACACAGTAGTGTGAACAACCATTGGAGACCTTATCATCGAAGACATGCTATTTTTTAAAGTGGTGCTAGAAAAAAATGCATTCCCTTCAATCTAACCTCACCCACTGGGTATTATTCACAACATGCCATTTCTCTTGATGCTTTTGAATCTAATGTTTGAGAGAACTAGTGCTCATTAGGGCACTATTCTTCCTATACATGATCTCACTGAGGCCTTACAATTAACCGTTTCCAGTGCAGTCAATTGTAACCTAGCATTCCTCTCAACTGCACATCCCAGTGTTCTCAAACTGCTTGTTTTATTTCCAGTGTTGCTTTTAGAAAACTCAATCAGCTTTCAAAGTAGATGATTTGGGCCACATTGACAGTCTTTTTTTTTTTTTTTTTTTTAATTCCAGGAGCTAATGCTAGTACTCACTCAGTGTGCTGGGCTTTCACTGGCATGGTTTACTGCACATTGTCTCTGCCATAATGGAAGAGAGAACAATAATACAGTTGTTAAATCCATGGCATTCAACCACTGCCAGGTCTCTGCTGTCAGTCTCTCTCCATCTCTCTCTCTCTTTCTCTCTCTCTCTCTCTCTCTCTCTCTCTCTCTCTCTCCAGGAGTGACTGTAATGGCCTGCTATAGTTGAAAGGGGAAATAGAACATTTCATTGTATTTCTCTGGATTTGCATAGAGAAATATGAATTATTTTTATAATTACAACTCAGTGTAAAGAACTATTTATTTATAGTCCTTAAAGTCATTTACTTGTAAGCAATCTATGACATTTCTAAAGTAAAGGAGTAGATAGATGCCTGGTATTTTTCTGGAAAGAGAAACCACTCTAAAAATTTTGATTCTAAGAAATAATTTTCCTAATACATATATTAGGGTTTTCCTTCTAGGGAAAAAAAAAAAAGGAAATATTTCAAACTGATTAAGTAAATAGGCTGCTCCTTTTTAAAAAAATGCTGGCTAAATTATGCTCATAATTTTAGGGTGTTTTTATTAAACACAGAGTTCATGGAAACACTAGTTCCATAAGAAATATATACATACATATACATATGTATGTGTATGTATTTTAACTGCAATATCGCTTTGTTGAGAAAATGTTGATTCACAGGGTTCTTCTTTTGTCACAAGGGTTTTTTTTTTTTTTTTTACATTTCCCCAAGATACGTATCAGTACATATTAATCTCCACCAAGCCATCTTATGTCACCACAGGGACCGAGGTCTTTCATTATAACAAATGTGTCCAAAGATTTCACAACTCATGTATTTCTTCTCCTTAAGTTTAGCCAATTTTATGAGACTTATGTACACATGTCAAACTCAAAAGAGATTTACTTTCCCTAAGTATTTCTTTAGAAAAGCATTTCCCAGAGGATTACTCCTCTGAACTTCAGACTTAAGAAGTGGCTTCTAAATCAATGAGTGCTTTGAGATAAGCAAGTATCCTGTAGTTCAGGTAGATAGTTCAGAGAACAGCCTCCAGTATTTTTGCTTCATTAGGCATTTAGAGATTCTGAGAGGTCTAGTGACTTTCCACTCTTCTGTTATCTTTTATAACAGGCCTGTTTTATTTTATTTTATTTTATTTTTTTTATGAAGCATACTTATCTTGTTTGGTTTCATATGAAGCACACTTTAGGAAAGTATCCCTATTCTAAAAATTAGTACATAAACAGTGTAAAAAATACAAAAAACAAAAATACAGACAACATACATACAAATAAGAAAAGACAAGTGCCTTTTGTAGAGAACCGAACTATTTTTGGTTTTGTTCCCATCCAATTTTTTTCCATGCATTGATCTTGCTATAGCTGTTATTTTATATATTCCACTCTTCACCACTACTACAAAATAAGCAAAGTAGGCAATTAAGAATTCTTTCTAAGAATTAATTTAACATTGTGTGAAGTTGTTCACACTGCAGTTGTTCATTTCCTCATTGCTGTATGCTTCATTGGTAATTTCCAATTTTTCACTACTACAAGTTAAACTGTGTTGACCATAAACAGTCTTTTCTACATTTCAGTTTTTTTTCCTTATAGTAGGATGCCCAAAGGTGACTACTATATCATTACTGTGAATTTTCTTCAAGGCTTTTTATAAATAAATGCCAATTTGTTTTCCACAAAGACTGCTTTAGTAGTATGGTTCTAGAAGTAGAGTTTCCTTGCTAATCTCATATGTTAACACTATTTTCATCTTTATACATTTGAGGGCATAAGGTCATGTATATCAAATTATTTGGTTATTCTGTGATAATTCCCTAAAATCTGAGTTTTTAGACTTGATGTTTGATTTTTCAGTTTTCTTTTTATATATATATTTATTTCTTTATTGAGAATTAATGGTTTACAGTAAAATACAGTAGTTTGTACATGCATAACATTTCCCAGTTTTCCATATAACAATACAACCCCCACTAGGTCCTCCTCTGCCATCATGTTCCAGGACCTGAACCCCCTACCCCCACCCCAAAGTCTTTTACTTTGGCACAATACACCAGCTCCAGTCCGAGTTCTGCTTTGTGTTTTCCCTTCTGATCTTGTTTTTCAACTTCTGTCTATGAGTGAGAGCATCCCATGTTTATCCTTCTGTTTCTGAGTTATTTCACTTAACATGATTTCTTAAAGCTCCATTCCAAGATGGGGTGAAGAAGATGAATTTGCCATTTTTAATAGCTGAGTAGTATTCCATTGTGTATAGACCACGACTACTCACCCACTCATTTGTTGTTGGACACCTGATTGCTTCTAGATTTGGGCTATTACAAATTGTGCTACAATGAACATAGGTATACACAGATCTTTTTGCATGGGTATGTTTGGTTCCTTAGGCTATATCATCAGGAGAAGAATTGCAGAATCATAGGGTAGGCCCAATTCTAGCCCTCTGAGAGTTCTCCAGACTGCTCTCCACAGGGGAGCAATTTACACTCCCATCAGCAGTGCAGAAGGATTCCTTTGTTCCCACAACCTCTCCAGCATTTGTTGTTGCTATTGTTTCTGAAGTACTTTTTATTATTCATTGCTTTCTCTATAATAATAATAATAATAATAACCTATAAAATGTGTGTGTGTTTATCTGTTTCTGACCTATCTGTGTGTCTTAACACTGCTTAAATAACAACTAATACCTAGAAAAAAAAAATCGGATTTATTTTCGTAGGCATAGGGGTTATATGTTTTATTTTACTTTATTTGGAAACCCAATGACTATTAAATAAACATCATGTCTTTTTATGTAAATTATGTTTTTATGTAGCTGGGAGGGCTCCATGCACCTTTAAGAGTTCACATGAGAAAGGACCCCACCAACTTAAGTATTGTCTTGGGAGTTTGAATCAGTGGATCTTTTGTAGTTACATCTTCTTGTCTATTTTTGAAGGATAGAGAGATTCCACTGTGGGTATCTGGACTGGTTGTTTTCTTTACTTATTGTAACGACCCTAGAAGCCATAAGAGAAATGGTCTGCATGGGAGTCCACAAGGATAGTTATGCAGCTGTGCTGAGTAGGCCTCTGTATGGCGGTGACTGAACACTGCACCCATCCCAGTCTCTTATGACTCAGCTACTCAGTACTTGCCTTGGCTCACCAAATTAGCTGTTATTGGAAAATCCACCTGCTGCCCAGAAATGTTGATCAGAGTTCATAAATTAGGTTGTGATCAGAAATACCAAATACTCCATGCTAGCATTTTCCTTTGTCACCTGTTATCTGTGTAAGTAAAATCTGTCTCATTAGGGCCAGGGCAGTTGTGCACCTGATTAAGTGCATGGGTTACCAAGCACCAGGAATCAGGTTTAGGTTCTCTGGTCCTCACCTGTATAGGGAAAGCTTCATGAGAAATGAAGCAGGGCTGCAGGTGTCTCTCTCTGTCTCTCCTTCCCTCTCAGTTTTTCTCTGTCCTATCAAGTAAAATTGTTTTTTTTAAAAAAGAAACTATCTTGTCCTTTGATGAGTTGCCTCTTTATATTATTTGCCTGCTGTTTTTAGTTGTTTTTTTTTCAAGTCAGTGTCTGTAGTATTCAAATGGAATTAAATTGTTTCTAGGGTAATAAATTATGATGATAACTACTAATGCTGGCAGGTGCCCTGTCAAGCATCAGAAATGTCTCCAGCCAGCCAGTGACTCTTCTTGCCAAAGCTGCTGTCTGATGTGATGTGTCGATGTGCTTATGTGATATATCAATGGCTTTAGCTCCATCTTGACTTGATGGCCTTATCTGGACAATGGGAATGCGGGCCTAGGGAGATATCTGCAAAAAGAGTCTCCTGTCTAAGGCTCTGACTCTCAGGTTCAGTCCCCAACTCCACCATCAACTACAGCTTAGCAGGGCTCTGTTCTTTCTCTCTGTCATTATGAAAAGCAGTGAACAAAATCTTTTTTAAAGAAGACCTCCATGTAACAGTAACATAAGAGAGAGAGAGAGAGAGAATGGGAATGGTGGTAGTTTCTGTTCATGTGATTTCACATGCATAGAGGAGCTAGTTCTCCAACTTAATGGCTACTGTTGAATGTCTGTGCCCATCCGAGGGAGAGTAACTGTGCAAAAGTGCTTATTAGAAGTGAAAGTTTAAAATTGGATGTAGCCAAGTTCCATGCCGGGACTTCTGTCTGACTTCCCTTGTTCTCTCCTTGCCACATTCATTAATTACAAGCCAGTCACAGTGCTGATGTGTGACATGGCTGTTACCTCCTCAGAAATTATAGTCTCATGGAAAAATAGGCTGCTTGGCTTTAGTATAACAGATACTGACTTGTGTAAGCACTTAAGAAGATGGGGGTGAGAATGTTCTCAGGCACCAGTCACAGGGAGATGAGAAATGATACCTATATGTCACTAACTGCACTACAAACCACTAAACCTCAATAAATTATATGTATGTATGTGTATATATGTGTATCTACAAACACACATGTGCAGGAAAAATAAGAAATTAAGTCTAAAAACTCACTTGGGGTGACTTGATGTAATCAAAAATATCTTCGTAAGAGTCCTAGTCTCATATACACAAAGACATAGACACATACACATATTTATGGTGTTATAAGAATAAGCAGATACTATTTACTTATTTTGTTTTTTTATTTAAGTCAAATGCTGTTGGAGATAGAGATTCCTCTGGGCAGATGTTTCAAGAACCACTCCAGGATCACCAAGCCATGTGTGCTGTCCTTTGCTCTTTGGGGTGGGGATAATTTTAAAGATTAAACATAGGTGCCTCAGTAAACAGAGTTCATGCTTGTCTTTCCTCAAGTCCGTATGGGCCTGTGGGGTTTTACAGTCGTGGAGTTAATGAGATAATTAGGAGACTATACATAATCTAAACCACAACTAGAAAGCTGTGCGTGCTGTCAATTCAGCAGAAAGCACATAGTAATCCAATTTCCTTTAAGCAGAAGCTTGCAACAGTTGACGTTTCTCTCCTCTCTTTTTGTTTCTTCAGAGCATCTGCTGCATCCAAGCCTGAGCCTGTTCCTGTCCAAAAGGTGTGTCTCCTCTGCTGTGTGAACCCCCACTTCCTGACAGTCCCTTCAGAGCCATTAGAATGACAGTGTCCATCCTTGTCTTAGGCTATACATTCGTTTTATTTTTTAATTTTTATTTACTTATTCTTTTCTTTTAAATACCAGAGCCCTGCTTAGCTCTGGCTGATGATGGTGCTGGGGATTGAACCCGGGCCCTCAGAATTTCAAAGATGAAAATCTTTTGCAGAAACATGATCCTGTCTCCCCAGGCCTCCATGCATACATTGAACTTATACCACCATATATAAACCGGACTTTATGCCTAAAATTATTCCACCCACTTTGAATTTGTCTATTTTTATTCACTTACCCTGAAGAGAACAAATGTTTGTGTTACCACAAATGGTCATCACAGTCTCTTTAATAATGTTTTAAGAATGAGGTTTTTATTTATTTATTTATTGATTGATTCGCTTTTGTTGCCCTTGTTGTTTTATTGTTGTAATTATTGTTGTTGTTGATGATGATGTTGTCATTGTTGGATAGGACAGAGAGAAATGGAGAGAGGAGGGGAAGACAGAGGGGGAGAGAAAGACAGACACCTGCAGACCTGCTTCACTGCCTGTGAAGCAACTCCCCTGCAGGTGGGGAGCCAGGGGTTTGAACTGGGATCCTTATGCTGGTCCTTGCACTTTGTGCCATGTGCACTTAATCCGCTGCACTATTGCCCGACTCCCAAGAATGAATTTTTAAGTGCAGTTTCAGAGTCTCCTGGGTTCATTTATTGCCAAGTACTCTTCTGCTTTTATTTATTTATTTATTTCATTTTTTTTCCCACCAGGGTTATCATTGGGGCTTAGTGCCTGCATGACTCCAATGCTCTTTATTTTCTTTCTTTCTTTTTTTTAATCATAGATTAAATAGCACTACTTCATTATTCATGAAGTGCAGCCCCCTGCCATAGGGAGAGGGACCAGGGGTTTGAACCCCAGTCCTTGTGCACAGTAATATGTGCACTTAGCCAGGTGTGCCACTGTCTGGCAAGTTTTTTTTTTTTTCTTTGAAATAACTTCTTGACTAAAGATCCTTCCACATTTCTGAGTGAAGTGAAAAATCACAAAGAATCATGGCTCCTTTTTCTTTGTGTGTGTGTGT
The DNA here is from genome assembly GCF_950295315.1 of Erinaceus europaeus. Taxonomy (NCBI): domain Eukaryota; kingdom Metazoa; phylum Chordata; class Mammalia; order Eulipotyphla; family Erinaceidae; genus Erinaceus; species Erinaceus europaeus. The sequence continues at coordinate 107,856,975 of NC_080164.1, read as the reverse complement.
GTGTTTTTTTTTAAATTGGAAATTCAGAATGTGCAACTACTTATATAAAGGAGCTAGTTAAACTCTGGGGATGTAATCAAACAGACCTGAGAGTGGAACTGAGAGTGTGTGAGCCTCTGGATATTTTTGAAAGAACCCTTTTGGTTATCCCAGTTTTGTTTATTGTGGAGTATTCTCCTTTGGAACACGCCTGAAGTGACACTTTATAGATTCCTGCCAGTGCCCTGCTCCACCTCCTGAGCATTTGAGGGGACCCACCCCCAATGTACCTGTTTGTGGAGTGTGCTGTGTTCTGCATGCCGAGCACGTGCACGGCTGGGGATGCTCGGGGTCCTGTAGCCAGCTGTGCAGAGCCCCACCCCGCCACCCCCCATTCTGCACGCCTCCCCTGTGTTGTGTGTCTGTGTTTATCCATGTAGGGGGAACCTAACGAAGTAGTTAAGCCCGTGCCCATCCCATCTCCTGCTGGGTCCAAACTCACTTCGGCGGCCCACCCGGCCTACAACAAGGCCCCGCGGCCCTTCGGCTCTGTGTCAGCGCCCAAGGCCGCGTCCATCCCTTCGCCCGTGTCCGCCTTCGCCCCTGCGCTGGCCAGCCCGCCCCCCGCTCAGCCTGCAGCCTCCATCACCCCGGAGCCAGCCCAGGGCCTCAGCAGCGCACCCCAGGGTGATGGCACCCAGCACAATGGGTAGGTGGCCCTGCTGGGCTCTCTCTCCCTGCAGGCAGCCCAGCCCAGACCCACTTTCTGCTGTGGGGATGTGGAGCTGGAGCCTCTCCATGGACCGTGGTCTTGGGTCCTGTCCACCAAGCACCTGGACCAGGCTGACCATCAGGCACCCCTAGCAACCGGCTTTGTGCTCTGCTCCCACCTGGCTCTGAGCAGGTGGCACTTATCATGCAAGATCAAAGCTGGCTTCTTCTCTATCTCCATTATATCATCATCATCATCATCACCTCCTCCTTCTCCTTCTTCTTCTCCTTCTTCTTCTTCCTGTTTTTCTTCTTTCTCCCTCTTCTGCTTCTTCTTTCCCTTCCTCCTCTATCTCCTCCTTCTCCTCTTCTTTTTTTCTTCTATCTCCTCCTTCTCTTCCTCCTCATTCACCTTCTCCTTCTCTTCCTTCCCTTTCTCCTCTTACTCCTCTTCTTCTTCCTCTTCTTTCTTTTCCTCCTCTTTCTCCTCCTCCTACTTTTCCTCCTCCTCTCCCTCCTTCTTCTGGCTTTCATTTTGTCACCAGCAGCTAACAGTGTCAGCGGAGCAGTTAACATTTGAGTCAGCTTATCTAGGTGGTTCTTTTTCTTTTTTGATAGAGACAGAGAGAGTGTGAAGCACAGAAGCTTCCTTTACTTTCATGGGGGCCAGGCTGGAAGCTGGGTGGTGCACATGGTAGAGCAGCCTCTGTACAGGTGAGCTATTGCACCTGTCCTTACATAGCTCTCATGAGGAGAGAGGAATGAAGAGTCTGCAGGAAGCTTTTTGTTCTAGAAGTAGTTTTAAGGCAGGAGACATGCCTTCCTTTGACTGTTGGCTGGGTATGATGCATTAGCATAGGTCAGATAGCTGCCACTGATTTTTTTTCAGATAGGCTTAAGCTAGAATTCATTCACTAACAACTAACAGTGAAGACAGAAACCAAAGAATATTTGCATTGGAAAGATTTTTTTAAGTCTCTTTTAGTGGGGGATTAATGGATCACAGTTTAGCTGTCATGTAGAAGGTAACCTCTCATCTCCCCATAAAGATATCTCTAAAATACTCTCACCTCCAATTTAGGTCCTTTTCTACCATCATGCACCAGGACCCCAGTGCTCCACCTCCCCACCCCCAGTCACCTCGATTCCCCTTCCCCCCCAGAGGCCTTTGCTTTGACTCAACACACCCCACATAGTCCAAGTTTCACCTTGTGTTTTCCCTTTCTGTCCTTCTTTCTTAAGTTCCACCTATGAGATCATCTTCAAAGAAAAAAAAACTATTTATTTATGCGGGAGAGAAAAAGGGAGAGGAAAAATCAAGGCCTCACTCTAGTACGTGTGATGCCAGGGATTGAACTCAATACCTCATGCTCAAGAGTTCAGTGATTTATCCTTGCACCACCTCTTTGGCTGCTGTAAAGATTTTTATTTAATGAACAATTTTGAAACAATGGACACCAAATTTTAAGTGTTACTAAAATCTAAGCTCAAAGTACCTATTATGAAAAAGCAGATATGGCCTGTCAAATACTCTCTCCATAGACAAGCTAAAAGCAGTGGACTGTGTTTATTACATTCCAAGTTCAGTGAGGGAAAAGTCTGTCAAAGGGAATTAAGTCATTTTTCCCCCTCACTAACACTCCTTAAAAGTTTTGAGTCTGCTGAATGGAAAATTTGTAAAGCTGAAGAGCAAATCGAGGTCATGAAAAATTGCTTGCACTGAAATCACACAAGCAATCCAAGCTTAAATGTTGTGTTGCATGATTACAGCAGTGTGACTGAATTTGAAATATCTTAAAGCTTTTTCTTTTCTTTCTTTCTTTCTTCCTTCCTTCCTTCCTTCCTTCCTTTTTTTCTTTCTCTTCTCCTCCTCCTCCTTCTTTTTTTTTTTTTTTTTATTTTAACCAGAGCACTGCTCAGCTCTCGTTTATGCCGGTGTGGGGGATTGAACCTGGGACTTGGGAGCCTCAAGTGTGAATGTCTTTTTGCATTTTGAATGTTATCTATCCCCCACAAGCTTGTTATTTTCTTTCTTCCTCCCTTCCTTGCCTCCTTCCTTTCTTCCTTTTTTCTCTTGCTTCTTTCTTTTTCTTTTTTTTCTCTCTTTCTTTTCTTTTTGATAGAGAGAAATTGAAAGGCAAGGACATGTAGATGATAGATAGATAGATAGATAGATAGATACCTGCTTCACTGCTTATGAAGAGCCCACCCCACCCACCCTCCCCTGCCCCTACAGGAGGGGACCTGGAGCTTGAACCAGGATCCATGCACACTGTAATGTGTGTTTTACTTGGTGTGCCACTAAAAGTCTGCTGTTTTCAGATGGAACTGCAGGCAACAGTGGAGTTGTAAGGACTCTCTGGGGACTTCCTCATCAGTTGACAGGGACCCATGTACATGTCCCCAGGGCCCGCTGCTGGGCAGGCTAGTGGAGAGAGGGATCACTCAATCATTTTACATCATTCCAAAGCAAGTTGCTGCTGTTGCAAACTGTCCAAGTTTAACAATAGCTGGATAGAGAATGTTGCCCAGATGTTAGCGCAGGGGAGCGTGATTACTCTGAAAACAGAGTGTGACATGCTGAGATGAATCTGGAGTGCCCTTCCTCTCCTGACACTGGGTTTAAAGAACGATGCCATGAGTCTGGGTAGGCAGTCAGTATGTCACTTTTAAGAGCTGGGCCTTTGTGATATTGACGGATGTGTTTTCTATGTCAGGTGTCAAACTTTCCTGCAATAGTTGGCAGGCTCTTGGCTTATTATGTGATGATTAAATATCCCATATTTTTATGCTATTACACAAGCTCAGAAACAACTCTTTCAGAGTTGGGAGCTACTCCTTTTAAAGAATTGCCTTTTATTATTAAAACAGTGTCTTCCACTGCCACATGAAATGAGGAAGTTATCTTTTTTTTTTTCTTCCCTCAGAACAAGAGGCCTACATGTTTTTAAGTGATATGAAGTTAATTTTTCAGTCTAGTAGGCATTCCAGGTCTGTATAAGACTGACAAATGTTAGATAGTACACATACTTACACATTAGGCAGCATTACTGAGAAATAGTTGTTCTTCCTGTCTGAAATTGTAATTGTCAGTTTAATTATATTAATGTTCTGAAGTGTTTCCTTTTGATCATTTTATGGGGGGCTTAATGGTTTACAGTACAGCTGTTGACATATGGGCAGAGTTCCTCATCTCCCCATGAAGAGAATACTCACCATGTCTGCAGAATACTCTTCGCAACTTAGGTCTTTTTCCACCATCATGAATCAGGATGTGCCCACCCTCACCTCACCTCTGACCCTTACACTCCTTCCTTAGAATCCTTTTTTTTTTTTGCTAAATGGACATACTCTGGAACCCACCAGTTTCTCTCCTGGAGATTTATCCAAAAGAAAGCAAAAAAACCCATCCAAAGAGTTCTGTGTACACTAAATTTGGAAGCAACCCAGATGTCCAGTGACAGATGAGTGGCTAAGAAAGTTGTGGTACATATACATGGTGGAATGCTATTCAGTTGTTAAAAATGATGACATTATCTCCTTTGCCTCATCTCGAATAGAATTGGAAGGAATCATGTTAAGTAAGATAAGTTAAAAAGATAAATACTCTATGATTTCTTTTATTGGTGGAACTTAAGAATCAAGGACAGAAAAAAAAATCAGGGACAGTGAGTGTTCAGCTGGGTGTAGTGTGTTAGAACCTTTCTTAGTAACACTAATTTCCATTTCTTCTTATAAATTCCACCTAGGAAGGTCCATTAGGAAAAATATTTTAATTGCCACCAGGGTTGTAGCTGGGGCTCTGTGCTAGTGCCACAAACCCACCATTCCTGGTAACCATTTTTTCTTTTATTTCTTTTCTATTTTATTTGATAGGATTGATAGAAATTGAGAAGGAAGGGCAGAGACAGAGAAAGAGAGAGACAGAGAGAGAAAGATACCTGCAGACCTGCTTCAGCACTCAGGAAGCTTCTGTCTTGCAGATGAGAAGCAGGAGTTCACACTCCAGTCCCTGTGCATGGTAACATGTGCGCTTAACCAGGTGTGCCACTTCCCGGTTCCCCTTTAGGAATTTTTAAAAAATATATATCTGGCATACACAAATTCCAGCTGTTTTCTTTTTTTTCTTGGTCTACTTAGAGCAAAATGCTTTGCATAAAGTAGTTTTAACAATTCAGCTGTCCTCTTCCCAAGTGCCCTTTGCATTAGAAAGAGCCATTGCTCTCAGAAGGTAAGTCTCCCATGTACCCTGCTCTCATCTTAATTGCATTGGAATGCAGTTCCTTCTAACAGTTCCTAGGTGGTGATTTCAAAGACCCTGGCCTTGAAAGCTATAAAACAATGATCCATCAGTAGTAATGTTTGCAAATGCTTTTTCTCTTTGCAGAAAACCCAGGTGACAAAGTTAGTATCTGCATTACTGGCAAGGAAATACGGTGATTTATATATGAGCAAACAGCATGAATGCCCGGGGATTTTTTTTTTTCTTTTTGCAAAATCAAGTTAAATTTTGCAAAAGCAGCTGCTGTTTCGAATAACCGCATTCAGTGTTTTCAATAAAGCTGCTTTGCACGGCTCCGTTTGGGTGGGTTGCTTTGTTATGGTAATTTAATAGCAGTGTTTAATGCTTCTTATTACATATATGTGGTGGTGGGGGGTTACCCATTAGTGGTTTAAAAGAGAGGAATACAATTTCTATCAGTGAAGACTCTTAGACAAAAAAGCCAAAGATAAATGTGAAGGAACATGTACAGATACCATCAGTAAGTCATGTACTCAGAACTGAATTATTTTCCTGTGCATCTCTAAGACTAGATTTTTTCTCTCTCCAATAATGTTGCTGCAAGGCTTAGACCTTGAAAGGTGAACTTATGTGTCTCAAGATATAGAAATCCTCTATAGACTCTTGACATTTCATTAAGGGAAGTCATTGGCGTATATAATTGGCATGGGCATCAGGAGTCAATGTGACTTTGAAGCCTCTGCTGGCTAAAAATAGCTGTCAAATCACAGTAGATAAGAAATAAAGAAATTCTCTGTTAAATTGTGCTTGCTTTCGTCTTGTGCTGCATTTCTGAATCATTGCACTGCGGTGTTGAATTGGAAATATGGAGGATCTAGAGTAGATACAGAATGAGCTTTTGAATTTGCATACGGCTTCATTTCAGTGTGAATGTGGTCCCATTCATTGATTAGTTTCAATATGTATATATGTGAATATTGTATACCGATATACTAGTTAAATGTCCCTAAATTATTTATTGCTTGTCTGTTTAAAATAAAACCTTAATTTTAGCTGGCATTCAGTTGAATGCATATGTTACTATGTGCAAAGACCTGGGTTCAGGCCCCCAGCTCCCCACCTATAGGAGGGAAGCTTCATGAATGGTAAAGCAAGTCTGAAGGTGTCTCTGTCTCTCCCTCTTGACCTCCCTCTTCTCTTTCAATTTCTCTCTGTGTCTATCCAATCAATAAATAAATTATTTATAAAAATTAAACTTTAAAAAGTGTCATTAATTATTTAGTCAATTAGTTTTTGTCTTCACTGGGGCTTTATTGTCTGAACCAGCTTTTTTAGATAGAAAGAGAGAGAAGGCCACAATAGCCTGGAATCTTCCTCTGACTCAATTGGGGGTCAGGCTTGAACTTGGGTCCTGTGTTTTGTAAAGCAGTGCACTAACCAGGTAAGCTGTTTTTCAAAAAGTAAATAAATAAATAACCGGAGTACTGCTCAGCTGTAGCTTATGGATGGTGTTGGGGATTAAACCTAGGATTTACAAGCCTCAGACATAAAAGTTTTTCTGTATAACTGTTGTGATATCTACTGATCCCAGGTGAGCTGTTTTACTGGTTCAAACAGTGTTTTGTATTTATTGTATATGGGAGAGAGAATAGAGCATCACTGCAGCATATGTGATGGCGGTTCAAACCCAGGAAGCCTGCAAATACTGCCCGTTACCCGCTGAGCCATCTCAGTAGCTGCTAAAGTCATAATAAGTCCCTCTACGGACACACACACTTAGCCTTGCCATTGGTTTCCACTACAAACCAAACCAGTACGGAGGAACACTAAGCATTTCAGTGAAATATATGTCATTTTACTACCAAAATTCAGGCTCACCTGTTCTAAGACAGTTACATGCATTGCGTTAGGGATTTCTATGTGTCTTGTATGATTTGATTTTTATTTAATCTTGGAGTATTGAGAAGTCATGTCATTGTGTCAGCTTTTGTAGTGTGAATATGATAGAGCTAAGATTTTTATTTAGGTCTTTTGAGGCCAAATGTTGTGTCACCTGCACGTGACCTAGAATTATTTCTGTTACTTTGAGTTAGTTTTATTTTTTTTAATTTTTTAATGTTTATTTTCCCTTTTGTTGCCCTGTTTATTGTTATTGTAGTTATTATTGTTGTCATTGATGTCATCATTGTTGGATAGGACAGAGAGAAATGGAGAGAGGAGGGGAAGACAGAGAGGGGGAGAGAAAGACACCTGCAGACCTGCTTCACTGCCTATGAAGTGACTCCCCTGCAGGTGGGGAGCCAGGGCTTGAACTGAGATACTTGACTGATTCTTGAGTTTCATGCCATGTGCGCTTAACCTGTTGCACTACTGCCTGACTCCCTTTAACGATGTATTTATTGGGAGACTGGGTTCAAGCCCCAGGTCCCCTCCTGCAGGAAGGAATCTTCGCTAATGGTGAAGCAGGGCTGCAGGTGTCTGTCTGTCTTCCTCCCTATCTCTCTTTTCCTTTCAAGTTCTGGCTGTCTCTATCTAACATATAATTAAAGATAATTAAAAATGTATTATCCTTTGTGTGTGTGTGTGTGTGTGTGGTAGGAAGAGAGAAAGATGGAAGGAGAGGGAGAGAGGACATGATGCCACACACCTCTGGTATATGGTGTTGCCAGGGATTGAACCTGTGACCTCTGAGACCTAAGAGATGTAGTTCCTGAGCTTGGGCAGGCTGATATGCCCCACTCCAGCATTTTTAATTAAGGATCATTGACTTGAGAATGAGAACGAGCTGTGCAAGCTGAGGTTGTATTAGTATTAGTGATAATGGTCACATATTACAACTGTCTGATGGTACTTAGTTGGAATCAGTTTTGGGAATCTATTATTATTATTATTATTATTTTAATATTTATTTTCCCTTTTGTTTCCCTTGTTGTTTTTTTTATATTTATTTATTCCCTTTTGTTGCCCTTGTTGTTTTATTGTTGGAGTTATTATTGTTGTTATAGATGTCGTTGTTGGATAGGACAGAGAGAAATGGAGAGAAGAGGGGAAGACAGAGAGGGAGAGAAAGATAGCCACCTACAGACCTGCTTCACTGCCTGTGAAGCGACTCCCCTGTAGGTGGGGAGCTGGGGGCTCGGACCGGGATCCTTTTGCCCGTTCTTGTGCTTTTTGCCACATGTGCTTAACCGGCTGTGCTACCGCCCAGCTCCCTGTTGCCCTTGTTTTATTGTTGTAGTCGTTGTTGGGTAGGACAGAGAGAAATGGAGAGAGAGGGGAAAACAGGGAGGGAGAGAGAGACAGACACTTGCAGTCCTACTTCACCGTTTGTAAAGCGACTCCCCTGCAGGTGGGGAGCCAGGGGCTTGAACTGGGATCCTTCCATCAGTCCTTGCACTTTGTGCCACCTGCACCACCTGCACCACCTGCACTTAAACCACTGCACTACTGCCCAACTCCCCTAGTTTTTTAAAGGTTTATTTCATTTATTATATATGAGACAGAGAGCTTCACATGTGGCGGGGGTGGGGAAGAGCGAGAGAGAGAACAAGTGAATGCCAGGACACCATTCTGGTACATGCAGAGACAGGGATTGAACCAACAACCTCAGCCATGCCCATCTATTGCTTTACCAGTTGAACTCTCTTCTCAGCTGCTGGGTTTCTACCTAGCAACAAATGTCTATGTGCATGATTTTTTGTGTACTCTTTGCTCAATCAGAAAAGTGGAGAAATGGTAATCATTTTACCACTGAGGAAAATAACACCCTAGAACAGGACACTTACCAGGTCCTATGACTTTTGTTGGCACAAATGCTTATGTCCACATGATACTTCCACTTGGGAACACTTTCTAAAATGAATAAAGTGGATTGTTTAGCACATTTTAGTTGGCATCTTCAAGTGGAAGTCAACCCATCCTTTGTCACTGACAATCCCCCCCATACACCCACACACAGGACACCTCCCAACATCATGTTTCCTGCAAACCCTTTTCATAAACTTTAAAATGTTCAGTGTCTAAAATCTAGTTGTATTCTGAAGGGGTTATTTTGAATCGACAAGAGCCAAGCAGAGAGAGGTCTGGCTACAATCAATTAATTCTGCATCACAACTCCATTCAGAGGACTCAGTCCTCAACTGGGTCCACCAAGCTGATGCTAGTATGTGCCCTTGTGATTCCACTGCTCAACCTTCATGCACTAGTACTCTCAGCACATTTAGTGTTCTGCCCTATTACAGCATTTCTCACTGCTTACAATCAGTTGTTGCTCACTCTGTGTAGACTTGGCTGCAGAAGAATTGGTTCAGGGGCCAGGCAGTGGCACAGCAGGTTAAGCACACATGGCATGAAGCACAAGGAGCAGCGTAAGGATCCCATTTCAGGCTCCTGGCTCTTCACCTGCAGGGAAGTTTCTTCACAAGTGGTGAAGCAGGTCTGCCGGTGTCTATCTTTCTCTCCCCCACTCTGTCTTCCCCTTCTCTCTCCATTTCTCTCTTTCCTACCCAACAATGACTACAGCAATAAAACAAGGGCAACAAAAGGCAGTGAAGCAGGTCTGCAGGTATCTGTCTTTCTCTCCCCCTATTTGTCTTCCCATCCTCTCTCGACTTGTCTCTGTCCTATCCAGCAACGACAGCAATAACAACAATAAACAACAAGGGCGACAAAAGGGAAAAAATAGCCTCCAGGAGCAGTGGATTCATAGTGCAGACACTGAGCCCCAACAATAACCCTGGAGGCAAAAGAAAAAAAAAAAGGATTCATCAATCTGATGGTAAACTACACAGGATTTAAACATCACTTCTTAGTCTGTGGTAGAATATGGAGCTATATGTTTTTCACGATTTGTATGTAAGTGATTATGAAACTGAACTATGTTTTAAGGTTTTTCCCTCTTCAAATGTTATTAATTTAGCTACTACACTTTATCACACACATACACACACACACACACACACACACACACACACACACACACACCATTCTGGACATAAAATTAAGTTATTGATAATATAGCACTCCATAGTCTCCACAGATCAGTTCTAAATCTACTAAAGTTTGTTCATGACTAAGGTGATAGCCAAGACAGATAGGAGTGTATAAAATTTAAGTTGACTCTCTGAGCTTTCTGTATGCTTCACTGGAATAACTGCATTGTGAAAATAAGAGGGAAGCTTTTAATAGCACATTATTCTTTTATATTATATAATTTAGGATTTTTTAATTTCTTTATTGGGGAATTAATGTTTTACATTCAACAATAAATACAATAGTTTATACATGCATAACATTTCTCAGTTTTCCATATAACAATACAACCCCCACTAGGTCCTCTGAAGAACCTGTATTCTCCCCACTCATCTACCCCAGAGTCTTTTAATTTGGTGCAATACACCAATTCCAGTTCAGGTTCTACTTGTGTTTTCTCTTCTGATCTTGTTTTTCAACTTCTGGTTCCAGATAAACATTTGTAGCGTTTATTCTATTCTCCTAAAAATGTGGTTTGGATCTTGATGGATAGCATTAAATTTGTATATGGCTCTGGGTAGTATATTTATTTTGATGATGTTAATTCTTCCAACCCATGAACATCGAATATCTTTCCACTTCTTTGTGTCTGGTTCAATATCCTTGAGTAGTGACTCATACTTTTCAGTATACAAGTCTTTCACTTTGGTTAGGTTTATTGCTAGATATTTTATTGTTTTTTGTTGCTATAGTAAAAGGAATTGATTTCTGGATTTCAACTTCTTCTAACTTAGTGTTTGTATAGAGGAATGCCACTGCATTTTGAATGCTAATTTTGTAGCCTGACACCTTACTGTAGTGCCTGATGATTTCCAAAAGCTTCTTGCTAGATTCTTTAGCTTTTTCAATGTATACTATTATGTCATCTGAAAATAGGGAGAGTTTGACTTCTTCTCTTCCAATCTGTATGCCTTTAATTCCTTGCTCCTGCCTGATTGCTATGGCGAGAACTTCCAACACTATGTTGAATAGTAATGGTGATAGTGGGCAGCCCTGTCTAGTACCTCATCTGAGGGGAAATGCTTTCAGATTTTCACCATTGAGTATGATGTTGGCTGTAGGTTTGCTATATATAGACTCCACTCTCTGAAGGAATTTTCCATCTATTCTTATTTTTGTAGTGTTTTGATCATAAAGGGATGTTGTATTTTGTGAAAGGCTTTCTCTGCACCTATTGATATGACCATGTGGTTTTTGGTCTTGCTTTTGTTGATGTGATGGATCACATTGACTGATTTACGAATGTTAAACCAACCTTGCATGCCTAGGATAAACCCCACTTGGTCATGATGAACAATCTTTTTAATGTACTGTTGTATCCGGTTGGCTAGAATTTTGTTCAATGTTTTAGCATCTACGTTCATCAGAGATATTGGTCTTTAGTTTTTTTTTTTTGGTTGTGTCCCTGTCTGCTTTTGATATCAACGTGATGTTGGCTTCATAGAAGCTGGAAGGGACTATTCCAGTGTCTTCAATCTTCTGGAAGACTTTTAAAAGTAAAGGTATTAACTCTTCCTTGAAGGTTTTGTAGAATTCACTTGTAAAAGCATCTGGTCCAGGACCTTTTATTTTTGGGAAAGTTTTTGATAACTGTTTCAATTTCATTAGCTGTGATGGGTGTGTTCATGTTATCTAGTTTGTCTTTATTTAGTTTTGGAAGTTTGTAGATGTCTAGGAAATCATCCATTTTTTCCAGGTTCTCTGGCATTGTGGCATATAGCAATTCATATAAGCCTCACATGATATGCTGAATTTCTGTGGTTTCTGTTGTGATATCTCCTCTTTCATTTATGATGCAATTTATTTGGGTCTTCTCCCTTTTTTTTTTTTTTTTTGTGAGTCTGGCTAAAGTTTTATTGGTTTTGTTCACCAACATTTACTTTCGTTGATCTTTTGTATGGTATTCTTATTTTCAATGTTATTTATTTCTGCTCTAACTTTAGTGATTTCTGTCCTGGCTGCTTTGGAGTTCTTTTGTTCTTCTTCTAGGTCTTTAAGGTATACAATCAGGCTGTTTATTTGTGCTTTTTCTTATTTCCTAATGTGTGTTTGTATGGCTATGAATTTCCCTCTCAGTCCTGCCTTAGTTGTGCCCCAAATATTTTGATAACTTGTGTCTTTATTTTCATTGAACTCTCAAAACATTTTGATTACTTCCTTTATTTCCTCTTTGAGCCAGTAGTTGTTAAGTAGTGTACTGTTGAGCTTCCACATTTTGGGACTCTTACTAATCTTTTGTTGATTGTTAAGTGTTAGTTTAATTCCACTGTGGTCTGAAAAGATGCTTGGGATGATTTCAATGCTCTTGAATTTGCTGATGCTGTCTTTGTAGGCTAACAATTTGCTGATGCTGTCTTTGTAGGCTTTGTTGTCTATCCTTGAGAATGACCCATGTGGACTTGAGTAAAATGTGTATTCCAGTTTCTTGGGATGAATGACTCTGAAAATGTCCAATAGTTCTGGTTTCTCTATTTCCTTATTTAACTCCTTCATGTCTTTATTGATTTTCTGCCTTGATGAGCTCTGTCAAGTTGAGAGGGTGGGGTGTTGTAGTCCCCTACTATGACTGTGTTGCTGTAAATATATTGTTGTAGTTCTTTCAATAGTTGTTTGATGTATTTAGATGGCTTCTCATTGGGTGCATAGATGTTAATAATTGTTAAGTCCTCTTGGTTGACTGATCCACTGAGCATTAAGTAGTGTCTATCCCTATCTTTTTTTATTTTATTTACTTTAAAGTCTATCATGTCAGATATGAGAATAGCTGTTCCTGCCCTTTTTTGTGGGCTATTGATTTGTATGATAGTTTTTAATCCTTTTACTTTGAGTTTGTGTTTGTCTTGTTGAATTAGGTGGGTTTCCTGTAGAGAGCATATTGTTGGGTTGTGTTTTCTGATCCATCTTCCTACTCTGTGTCTTTTGATATGAGAATTCAGGCCATTGACTTTATTGATATCAAAGATTGAAGATTAATTCAGGATTTTTATGTGAGATTATACTTACTGTTGGTATATACATATTCATTCCGCATATCTATGAGAATAAAAGGTTTTTGTTTAGTTTTTTATTTTAAGTGATTCCAAAGCAATGTTTATTTCTTTTAAATTTTATTTATAAAATGGAAATATTGACAAGAGTATAGGATAAGAGGGGTACATTGCCATGCAGTACTCACCCCAGAGCTCCATATCCAATCCTCTCCCTTGATAGCTTCCTTATTCTTTATCCATCTGGGAGTATGGATCCAGGATCGTTATAGGGTGCAGAAGGTGGAAGGTCTGGCTTCTGGTTCTCCCCTGAACATGGGTGTTGACAGGATGATGCATTCTCTCATCCTGTCTCTCTTTCCCTAGTGGGCCATGATGGTGGGAAGGCATTGCTCCAAGACACATGGTGGGGTCGTCTGCCTAGGGAAGTCCAGCTGGCATTATGGTAGCATCTGGAACCTGATGACTGAAAAAGAGTTAAGATATAAAGTAGAAAAAATTATTAACTCATCATGAATCTAAAGGCAAGAATATTATTGCAGATGAAGACTTAGGCTCTCTGTTTTTGAAAAATCTAGTAGGTCTATTTTAGGTATATTCCAGAGGGCCCATGACTTTACTCGTTTTTGCCTAAGCCTGACATCTAATATGCAGGTAGACTCAGGTTATTGTCTGGGGACATGTTGTCATAGTTTGAAAAAAGACTAGAAAGTTGGATCAGGGGAAGAGAGCAGCTCCCAAATATGGGGAAAGTATATATTGTTCACTGTAAGCCCCATCAATTTTATCTGGTGCCCATATTCAGCACAGGAGCCTATGTAACCTCTGCATCCCTGCAGGTCTGAGCTTGCTTTCTTACCTAAGAACATTCCAGGCTGCACTAATTTCAGGACCTATCTTCCTTGGGTAGTAAGTAGAGTATGTTGTCCAACCTCCCTTTGGAGAATGGAACATTCCCTACCCTTGTTGATCCACATTGAGGGCAAGGTCTTATAGGGACTGACATAGGGGTCCATTATGTTGTTCCTGATGGAGATGACCAGTGACAGTGGCTAGAGGAATCTTTGTGTTACTTCAAATAATGATGTCACTCTACGTCTTTTGTCAGGTGGATATTGGGAGTCTGGGTCCATGGTAAAACATATTTTAAAAGCTAAAAAAAATGAATAATGAGTTGTTCTCTCAAGATTCACCCCCTTGAGACTTGAGTCAGAATTGGTATATAAAATATTTTTCCAATGTTTGGGAAAACTAAAAAGCTCACAGGTAGACCACTGTTCAGTCAGTATCAGCATAACAGAATTGTGACTACCATTTGTTCATTTTTGTTTTGTGTGGATTGTATCATTGTTCTGAATGCATGCTTGCTTGCCATCTTCATGTCAATTCCTTGTTTTGAATCCTGTTATTTCTTCTCTTCTTGTAACCTCTTCTTTGTCTGTTTTCCATCATCCCGGGGACATTACTGTCTTCTCTCCTCTGTTATACCTGTCTTGCGTCTACCATTCTCTCGTCAGTAACCCTGGCACCATGTAAGTACTTATTTACTGGTTCCTTTGGGAATTTTCATCATGTCACCCTCTAATGTTCTATCTTACTTTCAATGTAACACCATCAGAAAATCTTATTAGTTTCTTCTCATTGCAAGAAGCTTCAAGTTTGTTATGGAGCATAGACACTGCTTTTCCTAACAACAAACTTCTCATGAATCAGCAGTATATGTAGAAGACCCACACTTCTTCAGTGGAAAAGATCTGGGCTTTCAGACAAACAGATATCTATGATGCAGACTGTTTATTGGAGTTAGAAATGCAGTCTTGTGCCTATATTTAACATGGTTAACAAAAAAATTGAACTTTCTATTTCTTTTAATTGCTACTAGGGTTATCACTGGGTGCCTGCATGAAAAATCTACCACTCCAGGTGGCCATTTTTTTCCTTTATTGTTCTTTCTATTTTATTGACTAGGACAGAGAGAAGTTGAGAGGGTAGTGAGGAATATAAAGGGAGAGAGAGAGACCCGTGAACCTCCTCCACCACTTATGAAGCTTCTCCCCTGCAGGTAGGGAGCAAGGGTTTGAACCCACTTAATCGGATTCACCACCACCTGACCCCAAAATTTTCTAATTCTGAATTCTTATACTTTGAAGTAAGTAATTGACTTTTGACAATCAAGTTTATGTCCTACCTCAAACTCATCTTTAAAAATAAAATTATTGAGGTTGTAATTTATTTATGTTAATGAGAGAGCAAAGGGGGGAGGGGAGAGACACCAGAGCACTGCTTAGCTCTGTCTTATGGTGATGCTAGAGATTGAACCTTGGACTCTGGAGCCTCAGGCATGAGAGCTTTTTGTATAACCATTATGCTATCTTCCCACCCCAAAGTTAATGTTTTTTTTTCACCACAGAATCATCAGAGGCTACAGGTTTCAGGTCAGAAAACACTAGGAAAATGCTTGAAACAACTTCATCACATGAGACCTTGAGTTGTAGTGCCAGTCACAAGGGGCTGAGATGTGCTGTACTTCTTGCAGATGTGTGGTGGTTAAACAGCAGTGCCCTTATAAGTAGCCGTTTTATCATAACTCCACTATTCCCTGTAGTCATTTTCTTCCTTTTTATGTGATAGAGACAGAGAAAGGCCAGAAAGAGTGACACAGGGAGGGAGGGAGGGGGAGAGAGAGAGAGAGAGAGAGAGAGAGAGAGAGGGAGAGAGATCTGCAGCCCTGCATCACCATTTATGAAGCTCCCCTTCTGCAGGTGGGGAGCAGGGGCTTGCTCTACACTTTATAGACCAAAATTTTTGTAGATAGTAGACTAGTCTTTATGCCTGAAATTGGCACTATTTAATAGATATTTAAAATGTCAAATATCTAGAAGACCTTCCACAAACATCAAGTTAAGCATAGTTCATTTAAAGACAGACACATCTTCATAAACTCAAGCAACAACAGGCATAGATGGTTTCAGACACAAACTGACTCTTGACACCCTTTGTCCTTAGGGCAACTTGAAAATTTTTACTATTAAACTACTAAGCTTCTATAGTTTAAATTTCTCTAGAATTTTAGTTAGTGAAGCTTTTTTTTTGGTATTGTTTTGTTTTACTTTTTTTCTTTTTTTTTTTTTAGTAAGTAGTGATATACAGAGAGAGAGAGAGAGCCCTCAAAGCACTGTCCCCCCACTTCTGAAGCAGGTACTCCACTGCAGTGGCTGGGGGTTTGAACCCCAGTTCTCACATATGGTCAAGTGTGTTTTCTACCAGGTGGGCCACCCCCTGTCCACACTCTGAATCAAGACAAAGTTGATTTACAAAACTGTGCCTATTTAACGTGTGAACACACCGCTTGGCATCTTCTACTGCCCATTTTGTACTTTATTAACAGAAAATTCACAGAGAGGTCCAGGTGGTGGTGCACCCAGTTGAGCATACACACACTACCATGTGCATGGCCCAGGTTCAAGTCCCTGGTCCCTACCTGCAAGGGGGAAGCTTTGCTAGTGGTGAAGCAGGGCTATAGGTGTCTCTCTCTGTCTCCACCTTCCCTCTCAATTTCACTCTGTCTCTATCCAAAAATAAATAAATAAAAATAGTTCATAACTATGATCTTAGGTGGTGGGGGGGCACAGAATTTTGGTGGTGGGAGTGGGGTAGAATTATACCCCCATTATATTATGATCTTGTAGTCACTGTTAAATCACTAATAAAAGAAAAAGCAAGGAAGGAAGGAAGGAAAAAAGGAAGGAAGGAAGGAAGGAAGGAAGGAAGGAAGGAAGGAAGGAAGGAAGGAAGGAAGGAAATTGGGTGCCAGGGAAATAGTACAGAAGTTTTCACAACAGACTTAGCCTTGACTAGACCATCATGATACTAAGACCAAGTGAAGACATACTTGTTTAATGTTTTTCAAACCAATATGTTTCAGCAATTTATCAATATTAAATAGCAGTTGAGATTTCAGTTCACATCTGTGTTTTGTTAGCTGTAAGAAAAACAGTGCCAATAATGTTGACTTGTTTGATGTTTTTTAACTACTACAAAGTTTTTCAATTTCTATTTACTTTCTTTCTCTCCTTTTTTCCCCCTCCTTTCCTTCATGTTGGGGATCTTTCTTCTGCTGCTTTTCTTCTATCAATTAAAAGGAAAATCCCTCCTAAACGGTAATCTTCCTGTTATACACATGTACTGCTGTCTTTTTTTTTTTTTTTTAACAAGAGCACTACTCAGTTCTGGCTAATGGTGGTGGTGTGTGTGGGGGATTCAATCTAGGACTTTGGAGCCTCAGGGATGAGAGGTCTCTTTTGCATAACCATTATGCTATCTACCCCCATATTACTGTTCTTTCTTAGCATGCTCATTCATCTGTAAAGGCCTAGTCATTCTGGATTCAGGAGGACACTTGTAAAAATGATCCACATAGTGTGCTTTCAAAATGGAGAAAAAATGTATTGGGTTAAATAAATAAAAAGGGTATAACCTCAGAACATTTCATACTTCCTTCTTTCTTGCCTCCCACCCCCCAACAGTCCACCGAGGAAACACATTGTGGATCGCAACACGGAGTTCTACCATGTCCCCACACACAGTGATGCTAGCAAGAAGAGGCTGATGGAGGACACCGAGGACTGGCGCCCACGCACTGGGACCACCCAGTCTCGATCCTTCCGCATCCTTGCTCAGATCACTGGCACTGAGCATCGTAAGTGAATGCTGAGCATTGGAGATTTTTTTTCCAACAGGCACCTGGGAGTGGAGCCAGGGCCTTGAGAGGACACTGTCCTGCCACAGAGTGGCCTCCCCTGGACCAGTTTTTCTCTACCTTCAGAGGGGTGGGGGAGAGAGAGAGAGGGAGAGAGAGGAGTTATCACCATAGCACAGCTTCCCATCTGTGGAGCTGTCCATGGTGCTCCCTTATAGTGCTGGGGCTTTTTGTCTGCTGGCTGAGCTCTCTCCTGGTCCCCAACGCTAAAAACGTTTAAGGGAAAATGGTCTTTGTCAGAAGGTAGAGTTTAGACTGATGGACACTTTTTGGAAGCTAGTTACTTGCTGGAGTTTGCTTTTGAATCACACTCTGCACGCATTATGGAAGCAGTGTGAGTAAGAAACCAGAGCAGGGCAATACTATGAGAAGCCTTAGAGTGCTATCCTAGTAATCACGGTATGTAGCCTATTGGCAACACATTTTGAAATTCTAATGTTCAGTGGCTCTGCAACCTATCCACCTGGCATTGACTGCCACAGGTAATTGTTCAAGAGATTTTCAGGTTGAGAAAGGCAAACTAATCTCAACTATTGCTTATTCTGTTACAGTGAAGGAATCTGAAACTGAGAATCCAAAGAAGGCAAAGTAAGTTCTTTTTAATTTTTTTAATTGAGTATTTTCTTTTTCCTTCTTTCTTCCTTCCTTTCTTCCTTCCTTCCTTTCTTCCTTCCTTCCTTTCTTTCTTTCTTTCTTTCTTTCTTTCTTTCTTTCTTTCTTTCTTTCTTTCTTTCTTTCTTTCTTGAGTGTGTTTTCTGGGATACATCCTTTTCCTGAATGTGATTCCAGTTTGGCTTTTCATGTCTTCTGTGCACTGAATGGGTGTGGTCTTTTGTCTTTGCACCTAAGAGTCTAAGCATTTAACTGGGCATCCTTTGGCGTGAATGAAGTGTACCACTTACAGATTTTTTTTTTTTTTTTTTTGCTTGGTAGTCACTGCCTGGATTTGATGGCTAAGACTTGTCTTCTTGAGTATTGAAGTAAATGCGTAGCGAGAAGGGTCTTGGGTACCCTGCTAGCATGCTAGAGTTCAGTGAATGGTTCATGCATTGGCTTGTGGTTACTGTGTTTGGGTGTAGCTTGATGTTTTTGAAAAGACCTTTAGGTTAATTTTTGTATTTTGTAGAGCTGTTCTGCCCTGATAATCTTCCTATTACATGGGACTATATATGACACTAATCTATTACAAAGCATGTTTCCTGCATGTACTGAGTCTAGAACTTCCTTGCTGTCTCTCTCTTAACGACTTCTTCTATCACCTTTCTTTCTGTCTTTCTTCCCCCCCTTTTTTTATTTCCACAGGGAAAAGATACCCCTTCACATCTTTAGTCCCAAATATACAAAATTACGTGACTGGCACCACGAAGTCTCAGCACGTGCCC
Source organism: Erinaceus europaeus (assembly GCF_950295315.1). Classification (NCBI taxonomy): domain Eukaryota; kingdom Metazoa; phylum Chordata; class Mammalia; order Eulipotyphla; family Erinaceidae; genus Erinaceus; species Erinaceus europaeus. The sequence goes on along the minus strand of NC_080164.1, from coordinate 107,837,883 downwards.
TTAACGTTCAGTGATTTATACAACTGCCTCTTCCCAAGCAGCCAGCTCACACCTTTTTCTTCTCTCTCTTACTTTCCTGACTTCACCGCAAAGTCTGTGTCACGATTGCCTGACGGAAGAAGTAGCACCTTTTCTGTATGCTTTTCAAACACTTTGCCGCTGAAGATGAACACATTTTGTGTTAGTCAGTAGCTGACAAATATCAAACCAAGAAAGAAAATTGAGGGAGTAGATCTGCTCAGTGGATCTACCCCTGTCTCCTGTGTCACGAGATATTGGAAAAGGAGCCTTGATAAAATAACTCTTATCTGTGTGCTTGGTACCTGTGTGGCTATTTTAAGTAGAGGTAGATGAGTATTTGACATCCTTTTTTATCATTCAGAGGAGACCTTGCTTCTGTTATTACATTAACCCAAGAGTCCCTTCAAGTTCCTTTTTACATCATTCTCCAAAAGAGTTAGGAATTATTTTAAATAAGCAAAAATAGGGAGATAAAATAAGAAGACTTTATTAGAATAGTGTTGGTTATCAACTCGAGTACCTTCTAAAGCTCAGGATGGCTATATAAGGGTCAGACCAGATTCTGTACCTTAGAAGAGAGAAAAAAACTCATCTCCTACCTACCATAGGTGGTGGTGGGGGTTTGGGGGGGGGCTACAGTGCTCCTTTGATTTGATTAATTTAAAAAAAAAAATCCTGCTTCCTACCAAAGGAAATAATTCTATCTGAGCTAATGGATGTTTTCTATGGCTATAGACAACTCCCAGGTATTAACTGGTGCAATATAGAAAATAGTTTTGCTTTGTTTTTAAATCAGAAGAAGTTAACATAAAATAGATGTCACGTACCCCTTACAGATGATTCTGCGACATCCAAAAAAAAAAAAAAAATACTCTGCAGCTATTTTTAGGAAGCCAGGTTTTGTGCAGTGCATAGAAACACCAACCAGAAATGCTTTCTGTCTTGTAATATGTACTGTATTGTAAATTAGATATAAACTCAGTAATAACTGCATTTAGAAGTTTGGAAACGTGTTGTAATAAAGTCATCTTTAACTTAGTTTTCTACTCGTCCCTCTTTTCCTGAAACCAGTTGTGATGCCTTCTAAGCCCTGCTAAGCACATCACATGGGTAATATTACTAATTCTTTTGGCATGTCACTTAGAAAAAATTTTTAATTTTCTGAGGCTTCCAAGATGTGAAAGTGGAATGTGATCATTTCCACCCCCCCACCGCCCCCATACTGTTACATTAATTTACATCAGACCTTAGGTTAATAACAACATTTACAATCTGCTGGATTTTGGTTAAAAATATGCCCTGTCTCATGGAAAGCATACACATAGGTAAGTGGGATAGTCCCTGTCCAATACATATGAAGGTCACATTTCCTCAGACAGAATCACAAAGGACTGTATTGTTGACCTGAATGCCTGTGCACATTAATTCTCATGTGGCAGCTCCTATTCCTAGCTTTAATGCTAGCCAAGGATTTTAGAAATGTCTCATAAAAATAGCATTTCAAGTCTCTGAAACCTACTTCTGAGCTTGTTTTTGTCTGTGTCATGCAGACTTCTTTTTGTCATAGATCTGTCAGTAATGTAAAATTAGAAAGCTACTTGTAAGAATTCTCAACCTTCTTTTCTTTTAATGTCACATTACCAGTCAAAAAAGGACTGATTCTCAATAATAATTTTTTTTTGTTACCTTAAGAAAGACAGCAATCTGTAGAGTTAGAAGCATACTCATTTTATACTTGATCTGCCCTTTTAGGAAAATTCAGATAAAAATTACAGAGCAGGGAGTCAGGCGGTAACGCAGCGGGTTAAGCGCATATGGCTCGAAGTGCAAGGGCCGGCATAACGATACCAGTTTGAGCCCCTGGCTCCCCACCTGCAGGAGGGTTGCTTCACAGACAGTGAAGCAGGCCTGCAGGTGTCTTTCCCCCTTTCTGTCTTCCCCTCCTCTCTCCATTTCTCTCTGTCCTATCCAACAACAGCAACATCGATAACAACAACAATAACTACAACAACAATAAAGAACAACCAGGGCAACAAAAGGGAAAATAAATAAATATAAAAAATTTTTTTAAATTATAGAGCTTGCTGAATAGAAATTGTAGTGCTAAAATAATTATACCCCCTTCTTCCACTCACTTTTACTGAAAAAAGATGTGATGAGTTGATTTATTTTAGATAAATTATCTCACACTTGTGTTTCTGATGCATGTTCAAAATCTCATAGATGGGTTTGGGGGGGGGGTGGGTGACACCATGGGAGAGTACAGGCCTTACATGCATGAGGCCCTAGGTTCCTAGTTCAAAATGACTGCCAGGAGTTCTGATCACTCTCTCCCTCCTCACTGGAAAGTTAAAATGCTATAAGTCATAAACATTCACTCATTTATTGCCTGCATTAATTTTTAAAAATATACTTTCTTAGTGATTTAATAATGATCAAAATGATTGTGGCATAAGAGGGGTACAATTCCAAACAGTTCCCACCACCAGTTTCATATCTCATCCCCTCTAGTGGAAGCTTCCCTATTCTTTATCCCTCTGGGAGTATGAACCAAAGATCTTTATGAGGTATAGAAGGTGGGAGTTCTGGCTTCTGAAATTGCTTTTCCACTGGACATGGACGTTGGCAGGTAGGTCCATACCCCCTAGCCTGTTTCTATCTTTCCCTAGTGGGGCAGGGGTCTGGAGAGGTGATGTTCCAGGACTCATTGGTGAGGTCATCTACCTAGGGAAATAAGACTGGTGTCATGGTAGCATCTGCAACTTGGTGGCTGAAATGCATTAAGTTATAAAGCAGAACAAATTAATTAGTAATCAGGAACCTAAAGGTAAGAATATAGCAGATGGGATTTAGGGTCTTCTTGTTGGAAAAATCTAGGAAGTCTATTTTCGTTATATTCCAAGGGATATGACTTTATAACTTTACTAATTTCATGACTTTACCATTTTTTTCCTGAGCCCAATAGCTATCATACTAAAAGTACTGTCTGGGGAGATGATGTCAAAGTTGAGAATAGGACTAGAAAGCTGGATCAGGGCAGAGAGTAGCTCCCAAATACAGGGAAAGTATATAAACACCATGAACTATAAACCCCATCAATCTGACTTAGGGCGTTGTCTATCCATACTTAGCACAGGAGCCTGTGCAACCTCTACATCCCTGCCCATCTGAACTCACATACCATGGTCAAACCTAGGAACATTCTAGGCTGCACTCATTTCAGGATCAGTCGTCCTTGAATGGCAGAGTTTGTTGACCCAGCCTCCCTTCGGAGAGTGGGGCAATTTTTACCATTGTTGTTTTACATTGAGGACAGTGTCCTGTAGAGGCCCACCTGAGAGTTTATGATGTTGTTCCTGATGTACATTACCAGTGATATTGGAGAGAGGGACCTGTTAGAGGTCTAGACCCATCATATCTATATGGGAATCCTAGGATTCCTTGACTAAGGCCTCGGATGATGAGGTGGCCTGATAGTGACCAAAAGGGCCATCATTAAAGTGTGCTGTTCTCTTGGCCTTATCCAGTTTTTGTAGACCTTACTTTATCTTTTTTTTTTTTTTAATTTTATTCAGAGATACACAGATAGAGAGCAGTACACTGCTCATCTCTGACTTCTGGTGGTGCAGGGGATTGAACCTGGATCTGTAGACCCTCAGACTTGAATGAATTTTCAGAACAATGATGCTATCACCTCTGTCCTCCTGCACTATTTTTTTTTCATCTCGGTCATTATTGCAGATTTTTCAAAAAAGATTTATTTAGTTATTCATGAGAAAGACAGCAGGAGAGAGAGAAAGAACCAGACATTACTCTGAGATATGTGCTACTGGACTGAATTGGGGACCTCATGCTTGAGAGTCCAATGCTTTACCCACTGCACCATCTCCCAGACCACTCATTATTGCATGTTTAAATGCCAGGCACTGATGTTTGCTAATAATTTCATAGTGGGGAGTCATGATCTCTGGTAATCGTGTCACCAAGAAGTAGATGAATAGAAAGTGAGTTTAGCCAAGACAGAAAGGGTCTGGAATGTGTCGATGTCCAAGGGGTGGCCTCCATGTCATCACCTTCAGCAACCTGGGGCTATTGATTAATGACCTGGGGTCATTGTGAGATGACGGGGTCACTCAGTGACCTGGGGCCATCCTTTGAACTGGATCAGTTCAAAGCAGAGGAAAGGAATGTGTTTCTACCTGGGGATAGAAAGCACAGCGCAGCAAGTTCTAGGACAGAACAGTGTGGCCAAGCCTGCAGAGCGGGCACGGTGTGGTCTAGCCCCACGTGTGAGCATCTCAGCACATGCCTCCACTACCTAACACTCTACAGACAGAGCCTTCAGAGAAACGGCCCTTGTGTCATGTCCAATTGTTTCCACATCGAATCAGAAGATGAAGAAGTATGGTGGGGGACAGATGGTGGCACATCCAATTAAGAGCACATAGTACTATTCAGAAGGACCTGCACAAGGAACTGGGTCGAGTCCCCTGCTCTCCATCTTCAGGGAAGGGATTCTTCACAAGCAGTGAAGCAGGGCTCTAGGACTCACTCCCCCCTCCCCTCTCTTTTTCTCTCTCTTTCTCTCTATCTCCCCCTCCTTTCTCAATTTCTCTCTGTCCTCTTTAATAAAATGGAAAAAAATGACCACCAGAAGCAGTGGATTCCTAGTGCTGGTACCAAGCCCTAGTGATAACCCTGGAAGAAAAAAAGGGGGAGGCAGAGGAGGAGGAGAAGTGACTGCCTCCACCTAGTTAGTGCCAGCCCCAGGAAGAGTGATCAGTTCAATACTCTTCTGTTGAGACTCCAAGAAGGATGAGAAGGAGGCATCGTTGTATGTATTGGTGGCATATCCACGTGGAGGAGAATACCCTGGCTGCAGGATCATGCCCTGTACAGACCTAACACCTACAGAAAGCCACTCAGAGTCAACACATCCATACACAGAAATCTGACAGCAATGCTTTTCATAATGTCAAGATGATACCAACAGTTTAGTTCTTGTTATGAAAATCCTTATGAGGATGGATCAGACTCATTCTGTTCAGCCAAGAGCCATCAGGGTGTGTAGAGCATCACTGGAAGGCCTGGCACAGTGGGCTGCTTCAAAGTCAGCACTTTATGTTGTTATGAAAGGACCTCTGGCTGCCTTGCAGGGCCAGACCCCAGGGTTTCACAGGCTTTCTATGGCTCTGGCTGCACCACCCACACTCCTTGCTAGAAAATGCCTCCAGCTGAGTGAATATACACTCAGTATTTCCATAGTTAACATCAGCATTTTTGCTTTTGTGATCAGCACAGTAAGAAACTGTATAGGAGGGGGCCAGGCAGTGGTGCACCTAGTTGAACATACACGTTACCATGCATGAGGACCAGGGTTCAAGCCCCCACTCTCCACCTGCAGGAGGAAAGCTTCACAAGTGGTGAAGCAGGTTTGCAGGTCTCTCTCTCCCTCTCCTTCCTATCTTGCTCCCTTCTCAATTTTTGTCTGTCGTATCAAATTAAAAAAACTTTAATGAGTGGGGGAGATAGTGTAATGTTTATGCAAAGAGACTCTCATGGGGGGAGCCGGGCAGTAGCACACTGGGTTTAAGTGCACATGGTACAAAGCAGAAGGACCAGTTTGAGCCCACAGCTCCCCACCTGCAGGGGGTTCACTTCACAAGCAGTGAAGCAGGTCTGCAGGTGTCTCTCTCTCCCCCTCTCTATCTTCCCCTCCTCTCTCATTTTTTCCTTGTTCTATCCAATAATAATAATAATAATAAAATAGAAAAAATGGCCACAAGAGCAGTGAATTCATAGTGCAGGCACCAAGCCCCAGCGGTAACCCTGGAGGAAAGAAAAAAGACAGGCTCTCATGCCTAAGGTTCCAAAGTCCCAGGTTCAATCCCCCGCACCACCATAAGCCAGAGCTGAGCAGTGTTCAGGAAAAAAAGAGGGGGTAGGGACGCTGTAAGGCAGATGCTGACTGATTCTTAGCCTCCCATCTATTACCGATGGCTGCTTTCTATCCAGGAGTTCCCAGTCCCTTCACACAGGGCACACACCTTGCTGGCTGCCCAAGTGCCACTGCTGCGGGGCTGGGTGGAAGGCCTCAAGGGCGGTGTTCAGAGCCCAGACTCCCCACCTCCAAGATGGCTGCCCACAGGGCCCTCTCCACATGCAGGGAGCTGACTAAGGGAGGGTGGGATGGCAGGTGCAGCCCACATAGGGCATCTCAGAAGCTGCTTATTCCAGAAGTTTCTGGAGGGTCCACTAAAGGAGGCCACAGCACCTCTCTCTCTACCCATCCTTGCTTCCTGGTTACTGTTTCCCATGAGTGTTGATCTGAAAGCCATTGCCTAAGTTGCTTCCATAAAGCCTGCTAAAAGCCCGGCCAGCAGAGGGAGCATTGCTCTGTGAAATCTCATAGTGGCCTTGCACAGTCTTTCTTCAATACAGTCCTAGCCTTTGTCCTCTTGTCATTCTCTACCTCCTTAAATTTTCAGGTTAAGCACCATTTAGGTGTTATAGCCATACCTATATCTGTGTCTCTATCTGCATCTAGGTCTATTTATTGCCACCAGGGCTATCCCTCACTGGGGTTCAGTGTCTCTAACACACCACCACTCAAGGTAGTGATGTTTTGGTAGAGGACAAGACAGACAGAGAGAGAAGAGAGGTAGAAGAGACAACCTGCAGCACAGCTCTACCACTCATGATGCTTCCCTCCTGCAGGTGGGTGGCTGCAGGGACTCAAACCCACCTACTGGCACCTGGTAATATATGCCTTTTACAGGGTGAATCACAACCTGGCCCCCTAAGTCAGTATTTTTTCTTCAACTGAAAAAGTTTTTCTTGTCTTTATTTATTTATTGCATAGAGACAGAGAGAAATCAAGAAGGAAGAGGGAGATAGGGAGAGAGACAGAGAGACACCTGAAGCCCTTCTTCACCGCTCACCAAGCTTTCCCCTTACAGGGGGGAACTGGGGCCTTGAACCCAGGTTCTTGTGCACTGTAACATGTGTGCGCTGAACCAGGTGCACCACCACCTAGCTGCCCCTGTTTGATGTCTTTGCACTGAATGAAGATGCCCCTTCTTTTATGCTTATTAATATCGAGCTACACATATGAACAGTGAGGCTTTCCCCCTGCGAGTGGGGACTGGGGCATTCAAACCTGGCTCCTTGCACTTCGTAAAATATGCACTCAACCAGGTGTGCCACCACCCGGCCACTAAGTCTGCATTTTGATGAGTAGGAGAGAGCACCAGAGCATCTCCCTAGCATCTGCTGTTAGTGCTGGGAGAGGAGGCCTCTCACTCCAAGTCCTGCTGTCTGCCACCTGGCCCCAATGACAGCCTGGGAGGCATGGGGACAGCAAGAGTGTGGCGCCTGCCTTTTCTTTATCTCAAGGCAAAGGCATGTGTGGGTTGCTTTGGGGGATCCTGAGGTGCTAACCAAGCAGAGATATACAGAGCTCACGTTCTGCAAGGGCTGCCTGAGAGTTCCTGAGAAGAGGAACCTGGAAATAGAAGGCCGGGATGGACCCGGTGAACTAAGTGAGCACTTGTTTTTTTTTGTTTGTTTTTCATTTCTTTATTGGGGAATTAATGTTTTACATTCAACAGTAAATACAATAGTTTGTACATGCATAATATTCCCCAGTTTCCCATATAACAATACAACCCCCACTAGGTCCTCTGTCATCCTTCTTGGACCTGTATTCTCACCCACCCCAGAGTCTTTTACTTTGTTGCGATATGTCAATTCCATTTCAGGTTCTACTTGTGTGTGTGTTTTTTTTTCTTCTGATCTTGTTTTTCAACTTCTGCCTGAGAGTGAGATCATTCCATATTCATCCTTCCATTTCTGACTTATTTCACTTAACATAAATTTTTCAAGGTCCATCCAAGATTGACTGAAAACGGTGAAGTGTTCCTTCTCAGGTTCTTCTTGTCTCCCAAGACCCCCAGTCACATCCTCCATGGGGTCGCCCTTAGCCCCTTGGAAGGAGAATCCCTCTTTCCCAAAACACCAAACTGTATTACCTTCACCCTCTGCTGATAGGTGTGTGTGTGTGTCTGTGTGTATGCAGACCCCAAATCTCCTGTCAGAACCAGAGTTCAGCAGAGACAAGCGGCTTAGCATGATGATATACATTAGCAGGGTAGGCCTTTCTTTCTTTTATTATTATTAATGACCTAATAATGATTAGCATATTTGTAAGATCACAAGGGTACAGTTCTATAGTTTCCAACACTGTATCATAGCACCACCATTGGAAGCTTCCCTATTCTTTATCCCTCTGGGAGTATGGACCAAAATTCCTTTTGGGGTGCAGAAGGTGGGAGGTCTGGCTTTTGTAATTGCTTTTTAGCTAGACATGGGCACTAGCAGGTGCATCCACACACAACCACCTCCCCATCCTGTTTCTATCTTTCCCTAGTGGGGTAGGGCTCTGGAGAGATGAGGTTCCAGGACACATTGGTGAGGTCATCTGCCCAGAGAGGACAGGTCTTTCTGGTGCACATGGCATTTCCTTCTGTAGACAGCTAGGAAGCATGGCAAGCAGAGAATCACAACCGCAGGTCTCTCTCCCAACACACACACACACACACACACACATGCACACACACACACACACACACACACACACACACACACACACACACACACTCTCAATTTCTCTCTGTCTCTATCCAAAATAAAGAAAGAAATATTTCATTGGGAGATTATTCTTTTAAAAGCATGGAGGCTTACAGTGCACCATTAGGCCAAACAGTTGTATAGCATTTCAGGTTAAATGGTATTTTTATTTTTAACCTTAGTGTTTCTTAGTCTCTACTGTATTACAAAGTAATATGCAAATGCAGCTGTAGACTTTTCATATATGTGTGTAGCTCGATATAAACAAGCATGAGCATAGTTCGGTATAAACAAGCATAGAAAGAAGCAGCATCTTCATTCAGTGCAAAGATATCAAATGTGGGGGAGAAGTTAGGTGGTGGTGCACATGGTTAAGCACACACATTATAGTGCACAAGGACCTAGTTTCAAATCCGTTGACCGCCAGCTGCAGGGGGGAGGCTTCACAAGTGGTGAAGCAGGGCTGCAGGTGTATCCCTGTCTCTCTCCCTCTCTACCCCCCTTTCCTCTCAATTTCTCTGTCCCTATTCAATAATAATAATAATAATAATAATAGATATTGAACAGGCTCATCATGATCAATGCAATTTTTTGCTGCCAAGAGATATGTTCAGCCAGGACTGCGTGCCAGATGTGTCTGCCTGGCCCTGCCAGAAAGCTACAGTATCTCCCAGAAAGGTACCTTAGCAGCTTCCTCTCCCTCTCCCTCTCCCTCTCCCTCTCCCTCTCCCTCTCCCTCTCCCTCTCCCTCTCCCTCTCCCTCTTCCTCTCCCTCTCCTTCTCCCTCTCCCTCCCCCACCCTCTCTCTCTCTCTCTTACTATCTTCATTTATTTACTGGTCAGAGACAGCCAGAAATTGAGAGGGAAGGGGGAGATAGGGAGAGAGACAGACAGATGCCTGCAACACTACTTCGCCACTCACAAAGCTTTCTCCTTTCAAGTGGGGACTGGAGGCTTGAACCCAGGTCCTTGCTTACTGCAACATGTGCCCTTAACCAGGTGCGTCACCCCCTGCCCTCTCCCTCTCTCTTTTATGTCTCATATGAAATAGATAATAACTATTAAATTTTTTAAACAGAATTTGAGCAGCCTTTTCTCTGTCCTGCTCCAGTAATAGTGGTTGCAGGATACTTCTATATTTGTAATCCATCTTTCCTTGGGGCCAATTATGCTGACTAGGCAAATACTGGCCTGGTCACTGATATGCAAAGGTCGCCATCTTTTGAAGGTAAGTAGTCACTGCTTTCCAGTGCCTGGTAAGAGCAATACTTGAAGTTTTTTTTGTTTGTTTGTTTGTTTTTTAAGAAATAAAGTTTCTATTTTTTTCTTTGTTTTTTTAAATTTTATTGATGATTTAGGGGTATAATTCCATACCATTCCCACCATCAGAGTTCTGTATCCTCATTCCCTTCATTAGAAGGTTACAGAAGTTCTCCCAAGATTTCATATATGAACTATTAATTCTACAGCTGTTTATATTTGTATAGATTTGCCTCTCCCCAGCCCCTGCCCATTGTCCTATCTTCTCTTCTTTTCCAGATCACACCTACACCTATTACTACATCCAAATGTCTCTCCCTTTTTCCTCTTCTTTCTCCGGGCCCTGATGGAGTTGGAGTTCAGAGCCCTCTGGTCATATTCCCCCTCTCACTCCCCCCCCCCCCCAGGAATATGGACCAAAATTCCTTCTAGGGTGCAAAAAGTCAGAGTTTTGGCAAGAAATAAAGTTTCCACCTTCTCTATTCATTCCCACACACACACTGTTTAAGTCTGGAAATACTGGTGTACTTTCCCCAAGTCAGTACAAATTTAACATAACTTAAGTGCAAATTAAACTGGGGAGACTGCACCTCAGAAATTTTCTGAATAAGAAAAAAATCAATTATTTTTGATCCGCAAAAACTGACTGTGATAGTCCGGGATCTGAAGACATCTCTTAATAAATCAGCAGCACTTTTCTTCCAAGATCAGATGAGATCAGGTGTGTTCAGGGTGGTATGGCTGTAGACAGCAGCAATTTTCTTATGATTTAGATTGGCTGACTCTTTCTCCTGTACCCAGAGAGAGGTTAGTTATACAAGAGAATCAGTCATTGAATGAAAAGAGAAAATGAAAGAAATTTAACTTCTTGGTGAAAAATTAATTTTGACCACACTTCCTGCAATTTGTGGGTAGAACATCAACTATATTTATTTATTTTTTTATGTTAAATATTTTCATGAGAGATACCAGTGTACCACTTAGCTCTGGCTTATACTGAGCTGGGGATCAAACTTGGAACCTTGGGCATGCAATCCTCATGCTCTACTGCTAGAATTCATACTTAAAAAATAACTAATTCAGGGAGGACTGGATGGTGGCGTACGTACACAGTCAGGCACACACATTACCATCTGTAAGGACCTGGGTTCAAGCCTCTGCTCCCCACCTACAGGGAAGTAAGTTTCATGGGTGGTGAAGCAGCACTGCAGGTATCTCTCTTTTTCTATCTTCCCTTTCATCTCAATTTCCTTCTGTCAAGAAAGATAAAAAGAAGTGGTGCACCTGGTTAAGCTCACACATTCCAGTGCTCAGGGACCTAGGTTTAAGCTCCTGGTCCCCACCTGCAGGGGGAAGCTTTAGGAGTAGTGAAGTCAGGCTGCAGGTGTCTCTCTGGCTCTTTCTTTCTCTATCCCCCCTTCTCAGTTTATCTCTGCTTATAACTAATAAATAAATAAAAATTTAAAAAGTAAAAAATAACTAGTTTTCACTTAAAGCACACTAACAATAGCTTAGTTTTCTATCTTTTGCTGCTATTCAACGTGATCCATTTCAGTTACATGGAAGGTTCCAAAAAGCCAGGTTTTGCTACTTATGTTATAGGTTTTCTGTTAGGTGACAGTGTATTTATTATGGCTATAATTTTTATAATTGTTGTTTGTGTGTTTTAAGAAAATTAAACTAGGAGCAAGAGTAGATAACATAGTAGTTATGCAAAGAGACTCTCATGTCTGAGACTCCCAGATTTAATCCCCTGCACCATCATAAGCCAGATTTGAGCAGTGCTCTGGAAAAAAGAAAGAAAGAAAGAAAGAAAGAAAATTAGACTAATATATTATTTAAATGTATATAATATATAAATTATGTAAGTATATTATTTAAACAAACATACACATCGCCAGGAGTAATGGTGGATTCTTTATGTGGGCTCCAAGTCTCAGCAATAACCCTGGTGACAATAAAATGAAAAAGAAAGGGCTAAAACACTGAAAACTAAAGCAACACTGGGGTGTCGGGCAGTAGCCTGGTAGGTCAAGCACACATGGTGCCAAGTGCAGACCAGCGTAAGGATCCCGGTTCATGCCCCCGGCTCCCCGCCTGCAGGGGAGTTGCTTCACAAGCGGTGAAGCAAGTCTGCAGGTGTCTGTCTTTCTCTCCCCCTCTCTGTCTTCCCCTCCTATCTCATTTTCTCTCTGTCCTATCCAACAACGACAACAACAATAATAGCTACAACAATAAAACAAGGGCAACAAAAGGGAATAAATAAATATTAAAAATTAAAAAAAAAAAAGCAACACTGTCCGGAACTCTTAGGCAATGACTGTGTATTCACAGGTGCAGAGTACAAACAAGCAAACAAAAACCACCATGTCAGAGCTGTATAGGCCAAACCACTTTTGCTTTACTTGCATCCTGGGGGCACTGAAGCCCCAGGTGTAAGGTTAGTGTGAATGAGCTTTCTGTGCCCTGTTTTTCTTAGGATTTAGGGAATGTAAGGTGAGACTTGAAAATTATTATTATTTGCATCTTTAAGATTTTGCCGGGAATGAACCCAAGGCCTCATACATGTAGACTACTCCTCAACTTCCTCCCAGGTCCATCTTTTAGTCTGTAGTTCCTACACACACACACACACACACACACGCACGCACGCACGCACGCACGCACGCACACATATACACATGCACACTAGCCGAGTGGGAAGATGCAGGCAAGCACTCAGTCACCATTCCACCTGCCATGGAGCTCTATGGGCTTTGTCCTTGGTGCTCCTGAGTAGTGCCAGGGGGGTGAACTCAACATAGTTTCCCCCAAAAAGCCAACTGAAAAAAAAGGGCACCTGGTTAAGCACACAGAGTACTAAGCACAAGGACCCATGCAAGGATCTGGGTTTGAGCCCCCAACTCCCCACCTGCAGGGAAGACACTTCACAAGCAGTAAAGCATGTCTGCAGATGTCTCTCTTTCTCTCTCCCTCTCTATGGACCCCCTCCTCTCTCAAATTCCCTGTCCTATCCAATAAAATGGATGAGTTTCCGGGATACATTGGTGAGGTCGTCTTCCCAGGGAAGTTAGATTGACTTCATGGTAGCATCTGCAACTTGGTAGTTGAAAAGCAGTAAGATATAAAGCAAATTGATCAATAAGCAGGAACCCAAAGGGAGGGATAGAATAACTGAAACTAGGTATGTTCTGTGTGGCCTGGTGGACATTTTGTTGATAGGGGGTGAAAGAGAACAACAGTGAGAGAGACAGAGAGAAGGAGGGATTTGCTTGCAAATCTTCCTTCCCCCCCCCCACCCCCCCCGCAGGTGGGGACTGGGGCCTTGAGCTTGGATCCTTGCATTTGGTAATGCGTGCACTCAACTGGGCGTGCTACCACCTGGCCCCATGATTTAATTTCCAGGAAGTTCAGAGCAGTGAATCTATGCAACATGTCTCATATGCCTTAGTGCTTCAAAAATCAACTGGATGATGGAGTGAGGGAGAAATGTCCTTGTCTCAGAACAGTAGCACAATACTGAATAAATAGCTGGAGTTCCGAGGACATTTCTGTCACTACTCACCTTTGTGCTCATTGCCTGCTAACTGGGGGTGGGCTCTGGCATAGCCCTCTGCTGCCCTGTTTCTCTGTTCTTTCTGTCCTCCTCCTCCCCCTCGCCTGTTCCCCTTCTGACTTTAATGGTAAGCAGCTCCATAAACAATACCATGCTGAGTTCTCGGGGTGGGTTTCCCAACTTCTCAGCAAATCTTCTGCTGGTGACAGAGCTGACAGAGCTCCTCTGAGCATTGAGTTGTCACTCCATCTGCTGGCCTTGCCTCCAAGTCCAGGTAGAGTCCATCCATGGTCAATGACTGACTGAGGGGCTTCTAGAAAATTCTGAGTCTCACAGTCCTTATTATTTCTTTTTCCTCCAGGGTTATTGCTGAAGCTCAGTGCCAGCACAACAAATCCACATCTCCTTGTGGCCATTTTTTCCATTTTATTGGATATAGGACATAGAGAAATTGAGAGAGGAGCAAGAGATAGAGAGGGAGAGAAACACCTGTAGCCCTGCTTCATTGCTTGTAAAACATCCCTCCTATGGAGGGGGGGGCAGGGACTCAAACCGAGATCTTTTTGCAGGTTCTTGCACTTAGTACTATGTGCACGTAACTGGGTGTGCCACCGTCGAGCTCCTCACTTTGTATTTTTAAAAAGGTTTTATTCATCTGTTGAGAAAGAGAGGGTCTGGGGGAGGGAGGGAGAGAGAGGGAGAGCGAAAGGGGGAGAGAAGAGAGAGAGGAGAGAGAGAGAGAGAGAGAGAGAGAGAGAGGGAGGGAGGACACCAGAGCATCACTCTGGCACATGCGATACTGAGTATCAAACTCAGGTCCTCATGCTTGACGGACCATTGCTTTCTCTGCTGTGCCACCTCCTGGCTACATGTGCTGTGTACTTTACCCAGGTGCTGGGTTTATCTCACACCACAGGTTACCGGTTTTTTGTTTGTTTGTTTGTTTTGCTTTTGCTTTTGCTTTTCTCATGAAGCTTCCCCCTGCAGGTGGGGATTGGGGCCTTGAACCCAGGTCCCTGTACACTAATGTGTGCAGTTAACCAGGTGTGCCACCACCTGCCCCCCAGCTTTTCTCTTGATTGACCGCATTACACAGTTCATGAGCCAGGCAGCATCCCGCTGTAGCAAGCAGAAAAGGCTTGGGTCTTGTCAGTGCTCAGTATTTGCAAACATTCATCTTTCATTTTTTCTCAGACTCAGCACTGACCCTCTTTTTATCGCTGTCTTTTATCTCTGCAGACACCCTCCATTGTGTGGGGTTCATTCTGTACACCTCTTCTGTTCATTTTTTTTTTTTTTGTCTGAATAGAAACATACCAACAGAGAGGCAGAGAAAGAGTGAAGGAGACCATAACACTGAGGCTTCCTTCAGCACGGGGGGTGGTGGGTGGGGGGTTGGGGGGGTGGGCAGGGCACTGTCCAAGGGAGCTATTTAGCCAGCATTAAGTTTAGACTTGTTTGTTTTTCATTTCCATTTTTTTAATGTCTGGAGGAGAATCAGTGCAAATAGATACTTTACATCTCTACTGTTCTTTTTCTCCTGTGGCCTATTACATTTGAGGGCAGTTCAAAGTCTAATGTTTTATAACACCCTTCTCTCTCCCCACCCTCCAGATGAAGTGTTTTCCTTTTGTGGGTTTTATTTGAACATACTTATTAGTAGTGTATATTTTTTAAATAAGTGAATAGCATTTTTAATCATTTATTTGTTGAATAGAGACAGAGAAATTAAGAGGAGGGAAGAAAGAGAGGGAGGGAGGGAGAGAGAGAGAGGAGAGACCTGCAGTCCTGCTTCACCAGTCATGAAACTTCCCCCATGCAGATGGAGACCAGGGGCCTGAATCTGCATCTCTGTATACTGTAATGTGTGTGGTTAACCAGGTGTGCCACCACCCGGCCCCTCTCAGTAGTCTTTTTAATGTTCACTATCTGCACACATTTGCCTTCATCAGTGGGGTGACTAATCAGGTCTATTATATTGGGTTTCTATAAATTCTTATATAGAAAAGGATGCCACTGGGAGTCGGGCTGTAGCGCAGCGGGTTAAGCGCAGGTGGCGCAAAGCACAAGGACTGGCATAAGGATCCCGGTTCGAACCCTGGCTCCCCACCTGCAGGGGAGTCGCTTCACAAGCGGTGAAGCAGGTCTGCAGGTGTCTGTCTTTCTCTCCTCCTCTCTGTCTTCCCCTCCTCTCTCCATTTCTCTCTGTCCTATCCAACAACAACAACAACAATAATAACTATAACAATAAAACAACAAGGGCAACAAAAGGGAATAAATAAATAAAATAAATATTAAAAAAAAAGAAAAGCATGCCATAATGTTGCCCATGCCCCAGTATTAATGAGTATAATAATATGATACCCCTGCTCTAATTGTTACTGTCCAGTTACTGCTATGGTCTCTGTTTTGGTCTCTCCCTCTCTGGACATTCTTTGAACCCTAGACTGTAGCATCTGCTCTGCTGCCGACGGTAGGGTTTAACAGTGCAAATCTCTTCCGTCTCTGCTCACCAGGCTCTCTGGCCCCAACACCTGTCACTCCCCCCTGGGTCCCCTCTGCATCAGCCCTGTCCACAAGCCTTTAGCTGCTTCACTGTCTAAGCTTCCAGGAGGTCAGCTGACTCTGTCGCTAATCCAAAGGAGCCTAACTACTCCACTAACCAAGATGAGAGCATGCGGGGGCTGGGCCAGGCTGGGCCCCATTTGAAGCAAACTGAATCTCAGTCCCCAGTGCCAATGTGTCAGCGTGTGGTTTCCTATGACCCTTACAATGTTCCCTTTCATTCTGGTTGATGCCTTGAGCACCCTTGACACTAGGTGTGAACTTCTGAGTGACTGTGTGAGTCTTGAAATCACACCAGAGCCCAGGCTCTCCATGCTCACATGATCAATTACTTTCTCACATGGTCAATTACTGCAGAAGACAGAGCTTTTTTTGGGGGGGAAGACTGGCCCCCACACTTACCTGTCCCTGTCTTTGCTGCAGCTCGCAGACTCAGGAGCCTCCCCTGCAGTGCCAGCCAGAGCCCAGCAGCCCTGCCCAGCCCGCCGCCTCCACCTTCCAGCCCGTGAGCGCAGGTGCAGCCCAGGCCCCCAGCTGGCAGCGGTCGGGCCCAGCAGGTATGTGGGAGACCCAGACTCTCAGCTGGGGAATGTTCTGGTATATGGGCTAGAATGTGGGGGAGACCTCTTCTCAGCCAGTGTGGGTACAGAAAGGACTGCTCAGAACATCAGGGCAAAAGATCTCTCTAACCTGACCACAGTCTCTTTATGTCGATACCACTGCCATTTGGGGTGCCTGTGTGTGTGTGTGTGTGTGTGTGTGTGTGTGTGTGTGTGTGTGTGTACACACCAAGTTTACTGCTGGATCTTGGTGCTTGCATGGCTCCACTCATCCTGGTAGGCATTTCTTTTTCTTTTTTTTTTCTTTCTTGTTGACAAACTGAGAGACAAAGAGGAAGAGAGACACCTGCAGCCCTGCTTCATCACTCTTGAAGCCCCCTTTCCCTGCAAATGGGGACCAGGGTCTTTCAAACTCAGAAAAAATGTTTCAGTGCAATTTTAGGGTTGTATTACTGCCTGTTGTTGGACATTTATCCTCAGAAATTCATTTTCTTTTTTTACTTGTATTAAAAAAAAAAAAGCCAACAGAAGCATTTTTCACTGTTGGTTATTGATGAAAGAACCTTTGCTTCCTGTCCTCTGAAGGCTGGCAAGGCAGAAGTGGAAAAGAGAGTCACAGAAACAAGGCATCGGGTTTTTATTCCCTTCTGTATATGGAAACTATTGAATAGGGGCCAGGTAGTAATGCACCCAGTAGAATGCTCGTGTCATCATGCACAAGGATCCAGGTTCAAGTCTCCAGCCACCATTTGAAGGGGAGAAGCTTCAGGAGTAGGTAGGGGAGCAAGGCTGTAGGAGTCTCCCCACCCCCATCTTCCCCTCTCTCAATTTCTCTCTGCCCTGTCAAATAAAAGAAAGGTAAAAGAAAGCCTGGTAAATAAAAGGTAGGTCAGCCCTTGGACCCTTTGATTTTTTATCTTCAAAATGCAGGGGGGTTAACCGAGCTTCTGACCCCTCCCTATGCTTACCCACCCATACTCACCCCCAACCCCAGTGGCCCCCCTGAGCAGAGTAGACTCACAGAGCCAGGTGCCTCTCACAGGCAGGTAGGACCCTGGTTTCCCTGTGCCTCCAGGTGCCCAATCTGCTCTCTTCATTTGCACTCTCTTTGGAGTGTGAATCCCTTTGGTCACTACTGGTCCCTGCTGACTGGCCACCCCTCCCCTCAGTCCTCTCCCCAACCCTGAGTCCTCAGACCTAAAAATCCTCTGGGTGCCAGCAGAGGGCGTATCTGAGTCAGTGTTTCTGCAAATAGTGCTTCTTTGACCAGGAATAAAATACAACTGCCAGTTGGAGAATGTGATCTTGAGAAGATACCCCTCAACCCCCTGCCAAGTCTCCACAGCCACTGAGGACAACACTTCACAGCATTTCTCAAGTCTCTTCTCCACCCCCCTCTGCTCAATTCACACCCTTGTCCAAGCAAAGCCAGCAGCTTGTGGCTTTGTGCCTTGGCCCTCTCTCCACTCCCTCCATGTGAACTCTGTCCTGCCCAGCCTCTCCCGTGTCTCTCTCCCGTGTCCCTCTCCTATCTCACTCTCCCAGCCCAGATGCTGCCCTTGGTGTGTCCCTTCTGCTTAACTCAGCAGCCGAGACCTCATGCCTTATGACTCGTTCCTGCTCAATTCTTTTTTTTTTTTAATTTTTATTAGTGATTTAATAATGACTGACAAGATTGTAGGGTAAGAGGGGTACAATTCCACACAGTTCCCACCACTAGAGCTCCGTGTCTCATCCCCTCCATTGGAAGCTTCCCTATTCTTTATCCCTTTGGGAGTATGGACCAAAATTCTTTAAGGTGGGAGGTCTAGCTTCTATAATTGCTTCTCCACTGAACCTGGACATTGGCAGGTGGATCCATACCTCCAGCCTGTTTCTGTCTTTCCCTAGTCCATTAGGGAAAGGGCTCTGGGGAGGTGGGGTTCCAGGACATATCAATGAGGTCATCTGCATGGGGAAGTCAGGATGGCATCATGGTAGCATCTGCAACTTGGTGGCTGAAAGGCAGTAAAATATAAAGCAGAAAAAATAGTTTAATAATCAGGAACCTAAAGGTAGGAATAGAGCAGGTGAACCTAGGGGGTCTGTCTTTGTGTGGGAAGAATCTAGGAAGTCTGTTTTCACTTCTCAGTCTCTTCTCCTGGTCTGTCCTCTAAGCTGAATGGTGCCAAGCCCCCCAGTTTCTGAGTGCTGTTTCCACTGATGGAAAACACTCCCTGGGGCTGAATGAGAATCTGCTCCCTGCCTTCTGGTCTTTCGGTATGGAGTACAGACACAAGTAGCTGCCTTTAAGGCTTTGGTGGCTCTAGGAGTTAACAGTTATTATTTAAGATTTTTTTCCCCTTGGGACCCAAAAGATGACTTACCTGGATGGTGTACCTGCTCTGCTCTTCACATGAGCCAGGTTTTAGTCCAGACTCCACTCCTTGGGAGGAAGCTTCAGTGCTGTAGGGCCTTTCCTCTCTCAGTCTATCTCTCAGTCTCTGAGGAAAAAAAAAGTCTCCTAAGAGTGGTAAATATCTGGCAGTGACTGTAAGAAGAGAAATGAGAGTATTTTTCTTGGAAACATCTCCTCTGTTTAAAAGAGAAACCAAAAAAGATGTAGGAGAAAGGCGGCCAGGCAGTGGCATGCCTGGTTTAATACACACATTACAGTGCCCAAAGACCCACATTCAAGCCCCTGGTCCCCACCTGCAGGGGGAAAGCTTCATGAGCGGTGAAGCAGGGCTACGGGTGTCTCTCTGTCTCTCTCCTCTCTCTCCCACCCTTCTCAAATTCTCTCTGTCTCTATCCAATAATAAATAAATAGTATCACTGTGTATAATTTTGAATCACCACTGTAAGCTTTTTTTTAATTTATTTACTGGGGGATTAATGGTTTAGAGTTGACAGTAGTTTGTACATGCATAGTATTTCTAAGTTTTCCACATAAAAACTCAGCCCCCAGCTTTTTGCTTTTTTAAAATTCATATATTTACTTATTTTGGAATGAGACAAAGGGAAATTGAGAGGGTGAGGAGCAGATAGGGAGAGAGAGGCAGAGAGACACCTGCAGCCCTGCTTCACGCTCATGAAGCTTTCCCCCTGCAGGTGGCTTGAACCCGGATCCTTGTGCATGGTGATATGAAAGCTGTGCCTCCTCCTGCCCTTGCCCTTTTTTTTTTTCTTTTTTAATATGCCGGAGCTCAAGCTCAGAGTCTCACACACACACATTCGACCACTGAGCCACCTTCCCAAATGATGTTGGTTTGTGTCCTTTTTTTTATCTTACTTTGGGGTGGAGATTTGGGGTGGAGACTCCTGTGAGCTCTCTCCTCTTGGTGGGGCTGGGGTCACTTGGGACCCCCTGCAGGCAGGGCAGGTGCTCTGCTGCTGTACCTGTGCAGGCCCCTGTAAAGCATGGGACGGTTTCATGCAGAGGGAAAGCAGGCAGACCTCTGCACATGATCTGGACTATCCTGAAGTGGAGGTTCTTGCTTCTGAAGCTTCACACACTGGGACAGCCATCACTCGTTCCTGACATGCACGAATTAACCAATTGGTCTAACAAGATCTGTTCTTGTTTGGGGGGGCACGATGCTGACACCTCAAAAAAATTGAGGGGACCAGGTGGTGGTGCACCAGGTTAAGTGCACATAGTATGAAGTGCAAGGAATGGCACAAAGATCCCTGTTTGAGTCCCCAGCTCCCTACCTGTGGGGGGGGGGGGGGCGCTTCACAAGCAGTGAAGCAGGTCTGCAGGTGTCTTTTTCCCTATCTTTCCCTCCCCTCTCAATTTCTGTCCTATAAGAATGAAAAATTTTTTTTACTATTTTCTTTCATTTAATGATTATTGATGACACTGAAGACTAAATATTTTGTGTACACTTGGATCCAGAAAGTAAGTTTCTGGTTAGGGAAATAGCTCACCTGGATGGCACCTTGCTTCGCCATGTGTATGACACAGGTTTGAGTTCGTTCCCCACTGCATTGAAGGATGTTTCAGTGCTGTGGTCTCTCTCTCTCTCTGTCTCTCCCACTCTGCCTCTCTACGTCTCTAGCTTTGTCTAAGAATAAAAAGAAAAAAGTAACTGAGAAATATTCCTTTAGAAGGTAATTATAAAGAAACTAAAGAGGCTTTCTAGAACCAGTAAGGAAGTGAAGATCATGAAGCACATATCCTATGGGAGTAAGAGTATTTCATAAAACTTCCAGGAATCCAACAAATTCTGGCCAGAAAGCCCACGTTAGCTAAAATGAAAACCAACTATTCCATTTGACTGGCACCTAACTCCCCAAACTGCAATGTCCAAACATTACCACACGATGGCAGCAGAGCCCTTTCATCGCTGAGTCTAATCTTTGTAGTCAGAGTGGACTATTAATAATGCAGGTATAATCTGTGCTTGTGTATGGGTTAATATTTAAAATGTTATAGGTCTGAGGACGTAGCTTTGGACTGTTAAGCACAAGGTCCCCAGTTCAATGCCCGGCACCCAATAAAATGTGCAGGATCTCTCCTGCTCTCATTAACAAGTAAATATTAAAATAAATACATTTTTTAGTAATAAAAATAAGGGGGCCAGACAGTGGCACAGCTGGTTAAGTGCACTTATAGTATGAAGTGCAAGGATCCCGGTTTGAACCCCTGGTTCCCCACCTACAGAGGGTCGCTTCACAAGCAGTGAAAGGTGTCTATCTTCCCCATCTCTTTCAATTTCTCTGTCCTATCCAGTAAAAATTTTTTTAAAAAATAGGGGGAAAATGGCTCCCAGAAACAGTCGGCTTGTAGTGCAGGCATCCAGCCCCAGCAATAGCCATATAAGCAAAAATAAATAGATAAATAAATATAAAAATAAGAGGTGCTGTACTTTACAGATAGAATAAGTTGATTTAATTTGGGCAGAAGTGCAACACCACAAACATCATCAATCATAAGGTACTAATGTCAAAAGGAAATGCCTTCTCACTGCAGGGTCACAGGTTACATCCTGGCATTCAGCTGGGATCAGAAGCTGCTTGTACAAGTGCTGCTCTGTTCTCACTGCTGTTCACAGGCACATAAGTCACTTGTACTCTGCCAAAGACTCATGCAGAAGGCTTCTGCAACAGTCGTAAGAGAAATGCAAAATCTCCAGCCTCTCACCTGCTTTTATTCTGCCCTATCCAACATCTATCACTTATTTTTAAAAACAAACAAAAAACCCCAGAGTTGGTCATTTAACTCACTTGAATAGTGTGCTGTTTGGCCATAGAGATGCACAATCCAGGTTTGAACCCGACCTCCACCATCTTGAAGACAGCTCCAGTACTCTAGTCTCTCTCCCTCCATCTCTCTCTCCCTACCTTCTCTTTCTGTTATTATAATAAATAATAATAATAATAATAAACAGAAAGGAAATTGGAATCTACTCTTTTAAAGTTTTTACTCAGTTACTGAATAGAGACAAGAGAGAAATCAGTAGGGATGCTACCCTGCTGTTTCTCCACTTGTGAAGTTTGCCTCCTGCACGTGGGGACCAGGTGTTCAAACCCGGGTCCTGCTGCATGGTAACCAGTATGCTCTAGCAGGTGAGCCACTACCCAGCCCCCAGAATCTACGCTTAGTACCTGGGGTATAGAGTCTGGGGCTTCCTAACACACATGCAGAAGTTCCTCTGCTCGGGCTGGTGGCCACCATCTCGAGTGGGTGCTTTGCAGGGCTGGCAGAGCCAGTCTTGGGGTGCAGGAGGCCAGGAAGCGAGCAGCCGGGGCCTGATGGGCTCAGCTGGGCTGCTGTGCTCACCTCTCATCCAGGTCCCTGCTCCTGGTCACACACTGCTGTTCTCACTGTGGCAGGAAAAGATGGTACCAAAGATCTTATTTTATTTGTAAGATTTTATTTGTATTTAATTTTTCTTTTCTTTTAATGAGAGAAACATGGAAGAAGGGAGTGGGGAGGGATAGAGAGAGAGAGACCAGAGCCCTGCTCAGCTCTACCTTGGTGTAAGTATTGAACCAGGAGCTTCATTCAGAGCCTCAGGTGTGCTGACCCGGAGGCTCTAACAAGTGCAGCTGATTCCCCCCTGGGGCTTGTGTTAGCATCATCTCTACAGCTGGGTGGGAAGGACGAGGGGGAGGTCACTGAGTCATGGTCTGTGCCCCATGTCAGTGACCCCGAGTGCCAATTGACAGAATGCAACCAGCAGCCTTTTCACAAAGAAATGAAATAGGACCACAGATAAAGGAGAGCCAGTATTGTGAGCATGGGAACATACTAAGTACAGGTACCATACCATGAAAACGTGTGTCTAGTTTATATGTGTATGTATGTAGGCATGTGCACAGACATGTAAACATGTATGTATTTTGGATCAACAGGTATAGTGGGTTTTGTTTGCCTTTTAGATACAGAAAGAGAAGGCAGGGGCCAGGCAGAGACGCACCTGGTTGAGTGCACACATTACAGTGTGCAAGGACCCAGGTTCAAGCCCCTGGTCCCCACCTGCAGAGGGAAAGCTACACAAGTGGTGAAGCAGGGCTGCAGGTATCTGTCTCTCTCCTCCTTCCCCCATGCCTCCCCCTTTCAATTTGTCTGTCTCTGTCCAATGGTAAATAATTAAAAGAGAGAGAGAGAGAGAAAGATATCCCAGTACTGAAGCTCCCTTTATTTTTTCATGGGTGATTTATTTATTTTTTATTTTTTTATCTATAAAAAGGAAACATTGACAAAACCATAGGATAAGAAGGGTACAACTACACACAATTCCCACCACCAGATCTCTGTATCCCATCCCCTCCCCTGATAGCTTTCCTATTCTTTAACCCTCTGGGAGTATGGACCTAAGGTCACTTTGGGATTCAGAAGGTGGAAGGTCTGGCTTCTTTAATTGTGAAACTCCCTTTAATATGCTGGGGGCCAGGCTCAAACCTGGGTCATGCATACAGCAAAGCAGTGTACTATCCCAATGGGCTGTTTTGCCAGCTAGTAAAGTATATTTCTAAATGTGTTTTACTTAATTGATTTTTATTGCCCCCAGGGTTTTCACTGGGGCTCAGTGCTGGAGCTACAAATACACTGCTCCCAGGGGGCTTTTTTTTTTTTTCTTTCTATTTTATTTGATCAGAGTGAAATTGAGAGGGACAGGGTAGAAGGAGAGGGAAAGAGAGGGAGAAAAATAAGAGACACCTGCAGCCCTGCTTCACCACTCAGGTAATGTCCCTCCTGCAAGTAGGGAACTGGGGCTTGAACCTGGGTCCTTGTACACAGCAACGTGTGCATTCAGCCCAGTGCACCACAGCCAGAACCCCCTTCTAAATGTGTTGTACAGTTCAAAAGTTGGGCAGCCACTTGTTGAAGTGGATACTTTAGCCCCACTTCTGTAAACACGTCTGTTATTTAGTCTGTTGGGTAATGACTGACAGAGTTTTGAAATAGCGGCCAGCAAGACTGCATGGCGAGAGCTGCTGGGTATTGGAGCCCTCAAGGTGTTTGGAGCTGGTGCTGGTTGTTCCGACTTGAAGTCTGTTGGCAAGTAGAGATTTGTCACTATGAAACAGTCCTCATATCATCCTTTACCTTGCCATCTGTTGTATGCTTTACATTGGGTTGTTCTAGCTCTCCCCCTGCCAAGAAAATTGGTTCAGTCCTGCTAGTTTCGCGGGCCCGCTTGTCCCCGCCCCAAGGAACCCTGAGAGAGTTCCAGAGTTCGAGAGTTCTTGGCGCCGCCATGTGAGAAAGATGCAAGAGAGTTCTTGGCGCCGCCGCGGGGGAAGGAGGCAGCAGAGTTCTGTTTGGTGATTAGTTTGGTTTAGTTTATGAATTGTTGTTCCTGAATAAAGAAATACAGCTTCCCTGCCCAGCCGTGTGTCCTCGAGTCTCTGTTACCCACCTGTGAAGCTAGCCCGGCCAGCTGGAGCCTCCGAATTTTAACAACAGCCATCAACCACTTGCACTCTCTATTGTCATAGAAATGACACACCTGGTTGAGCGCACATGTTTCAATGTGCAAGGACCCAGGTTCGAGCCTCTGGGCCCCACCTGCAGGAGGAAAGCTTTGCAAGTGGGGAAAAAAAAAGGGCTGCAAGTGTCTCTTTGTCTCTCTCTCCTTTATTTCCCCATTTGATTTTTTCTCTTTCTGTCCAATAATCAAACTAATTAATAGTAATACAAAAGAAATTGATATTATGAGATGGAAAAGGTGTTTCTTCTAGGATAAGAGACATTCTGTAGAATCCAACTGGCTTAAACCTTCAGTGTTCCTGCTGTTACTTAGAAAGCCCAGCACCAGTTGATGGGCCTGAGCGTTGGCTTTTACTAAGTACAGTTTGGAAATCTGTTGGTTCTGGGGAAGTATTCAGAATGACAGTTAGCAAATCCATTTGGCTTTGTACTAAGAACATAGACTTTTGTAGAAACCCACGGAGCTGGACTGTGTTGGCTGCTTGCCTGAACACCTAGCAGCAGCGAGACATTGTCTGGCAGAGCTATTAAAATCAGAAACTCCCACAGCCCAGAGCGTCCTCTCACACCATGAAAAGCTTTCCCTTCGCTGTTTGTGCAAGCAGTTCTTACAGTCAGTGGGCTCCGGTAATGCCTCCTTTATGCCTTCTTCAGCTATGTGAACACTCGCCTCTCTGTTCACTCTTCTGGACCCAGCACTGGTCCATGGTCACTGCACTTATCTGTTAAGTTTCTACTGTTCAGCTTGTCTGTGGAGTCACACCATCTACTGAGAAAAATAAAGGTGTTTAGTTGATATGAGGGGTGCATATCCAGCATATCAGTCATGTTCAGTCATTTAAGACAAGCATCCCCATAGGGCTGGTGTAGGCGTGCCTGGTAGCACATCCGTGTTAGTGTGTAAGGAACTGGGTTCAAGCCCCCCATCCCCACCTGCAGGGGGGAAGCTTCAGGAGTAGTGAAGCAGGGCTACAGGTCTCTCTCTCTCTCTCTCTCTCCTTCCCTCCCTATCCCTGTTCCTGTCCCTGTCCATGTCCCTAACCCTATCCCTATCCCTCTTCTTCTCCTTTCTATCTCCCCTTTCCCTATTGATTTCTCTTTGTCTCTCAAATTTTTAAATATTTTTTTCCCCAAAAGGACTGCTTAACTCTGGTTTATGGTGGTGCAGGGGACTGAACCTGGGAGTTTGGAACCTCAAGCCTGAGAGTCTCTTTGCATAACAATAATGCTGCCTACCCCTGCTGCTAAAACAGACATTCTTTTTTTATGCCTCCAGGGTTATCACTGGGGCTTGGAGCCTGCACTAGGAATCCACTGCTCCTGGAGGCTATTTTTTCCCCTTATTGTTTATCATTGTTTTGTTATTGCTGTTGTTGGATAGGACAGAACAATTGAGAGAGGAGGGGAAGATGGGGGAGAGAGAGATAGATACCTATAGACCTGCTTCACTGCCTGTGAAGCAACCCACCTGCAGGTGGAGAGTGGGGGCTTGAACCAGGATCCTTACATTGGTCCATACACTTCATGTCATATGCGCTTAACCCGCTGTGCTACTGCCCAGCCCCCAAAACAGATATTCTTAACCTCTGCTACTCGATATTGACGAATGCTTCTTTTCCTACATGCTGCTTAAGGTATCAGTAGTATGTGTGTGCCCTTTATATAACTATATAAGATAGTCACTGGTGAGTTACTGTGTTATTATTTTTTTGGTATTACCATGCCCTTGTAAGTGTACCATTTTACTTTTCCTCGGCTGTTGTTTTCATTCTGTTTATCTGAGAGAGAGAGAGAGAGAGAAAGACTAGAGCATTACTTCACCATCTGTGGAGTTTTCACTTGGTGTCATGGTCTCCTTATATGGTGTCTGAGATCCCCCGTGACTAGGTACCAGGATCAGAGACAAGTTAAAGAATTCTGTAGTCCTGTAGTGATTGCAACTCGGTTGTCTGAACATTTTTCTGAATTACAAGTATGAGAGACTACAGCAGGAAGGGTCAGCTCTCCTGGGGGTGGTGTGGAAAGGAGGGTAAGCTCACTGACTAGAGACTCCTAAGATCTGTGCCAAGTGGCACTTTGCTTGCATCTCGACAATATCCACCAGTTAGCAAAGAGCCTAGTTCACATGACCCTTTAGCATACTTGGCCACTGGTGTGTGCTACATCTTTTTGGTTCAAGCCATTTTTTATGTGGTTAATGGGGTTACAAGATTGTAAATTTCCAGCATGTAGAGTTCCACACCACACCCACCACCAAAATTCTGTGTCCCCACCCTCCCAACCATAGCCACCAGAGGTCTCACAATCTTTTCCCAAAACATATATTATGTATGTATTATTTGGAGGCTGGGCAGTAATAGGCTCAAGTACCCCAGTAAGAATCTGGGTTCAAGCACTCGCTACCCACCTGCAGAGAGGGGATGCTTCACAAGCGGTGAAGCAGATCTGCAGGTGTCTCTTTCTCTCTCCCTCTCTACCTCCCCCTTATCTCTCAGTTTCTCTCTGTCCTATCCAATAAAATGGAAAACAGTGACCACCAGGAACAATGGGTTCTTAGTGCTGGCACAGAGTCCCAGCAATAACCCTGGAGGCAAAATATATATATATTTTTATATATAATTTTACTTCTTTGTTTTTTTATTTTAATAGGGCAGAGAGAAACTAACAGGAAAGTGGGAGATAAGGAGAGAAAGAGAGGCACCACTAGTGAAGCTTCTCCCCTGCAGATGGGGACTGGGGACTTGATACCATATCCTCATGCGTAGTAATGTGTGTGTTCCTCTAAGTGTGCCAACACCCAGCTGATTGGGTCTCGGAGACAGCGTAGTGGTTCTACAAACCTTTTAATTGGGGGCTGGGCAGTAGCGCAGTGGATTAAGCGCACATGGCGCGGAGCACAATGACCAGCATTAAGTATCCCGGTTCAAGCCCTCGGCTCCCCACCTGCAGGGGGAGTCGCTTCACAAGCAGTGAAGCAAGTCTGCAGGTGTCAGTCTTTCTTTTCCCCTCTTTGTCTTCCCCTCCTCTCTGGATTTCTCTCTGTCCTATCCAACAACAATGACAGTAATAACAACTATAACAACGATAAGCCACAAGGTCAAAAAAATGGAAAAAATAGCCTCCAGGAGCAGTGGTTAATGGGGTTACAAGATTGTAAATTTCCAGCATGTAGAGTTCCACACCACACCCACCACCAAAATTCTGTGTCCCCACCCTCCCAACCATAGCCACCAGAGGTCTCACAATCTTTTCCCAAAACATATATTCATAGTGCAGGCACTGGGCCTCAGAGATAGCCCTGGAGGCAAAAAAAAAAAAATCAAAAAAAACCTTTTCATTCCTGAGACTCAAACCTGGTCCTTATGCATGGTAACATGTGCACTCAACCAGGTTTGTTTTTAAAAGACATATCTTATGTGCAGAATGCAAGGACCGCCCTAAGGATCCCAGTTTGAGCCCCTGGCTCCCCACCTGCACCAACCCCAGCACCAACATCAGCCAGAGCTGAGCGGACTCTGGTCTTTTTTCCTTGTCTTTCTCTCTTCTGTGAAAATAAAATAAATAATTGTTTTTAAGTTTAAAGAAAGGGAATCTAAGTGACTCAGTGACTCATTGTGCACAGAGCTTCGAAAAGATTTGCTATCTTCTTTTTAACCAAGGAGAACACAGATAATTTGTGAGATCTGATTAGATCAAAGACTGGAGGGAGAGCATTGGGGTTTTTAAGTGGAAATAAATCCTATCTTTTACAGGAAGTCTACAGGATATAGGGGTGAGGAGGACAATTACAGTCTCCTCAGCTGTCCTAAATTTCATTGGAGGCTTGAGGTCGCAGTCATAAACTCAGCTAACTGGATTTGTGTGGCCAAGATGGGTAGATTTATTGGCCTCTCTTCAGAATTTTCTATGAGCAAGTCAACTGCTACCAGTTGCATATGTTCCCTCTCTCCTGCTGTTTCACTGCCAGCTGCTTCTCTGCACTCTGCTGCTGCTAAACTCAACAGCCCACTCATCATGGTGGGAATGAGTCTGTCCAGGCTGTGAAGTGGGCCAGTTGGCTCAAGCCCTTTGCAGGACAAGTACATGTTTGTTAAAAGCCATGGCACTCAGACA
Organism: Erinaceus europaeus; assembly: GCF_950295315.1. NCBI lineage: Eukaryota > Metazoa > Chordata > Mammalia > Eulipotyphla > Erinaceidae > Erinaceus > Erinaceus europaeus. The sequence continues at coordinate 107,809,259 of NC_080164.1, read as the reverse complement.
GGGAGAAATAAGAGCATTAGCTACTGATTGCCTTCTTACTTTCGTCTTAAATGGTTTTTGTTGTTATTGTTGTGAAGAATAGTCACTTGTTATCATATTCCTTATAATGACTAAAATATAGAGATATTGGGGGTTGGGTGGTAGTGCAGTGGGTTAAGTGCACATGGCACAAAGCGCAAGGACTGGTGTAAGGATCCCGGTTTGAGCCCCTGGCTCCCCACCTGCAGGGGAGTCGCTTCACAGATAGTGAAGCAGGTCTGCAGGTGTCAGTCTTTCTCTCCCCCCTCTGTCTTCCCCTCCTCTCTCCATTTCTCTCTATCCTATCCAACAACAACAACATCTATAACAATAACAATAGTAACCACAACAAGGGCAACAAAGGGGAAAAAATAGCCTCCAGGAGCAGTGGATTCATGGTGCAGTCAGTTTATAGGTGGTAAGGCAGGTTTGCAGATGTCTGTCTTTCTCTCTCCCTCTTTATCTCCCCCTCCTCTCTCGATTTCTCTCTGTCCTATCTAGCAATAACATCACTGGCAAAAAAAACAATAACGACAACAAGGGCAACAAAAAGGACAGCAAAATGGGGGGGAAATGGCCTCCAGGAGAAGTGGCTTCCTAGTGCAGACACCGAACCCCAGCAATAACCCTGGAGGCAAAAAAAAAAAGGTAGACATCTTATATCAGAGAGAGAGAGAGAGTGTGAAATAGGATGAGGGAAAGGGATTCATGAGAGAGAGAGGGAGAGGAAGAGAGAGAGAAGGAGAGGAGGTGATTGGACTGGAGACCTGAGAGATCCAAGTCCAGTGCACTGCTCACTGTGTAGTACCCTAACTGCAAGTGTATCATTCATCTGGGCAGAGCTCCAAGACTGAAAACATCCTGCGATTTCTCTAAGTAGTTCTTAGATGAGTGTCATTTCCCCCCCCTTTTTTTAATCATGTAAGATGTCATGAATGATAACAAACACTTGGACTGGAGTTGGTATATTACACCAAAGCAAAAGACTCTGGGGTGTATAGGAGGAGAGTTCAGGTCCTGGAACATGATGGCAGATGACCTAGTGGGGATTGTATTATGTGGAAAACAGAAATGTTTGTATTTACTGTCAACTGTAAAACATTAATCCCCCAATAAATAAATAATAATAATAATAATAATAAACCTGTAGGAATGTAATACTTGACATTTGCGAAGAATTTCTTTTAAAAAAATATTTCGGGAGTCAGGCGGTAGTGGCGGTAGCCTGCAGGGGAGTCGCTTTACAGGTGGTGAAGCAGGTCTGCAGGTGTCTGTCTTTCTCTCCCCCTCTCTCTGTCTTCCCCTCCTCTCCCCACTTTTCTGTCCTATCCAACAATGACGACAACAATAATAACTACAACAATAAAACAACAAGGGCAACAAAAGGGAATGAATAAATAAATATTTTAAAATATATATTTCATCTATTTACTTATTAGATAGAGACAGAGAGAAACTGACATTGAAGGGGAAGATAAAGAGGGAGAGAGAAAGATAAGACACCCAAAGCTCTACTGCTTCACCCCTTAGGAAGCATTCCCCCTTGTCGATGGGAACCGGGGGCCCATGGTGATAGGTGCTCTTAACCAGGTATGCCACTACCTGGTTCCTTGTGATTTATTTCTTATATATTTGCAGAATTGCAAATAAACATTCTACTTATGGGATCAGGTGGCAATGCACCTGGTTAAGTGCATGTATTACCACACACAAGGACCCAGGTTCAAGCCCCTAGTCCCCACCTGCAGAGGGAAAGCTTCATGAGTGGTGAAGCAGGGCTACAGGTGTCTCTTTGTCTTTCTCCTTTGCCCCCTTTCCGTCTCAATTTCTCTCTGTCCTATAAATAAAGTTAAAATATTTTTTTTAAAAAATAGCCATAATGAGCACAATTTACTGGGGGGGGGGGGACAAAGTTCAAGTTGTATTTCCTTTTCTGAACCAGTTTTTTTGTTGGGGGGGTGGTTGTTTGTTTTGGTGGGTGCAGTGCAGTATAACAAAATTATGTGAGTGAATGAGTCTTTTTTTTTTTTTTTTCTGAGATGAGGCTACTTTCCTCTATGTGAGAAAAATCTATAAAAATCTAGGAGAGGGGGCCAGACAGTGTCACACCCAGTTAAATGCACATAGTATGAAGCACAAGGACCTGGGTTTGAATCCCTCCCCACCTATAGGAGGGGAGATGCTTCACAATCAGTGAAGCAGGTCTGCAGTTTTCTCTCTCTCTCTCTCTTTCTCTCTCCCTCTCCCTCTCTATCTCCCCCTTCCTTCCCTCTCGATTTCTGGCTGTCCCTATCCAGTAAAATGGAAAAAATGGCTGCCAGGAGCAGTGGATTCTTAGTGCCAGCATCGAGCCCCAGCGATAATCCTGGAGGCAGTAAATTAGTAAACAAATAAATTCCAAGGAGAAAATGGCTAAAGTCAAACTAACTTGGGTTTCGTGTTACTTTGGAAACATGATATGGCAGGTCACTAGCCATAATGTCAATATAAGTCCTTTGAATATATGTCCTTAGAGTTTTCTTACCCAAATAAGGCAGAGTCCTCCAAATGAAACATTTGAAATAAACGCTCAGCTTACAGAGTCTAAGTTCATCCAGTGTCTCTCTAGTATTACTGAGATCTTAAATTACACTTTAGGTCTGGTTTTGCTTTTTAGAAATATTTGAGGATTTTTTTGTTTTTGTTTTTTTTAATTAACTTTTTTTTTTTATTATCTTTGTTTATTGGACAGAGACAGCCAGAAATCAAGAGGGTGATACAGAGGGAGAGAGACAGAGAGACACCTGCAGCACTATTTCACCACTCGCAAAGCTTTCCTCCTGCTGGTGGTATTTTTTTTTTATTATTATTTATTTTCCTTTTCTTTTTCTTTCTTTTTTTTTCTTTATTCCCACCACCTCTTTTTGAAATGAAAAGCACACTTACCACCCACAGTTAGGTCCTGGGCTTGTTTTCCTATTGCAACATGAGGATTTTCGGTAGTTAGGTTGAGGCTCTGCATAGTGCACACATATGACAAGAGAATGAATCGCTAACTCTTCAGCCTGTATGATGGGACCTGTCTTTGAGGCTTGTTGTCTGGGAGTCTTCCTTATAAATCCTACCACACAGAGACTTTCTGTAAGGGTCTAGGCACCCCAAACTTTGATGGTGTGTGATGTAACCAGTGAGAAAGAAAGAGCAGGGGTCCACATCCAAGTTACCTCTCTGTCATGAAAAAAAGCACCCTTGATCCCATTTAATCTGGGCTCTCTGGAGTTGAAAGACTGACTGGTGGCTAATGGAAGAAACTGGCTTCTTGGAATTATGGAAACCATTGACGATGGGCCCTGGGCACACTAGTTCTGACACCCCCGATCGGCATTCCTCATGCTGAGAAAGATGATAACAGCGTCATCAGTCCCATTTTGCTTTTAACTACTGGTGTTTTTTTTTTTTTTTTTTCAAATCCTTCACTCCATTTAAAGATTCCTCTGATCTCAGGCATTGGCAAGACTTGAAGTTATTCCACCCTCAGTCCACTGGATATGGTTTCAGACCTGGCTTAAGGAGTATAGATCCTAGTTGAGGCTCTCAACTAAAGTTACTCAGCTTTTTTTTGATTATTATTATTGGATAGAGACAGAGAAAAACTGCAAGTGGAGGAGGAGCGAGAAAGAGAGACACCTGCAGCCCTGCTCTACCATTCATGAAGCTTTCCCCCTGAAGGTAGGGACCAGGCACTTGGACCTGGGTCCTTTCACATTGTAATGTGGCTACTCATCTTTAGAGACAAAAGGCCCAGATTTGAGGCCCTCCTAGCCACCATCTGTGTAGGTGACTGGAAGCAGCAGAACAGTGGGCACTTGTCACACAGGGTCATGTGCACGTTCAACCAGGCTGTTCCCCAGTTTAGCACGTGTGACCTTTTTTTTTTTGGTGGAAAGATATGGCCTGAGTTGTACCTCTGTATTTATTATGATTATGATTATTATTATTGTTATTATTATTGATTCAATATTAATTTACAAAATTACATGTCAACCAGGGTACAATTGCATACTATTCCTTCCACCAGAGTTCTGAATCCTCAGTCCCTCCATTGCAGTCTACCACGGTTCTCCCAAGGTTGCAGATGGGTTAACTATCATCTCTACAACTATCTGTCTACATTTGTACATAATCGCCCTCTTTTTCTTCCAGATCTAATTCTCTCTTCCCCTCTAAGCCACACATAACCCTGTTATTTCATCCAAGTATCTCTCCCCTTTTCATCCTCTTTCTCTGAGTCCTGATGGAGCTGGAGTTCAGAGCCCTCTTGTCCTCTTCCTCCTATTACCTCTCTTCCACTGGGAGGATGGGTCAGAATTGTTTCTGGGGTGCAGAAGGTAAGAATTCTGGCTTCTATAATTGCTTCTCCACTGGACTTAGGCATTGGCAGGTGGGTCCATATCCCCAGCCGGTTTCTTTCTTTCCCTAGTTGGATAGAACTCTGGAGAAAAGAGGTGGTTCCAGGACATATTGGTGAAATCGTCTGCCCAGAGAAGTCAGGATGGAATCATGGTGGCATCTGCAACTTGGTGTCTGGAAGGTGGCAGGACATAAAGTGAGACAAAATGGTTAATGAACAGGAACCAAAAAGTAGGAAAAGAGCAGATGAAATCAGGAATTCCAAGGTAGAAGAAAGGTAAAAAGTCCATTATAGGCATGTTTCTATGGTAGTTTTTGCCTGAGTTTGACAGCTAGCATGGCAGTGTTTGCCTGAGTTTGATAGCTAGCATGAAGTTGGATAAAAACATTGTCTGAGAAAATGGTTTCAGAGTAGAGAAAAGGGCTAGAGAATTGGATTAGGGCAGAGAGTTGTTGCCCATTGCTGAACACATTCTGTGGATAGAATTAACTGTTGGGAGTCGGGCAGTAGCGCAACAGATTAAGCTCAGGTGGCGCCAATCTCAAGAACCAGCGTAAGGATCCCGGTTCAAGCCCCCAGCTCCCCACCTGCAGGGAAGTCATTTCACAGGCAGTGAAGCAGGTCTGTAGGTGTCTATCTTTCTCTCCCCCTCTCTGTCTTCCCCTCCTCTCTCCATTTCTCTCTGTCCTATCCTACAATGATGACATCAGTAACAACAACAATAATAACTACAATAATAAAACAACAAGAGCAACAAAAAGGGAATAAATAAATATTTAAAAAAAAAAGAATTAACTGTTAACCTCCATCTACCTGACCCAGGGCCCACATATATATTTACATTTAGCACCAGAGCCTGTGTAACCTCTAAGTCCGTATTGATCTGAGCTCACAGCTCACGGTCACAGGTGGGAACAGTGCAGGCTGCACTGCAATGCAGTCCCTACCATAGCTGCTCTGGTGAGGGCAAGGTCCTGGGAGGACCCACACCTGTGAGATTTTTCTGCCATTGTTTATGATCGCATCCTCAGGGCTGGGGCTCTGCCACCAAGGGGCTTCGACATTGCCCACCTACTCAGGTGAGGCAGCATTGTCCTTGGTGTTCACATCAGGAGTCCCCTTCAGTCACACCAGCTGCCTGTCAACAGTCATCCAGGACTCCTGTCTTGAGGCTGTGAACAGTTGTCATGTTCCTTTCAGTGGGGTGGGGGCACATCTCTGTCTCCAAAGCTCAGGGTGCTAGAAGCTCATCTGTTCTCATACATCTCTTTCCCTAAACAATCTCATTGTCTCCCACAGCCTGGAATGCTATCCTCAGTGGATGGCCCTTAGATGGGTTCTTTTCGGCCAGATCTCTCCCCTGTGTTTCCAGAGCCCTGAACTGTACAGAAAAGCATATCCAACTTAAACACACAAATAGTTTTGAGCTTTCTGAGGGCAAGGGTCATCCTCCCCCCACCCCTATTAGTGATTTAATGTTGATTGACAAGACTATAGGATTACAGGGTACAATTCCATACTGGTTTTGGTTCCCAAAACCAGAGTTCCATGCCCCATCCCTTCCATTGACAGCTTCCCTGTTCTTTATCCCTCTGGGAGTATGGAACAAAATTATTTATGAGGTGCAGAAGGTGGGAGTTCTGGCTTCTGTAATTGCTTCTCCACTGAACATGGACGTTGGCAGGGTGGTCCATACCCCCAGCCTGTTTCTGTCATTCTCTAGTGGGGTAGGATTCTGGAGAGAAGAGGTGAGGTTCCAGGACACATTGTTAAGGTTATCTGCCCAGTGAAGTCAGGATGGAATCATGATAGTGTCTGCAACTTGGTGGCTAAAATACAGTAAGAATTAAAGCAGGACAAATTGTCTAATAAATAGGTACCCAAAAGTAGGACTAGAGCTGATGAAATTAGGGGTATTCATGTGGAAAGAAGCTAGGAAATATATTTTCAGTATATTCCATGTGGTCCATGACTTTAATAATTTTTGCCTGAGCCTGGCATCGAACATGCAGGTAGGCTAAAAGTATTGTCTGGGAAGATGGTGTCAGAGTTGATAATAGGACTAGAAAGCTAGATCAGAGCAGAGAGTAGCTCCCAAAGTTTAAAAAAAAAATACATAAATATATTAACTGTTTACCATGTCAATCTGACCCAGGGCCCATCTATATTCCTACTTAGCACAGGAGCTTGTACAGCTTCTGAGTCCCTGTCAGTCTGAACTCACAGTCCATGGTCACAGCTGGGAACATTCTAGGACTCATCTCAGGACCAGTCTTCCTCGAGTGGCAGAGTAGGTCTTTCTCATGTTTTAGTGCCTGTCTCATTGTAAGTTCTTGGTAGACACCTGGAGCATAATATATTCTCTGCCATTTTAGCACTTGACCTGTCAACACAGCCGACTTGCTCACTGTTCTGTAACTACCTTTAAAGCCCCAGACCCCATACACCACAGCTGTCTTGTGCCCAGGGGAAAAGCATAGCACAGCTACCTGGTGGTTTGAAAACCATTTGCTGTATTTGCCTATTCTTTATTCTTGGGCAAGTTGCTGGCCATTTCTAAGCTTTTGATTTATCCACTACATAGTAAAGATAATACCTAATACTGATGGAAAGACAAAGCCCGGTTTCATATGTGTAAAGTCTTTCTTTTGATGGTAGAGAAATGTGTGTGTGGATGCACATACATTGATCTCACTTTATCACATCTGCTCATATAACTAGGCTTTTGGGTGTCTATTACAAGGGGAACTGGAAGGGATTATGGGTTAGAAGAGATTTCAAAATAGCACAGTCATATGTAACACACCAGCCTTATTTGGATCCTGGTTAATAATTTTGTTGGGATATGTGTGTGGCAGGCAGACAGTGCACTCCCCTCCACCACCCCCACCACCCCCGTCAGAACATTTCCACATCCTAACACCCAGAACCTGCAGACAAGCTGTATCACGTGGTGGTGGGGAATGCAGCTTGAAGATGGATTTGTGTCTGCCTGTCAGCAGACCTTCACCCACTCAAGTAGGAAGGCCTGGAAGCTTCTTCATAGTCTGGGTGCTGGTAGCCAACGCTCTCCCATCTCCCATCCTCCCGTATCTCCAAACTCAGTGGCCAGTCACCTAACTCAAGTTGGACGTGCTAAGATCGACCCAGTCTGGAAAAGAGAAATTTCCCATGAGTGGTCATCCCACTTCTGTTTATCTTGTCCATCTCCAAAACTCTCTCCCTTTACACTGTCTGAACTGGAAGACGCTTTGAAGAGGGTTAAACCGGGAACGGCTGCTGGCTATGATAACATCACCCCAGAACTCATTCTTAACTTCAGCCCCATGGCAAAGAAGTGGCTCACTACATTCCTGTCCCACATCTTGGAATCCGAATCTATGCCCAAAATTTGGCGTCGTGCGAAGATTATAGCGGTTTTGAAACCAAAGAAAGACCCAACACTGGCCGCCAGCTATAGACCAATTTCTCTCCTCTCCGTGTGTTACAAACTCCTTGAGAGGCTGCTTCTGTCACGTATTTCTCCTCTTACAGAGAAATTCCTATCACCTGCCCAAGCTGGTTTCCGCCCAGGAAGATCTACCTGCGAACAAGCCCTGGCCCTCTCAACTTACATTGAAAATGGATTCCAGAAGAATTTAAAGACGGGTGCTGTCTTTGTTGATCTCACAGCAGCCTATGACACGGTCTGGCACCGTGGTCTCCTAGTCAAGATCTCAAGATGCCTGCCTCCATGGGTGGCCAACACTATATCGTTTCTTCTCCAAAACAGAAGATTCCAGGTGCATCTGGGTGACAAGTCTAGCAGATGGAGACTTGTCTCAAGTGGCCTCCCCCAGGGCTCTGTTCTGGCTCCTACGCTATTTAATATTTACATCAATGACCTTCCAGAAACTTCTTCAAGGAAGTTCATCTACGCCGATGACATCTGCTGTGCAACTCAGGCATCCAAGTTTGACATCCTCGAGGAAACACTCACGAAAGACATGTCTCTGATATCTGATTACTGTAAAAAATGGTGACTAATCCCTAGCACTACAAAAACGGTATCATCTGTTTTCCATCTATACCATGCCTCGGCCTCGCGTGAGCTTAATGTACAGCTTGACGATAGGAGAATCCGGCATGAAGCCCAGCCAGTCTATCTTGGCATTACTCTCGATCGCACCCTGTCATTTCACGAATATCTCATAAAAACTGCAGCAAAGGTGGGCGCGAGGAATAACATCATTGCAAGACTGGCCAGCTCCTCATGGGGCATGAGCGCTTCCACACTCCGATCATCATCTCTGGCATTATGCTATTCCACTGCAGAATACTGTGCCCCAGTATGGTTCCGTAGCCCCCATGTCCACTTGGTTGATTCCAAATTATATTCCTCCATGAGGATAATTTCTGGAACCATCCGTTCCACCCCGGTTCCATGGCTGCCAGTTCTTAGCAACATCGCCCCACCAGATATTCGTCGGGATGCAGCATCATCTAAGTTCATTTCCCACGTCTACGCTCGACCAGACCTGCCAATATACGCGGATATCTTCGCCCACCCTGTCCAACGTTGACGTCTCATCATCCAATCTGGTCCCCTACGCCTACACTGAACTTCTCTGTTCCAGACTCTTGGAAACAGAGTTGGCAGTCAGCTGAGGTAAAAGAACAAACACCTCATCACAGACCCCTGCAAGCGTCAACCCGGCTTTGACCTAGCACGTTATGATTGGGCCCTCCTCAATCGCTATCGAACAGGCCATGGTCGGTGCGCCGCTATGTTCCATCGCTGGGGAGCCAGAGACGACCCGAATTGCCCCTGCGGCTACAGACAGACTATGACCCACATCGTCAACGACTGCCACCTCTCCAGATTCAAAGGAGGTCTCGAAACTTTACATCAGGCTCAACCTGACGCTGTTGACTGGCTACGGAAGAAGGGCAAACACTAGAAGAAGCAGACCTGAAAAACATGGAGTTGCCTTTCTGGGACTGGGAGTCCTAAGAGCCTTTGAAACAGAGGGGTGAGCAGAGAGGGCCTCTTGCAGTGAGGATCCATGTAGGCTGGAAGATGGTGGACGCAGGCCTGGGCTGGGGAGTGTGGTCCCTCTGGGAGCTGGACAAAGGCAGGCTGGGACAGTCCAGGGAGACTCCCAAGCCAAACACAGCACGTCAGCACCTTGAGCTTGGCCCACTGCTGTACACATACACACACACACACACACACACACACACACAGACACACACACACACGAGAACCTAAAATAACTCACTTGTGTAGTTTCACAGACCAGTCCCTATTTCCTAATTTGTCACCACAGCATAAGAAACCAAACCTAGAGGAGAATCAGAAGAAAATCAGAAAAAAATCACTGATCATGTGGCAATGTTTGGAGGAAGTCATGTTTTATTTTAGATATAACAGTATTATGCTTGGGCTTTTTTTCTTTTCTTTTTTTTTTCTCCCTAGAGGATTCTTTGAGAAATCATACTGAAGTGTTCTGAATTAAATGTCAGATCAGAAATTTGTTTCAAAACAGTTGAGAAATGACACGGGAGTGGCTGAGACAAATGAAGCTTGATTGGCCATGAGGCAATGCACTGTTAAAGCTTGATTCTTCCCCTTTATCAAATCTTACTTATTTGCTATATGAATTGGTTACTTAATATCTTTTGTCAAAATATTCTTATAGTACCAGGACCTCTTGCAATTGCCATTCCATTACCTGCAGGCCAATTTATTTTCAGTCTTTCTTTTTCCATCTTACAAAGAGAGGCAGAGACACCATCTGTGTGCTCCTGAGGCCTCACCTAGGTTATGCACACACTCTACCAGGTGAGCTGCCCCCCACACCCCTCCTTAGTATCTCCTGTAGGTGATGAGTGAGGATTGTTTTTTCTACAATGTGAACTTGTGGACTTAAATATACTTGGAGTATTTCAATTCTCTGCAGTGATTATTCTTATTAGTCATCGAATTCTTCTCGCTGCCTCGGGCCCATCTGATTCAAATCTCGTGGGCTTTGAGAGCTTTTCTGCTTTCTGAACTGATAACATGGCCTACACTTTCTTTGTTCAGGCCTTGTCCTGATTGTAGACTCAGATTCTCTGAAGAGTTGATTCCATTTATTGGAAAACCAGTTATTCATTCTGTCTCTTTCTCACTCCTCCTCTCTCGTATTTTTTTTTCTTTTTTTATTATTATTAGTTTTTAAATTTTATTTATAAAAAGGGAACACTGACAAAACCATAGAATAAGAGGAGTACAACTCCATACAATTCCCACCACCAGAACTCCATATGCCATCCCCTCCCCGATAGCTCCTATTCTTTAACCCTCTGGGAGTATGGACCCAAAGTCATTGAGGGATGCAGAAGGTGGAAGGTCTGGCTTCTGTAATTGCTTCCCCAATGAACATGGCCATGAGAGGTCAAGCCATACTCCCAGCCTGTTTTTATCTTTCCCTAGTGGGGCAGGTTTCTGGGGAATCAGAGTTCCAGGACACATTGGTGGGGTTGTCTGTCCAGGGAAGTCTGGTTGGCATCATGCTAGCATCTGGAACCTGGTGGCTGAAAAGAGAATTAACATATGAAGCCAAAGAAATTGTTGACTAATCATGAACTTAAAGGCTGGAATAGTGCAGATGAAGAGTTGGGGGGGTCTCCATTTGGAAGGCAGCTATGCTCACCACTATACCACCAACACACATGGGGGGGGGGGGGTCTCCATTTTGTAGATAGCTAGTAGGCATATCTTAGTTATATCCCACAGGGCCTGTGGCTATACTAGGTTTTCTGTTTGTTTGTTTGTTTGTTTGTTTTACCCTGAGCCTGAAATCTGATATGCAGGTGGATCCAAGTTATTGTCTGGGGAGATGACATCATGGCTGGAAAAAGGGTCAGAAAGCTGGATCAGGGAAGAGAGTAGCTCCCAAATCTGGGAAAGGGGTATAAATATTATTGACTGTAAACCCCATCGATTTGATCTGATCTAGGGCCCATATTCAGCTTAGGAGCCTATGTGACCTCTGCATCCCTGTAGATCTGAGCTCACATTCTGTGGTCATGAGTAGGAACGTTCCAAGCTGCCCCAATATCAGAACCCATCTTTGTCAGGTGTAGTATAGAGTATGTTGTCTATCCTCCCTTCAGAGAATGGAACATTCTCCACCATTGTTGATCCAAGTTGCAGGCAAGGTACTATGGGGACCCACAAAGGGGTCTATTGTGTTGTTCCTGATAGAGATAACCAGTAACAATGGAGAGAGGGCTTTATTTGAGGTCTATGCCCATCATGCCTGTTTGGGAATCTCAGGATGGGTTGGACTGATAGTGACTAAAGAATCATCATTAAAGTATGCCAGTCTCTTGCCCTTATTCAGCTTTTGCAGTCCTTGCTTTGATAAGGTTAGCTTTGGAATGAGTCTCTTTTATCTTTTACAAGTGTTGTCACTGGGGCTTTGTGCCTGCACAACAAATCCACTACTTCCAGTGGCCATTTTTTCTATTTTTTTTTGGACAGGACAAAGAGAAACTGAAAGGAGAGGGGAGATAGAGAAGGAAAATCAAAGAGAAATGCCTACCAACCTGCTTCACTGCTCATAAAGCAAACCCCCTGCAGGTAGTGGAGGCTCGAACCCAGGTCCTTGAGCATAGTGATTGTACCACATGCCTGCCCCCCACCAATTATTCTCTCCCTTTTTATTATCTTTTTTTTTATATTGGACAGAGACCATCAGAAATCGAGAGTGGTGGTCTGGGAGGTGGCGCAGTGATAAGGCTTTGTACTCTCAAACATAAGGTCCTGAGTTCAATCCCCGGCAGCACACGTGCCAGAGTGATATCTGGTTCTTTCTCTCTCCTCCTATCTTTCTCATTAGTAAATAAATAAAATCTTAAAAAAAAATCGAGAGGGAACTGGGTGACAGGGAGAGAGACATAGAGCAGTTGGGGGTTGGGGGGTAGAACCCAGGTCCTTGTGCATTATAACATGTGCGCTCAACAGGTTCACCATCATCACCCCCTCCCCCAACACATTCACACTAGTTATTCTCTAAAGAAAGTTTTATTAAGAAATTTCCAGAAACAGTCCCAGGTGGATGATCCAAGTTCAAGCCTGGCCCCCACCCCACTGGAAGAAGCTTTTGGTGCCTGCCTATCTATCTATCTATCTATCTATCTATCTTAAAAGAAGGAAAAGGGGGAAGAGAAGGAGGTAGAGGAGGATTCTTTTATTTTCCACTAGAGTCACAAGCTCTTGGGTTTAAAGATACTTGGAGTATTCCGATCCTTTGCTGTTGGTATGCTTCTAGTTCTGCTTCTGGGATCCCTTCTGTTACATTGCTTGATATTGTGGTCTATTTACATGGTCATTCTGTTACATTAGTTTGGTCTTACTCCCTCTGCCTCTGGGAAATCTGGTTTAGCCCTTGCTAGTTTCGCGCTTTTTCCTTCTCCCCGCCCCCTATTCTATATACTTCCTGGGTTCCGGACTCTGCTGCCAGAGGAGAAAGATGGAGGAGCACATTGTGTGGTGATTATTTTGTTGGACTGCTTGCCCGCTCATGAATAAAGATTAAACTGCGTTCTCAGCTCAGCCATGTGTCCCTGATCATCTGTTACCCGCCCGTGAAGCCAACCCGGAGAAAACAACACTTTGCAGTAATCTTTCTTACAGATATTCAGATTCTTCTCTTGTGCTGCCTCAGACCCATCAGATTTAACCTCAGTAGGCTTTGGCGGCTTCCTTGCTTTGGCATCTGACAAGATTGTCTAGACTTACACACAGTGAACAGCTCATCTCCCAGCAGCAAGCTCGCTTTCCCCATGAACACTGTACTCAGCAGGTGAAGCTCAGCGTCTCAGTTCAGAGGGAGTTGTAGCTGCCATCACTTAAGTCAGCTTCCTGGGATGCCGCCCACCTATCCAGCCTCAACTGATGGCTGTTATATTTCCCACTACTGCTTAATACACAATGCGTTATTTGTTTTTAAGCCGGTACACATTAGTATATTTTTGGTTGAGAAGAAAGCATAATGGTTCTGCCAAAGATTTTCATGCCTGAGGTTCTGTGGTCTCAAGTTCAGTCCCCAGCACCACCATCAGCCAGAGCTCAATGATACTCTGGTTGTTCTCTCTCTCTCTCTTTCTTTCATTAATAAATAAAACTACATTTTTAAAATAAGGATATTTTACTGCTATTTGAAGTCTTTTGTCTTGGCCCAAGAAAGCTATAGCCGATGGATTTCATGCCTGTTTCACATGGTCTAGCCAGGAGTTTATGCATCACAATCATCACTACTACTTTGAGTGTGTTGGTTTAGGGTTACTAGCCATCTTTGAACAGAAATGGAAAGCAGAAATATCAAATAACACACCTTACTTTCCACACACGTAGACAGCATCTGTTCTCAGAGAATGTACATATCGTACAGCCAGGAATGTGATTGGTATTAATCTGTTCTTTCTCAAGAAACTCTCTAAGCAAGTTTAGCTATTTTTTTTAAAACTTTTTATTGGATGATTAATGTTTTACATTAGACAGTAAATACAATAGTTTGTACATACATAACATTTCTCAGTTTTACACATAACAATACAACCCCCACTAGGTCCTCTGTCATCTTTTTTGGACCTGTAACCCCACCCACCCACCCCAGAGTCTTTTACTTTGTTTCAATACACCAACTCCAGTTCAGATTCTACTTATGTTTTCTCTTCTTTTTTTTTTTCTTTTTTCTTTCTTTATTGGGGAATTAATGTTTTACATTTGACAGTAAATACAATAGTTTGTACATGCATAACATTTCCTAGTTTTCCATATAACAATAAACCCCCCACTAGGTCCCCTGTCATTCTTTTAGGACCTGTATTTTTCCCACCCCACACCTCCTCCCCCAAGTCTTATTTTGGTACAGTACGCCAATTCCAGTTCAGGTTCTGCTTGTGTTTTCTCTTCTGATCTTGTTTTTCAAATTCTGCCTGAGTGAGATCATCCCATATTCATCCTTCTATTTCTGACTTATTTCACTTAACATGATTTTTTCAAGCTCCATCCAAGATGGGCTGAAAACTGTGAAGTCACCGTTTATAATAGCTGAGTAGTATTCCATTGTGTATATATACCACAACTTGCTCAGCCACTCATCTGTTGTTGGACACCTGGGTTGCTTCCAGGTTTTGGCTATTACAAATTGTGCTGCTATGAACATAAGTATATACAAATATTTTTGGATAGGATAGGATATATCCCCAGGAGAGGAATTGCAGGATCATAGAGTAGGTCTATTTCTAGCCTTTTGAGAGTTCTCCAGACTGCTCTCCACAGAGGTTGAATCAATTGACATTCTGACCAGCAGTGCAGGAGGGTTCCTTTGACCCCACAACCTCTCCAGCATTTGTTGCTGTTACCTTTTCTGATGTATGACATTCTCACAGGAGTGAAGTGTTATCCTGTTGTTGTCTTTATTTGCATTTCTATGACAATAAAAGACTTAGAGCATTTTTTCATGTGTTTCTCAGCATTTTGGATCCCTTCTGTGGTAAATATTCTGTCCATGTCCTCTCTCCATTTTTGGATGGGGTTATTTGTTTTCTTGTTGTTGAGTTTGGTAAGCTCTTTATATATTTAGGTTATTAGCTTCTTGTCTGATATATGGCATGTAAAGATCTTCTCCCATTCTGTGAGGGGTCTTTTGGTTTGGTTATTGGTTTCTTTTGCTGTGCTTTTTAATTTGATGTAGTTCCATAGGTTTATATATGCCTTAGTCTTCTTTATAATTGGATTTGTTTCATTGAAGTTGTCTTTAAAATTTATGCGGAAAAGAGTTCTTCCAATATTTTCCTCTAAGTATCTGACATCCAAATCATTGATCCACTTGGAATTTACTTTTGTATTTGGTGAAACATAGTGGTTCAGTTTCATTCTTCTGCATGTTTCAACCCATTTTTTCCAACACCGTTTGTTGAAGAGACTCTCCTTTCCCCATTTAACAGTTTGGGCACCTTTGTCAAAGATTAGATGTCCACAGGTGTGGGAGCTTACTTCTGGGCTCTCAATTCTACTCCACTGGTCAGTATGTCTATTCATGTTCTAGTACCACACAGTTTTGATTACAATGGCCCTATAATACAATTTGAGATCTACAAGTGTGATGCCTGTAGTTCTGCTCTTTCCTCTCAAGAGTGTTTTGGCAATTCTAGGTTTTTTCTGATTCCAGATAAACATTTGTAGCATTTGTTCTATTCTCCTAAAAAAGGTGGTTAGGATCTTGATGGGGATACCATTAAATTTGCATATGACTCTGAGTAATACATTCATTTTAATGTTGTTAATTCTTCCAACTCATGAACATGGAATATTTTTCCACTTCTTTGTGTCTGGTTCAATTTCCTTGAGTAGTGACTCATAATTTTCAGTATACAAGTCTTTCACTTTGGTTAGGTTTACTCCTAGATATTTTATTGTTTTTGTTGCTATAGTAAAAGGAATTGATTTCTGGATTTCAACTTCTTCTAACTTAGTGTTTGCATAAAGGAATGCCACTGACTTTTGAATGTTAATTTTGTAGCCTGACGCCTTACTATATTCCCTGATGATTTCCAAAAGCTTCTTGCTGGATTCTTTAGGTTTTTCTTTGTATGCTATCATGTTGTCTGCAAATAGGGAGAGTATGACTTCTCTTCCATTCTGTATGCCCTTAATTCCTTGCTCCTGCCTGATTGCTATGGCAAGAACTTCCAATGCTATGTTGAATAATGGTGATAGTGGACAGCCCTGTCTAGTACCTGATCTGAGGGGAAATGCTTCCAGTTTTTTACCACTGAGTATGATGTTGACTGTAGGTTTGCTATATATAGACTCCACTATCTTCATGAATTTTCCATCTATTCCCACTTTTTGTAGTGTTTTGATCATAAAAGGATGTTGAATTTTGTCAAAATCTTTCTCTGCATCTATTGATATGACCATGTGGTTTTTGGTCTTGCTTTTATTGATATGGTGGATCACGTTGATTATAAGTAAATTATACTTCTATTAAGTCAACTTTGCATGCCTGGGATAAACCCCACTTGGTTATGATGAACAATCTTTTTAATGTACTGCTGTATCCAGTTGGCTAGAATCTTGTTCACTACTTTAGCATCTATGTACAGCAGATATATTGGTCTGTAGTTTTCTTTTTTGGTTGTGTCCCTGTCTGCTTTTGGTATCAAAGTGATATTGGCTTCATAGAAGCTGAAAGAGAGTATTCCTGTGTCTTCAATCTTGTGGAAGATTTTTAAAAGTAAAGGTCTTAACTCTTCCCTGAAGGTTTTGTAGAATTCACTTGTAAAGGCATCTGGTCCAGGACTTTTATTCTTGGGAAGGTTTTTGATAACTGAGTCAATTTCCTTGGCTGTGATGAGCGTATTCATGTTATCTATTTCCTCCTTACTTAGTTTTGGAAGTTTGTGGGTATCTAGGAAATTTATTGTTATCTAGTTACTATTTATTTAATTTTGGAAGTTCATAGGTATCCTGGAAATCGTCCATTTCTTCCAGGTTCTCTAGCTTGGTGGCATATGGTTGTTCATTGAAGCATGGCATGATATGTTGAATTTCTGCGGTGTCTGTTGTGATATCTCCTCTTTCATTTATAATCTGATTTATTTGGGTCTTCTCCCTTTTTTTTTTCTTTTTCTTTTTTTTTTTTTTTTGTGAGTCTGGCTAAAGGTTTGTTGATTTAGTTCACTCTTTTGAAGAACCAACATTTACTTTCATTGATCTTTCGTATGGTTTTCTTATTTTCAGTGTTATTTATTTCTGCCTTAACTTTAGTTATTTCAGTCCTTCTGGTTGCTTTAGGGTTCCTTTGTTCATCTTCTAGGTCTTTAAGGTGTTCAATCAGGTTGTTTATTTGTGCTTTTTCTTGTTTCCTAATATGTGCTTGTATGGCTGTGAACTTCCCTCTCAGTACTGCCTTTGCTGTGTCCCAATATTTTGATAGCTTGTGTCTTCATTTTCACTGAAGTCTCGAAACATTTTGATCTCCTTCTTTATTTCCTCTTTGACCCAGTAGTTGTTAAGTAGTGTACTGTTGAGCTTCCACATTTTGGGACTCTTACTAATCTTTTGTTGATTGTTAAGTTCTAGTTTAATTCCACTGTGATCTGAGAAAATGCTTGGGATGATTTCAATGCTCTTGAATTTGCTGATGCTGTCTTTGTGGCCTAATATATGGTCTATCCTAGAGAATGACCCATGTGGATTTGAGTAGAATGTATATTCCAGTTTCTTGGGATGAATGACTCTGAAAATGTCTAATAGTTCTAGTTGATCTATGTCCTCAGTTAGCTCCCTCATTTCTTTATTGAATTTCTGTCTGGATGGTGTGTCAAGTTGAGAGAGTGGGATGTTGAAGGCCCCTCCCATGACTGTGTTGCTGTTAATACATTGCTGTAGTTCTTTCAGGAGATGTTTGATGTATTTAGATGGCTTCTTATTGGGTGCATAGATATTAATAATTAAGTCTTCTTGATTGACTCATCCTCTGAGCATTAAGTAATGTCCATCCCTATCTCTTTTAATTTTATTTATTTTAAAGTCTGTCATGTCAGATATGAGATTAGCTTTTCCTGCCCCTTTTTTGTGGGCCATTGTCTTGTATGATAGTTTTCCATCCTTTCATTTTGAGTCTGTGTTTGTCTTGTTGAGTTAGGTGGGTTTCCTGTAGACAGCATATTGTTGGGTTGTGTTTTCTGACCCATCTTCCTATTCTGTGCCTTTTAATAGGTGAATTCAAGCCTTTGACATTTATTGATATCATAGTTTGGAGATATTTTAATGCCATTCTTATAGATTTTTAGAGTGTTCTGATCTGGCTTTTTTTTATTGACAGTCAAAAATTTATTTAACTAGCCATCAGAAATATAAATTAAAATATAAAGAAAGTCAGAGGAATGGTTACAGTTCTATGAAATTTTAACACACAAATATGGATACAGCCTATAATTGTAAGGATATAGAATCCCATTTTTTTAAATCCTCTACCAATTTATTTGAATTGAGAGTAAAGAGTGGCAAACAGACTTTTAAAGATGCTTTTGTAGTTATCGTTATTTTTAACAAATAAAAAGTGAGCCAAGTTAAAACCAAGTTCTTACTTTCCCCAAGTGAAAAAGTTGAGACTAGCTAATGTTGATGACAGCAACAACCAAAAGAAACAGGGACTAGGAATGAGGTGCTTAAGATTTTTACTTTAGCTTCCCATGATGGGCTTACATACAGCACATATTCTGTGAGGTGGCTTTAAATGCCTCTATAACCTTAGTACTTCACAGTAAAGTAAAATCCAGGTACATAAAATAAGAATGAAGTATTCATGCAGGGAATATATACATTTGTTGGGTCCCCAGGTAAGATGTTATCATTTAGTATCCTCCACAATTTACCTTTCAGACTACTTTTAGGTTATCCGAGAGCAGATGTAGCCATTGAGAAAAAGGACCATAAACTTATGATATGGTTTCTTTATGATATAGTCTGACTACTTATAGAAAATCTTTCAGAACTTCTTTCAGGGCAGACTTGGCGATAGTTGATTCTTTCAACTGTTACGTGTCTGAGAAGATTTTTATATCTCCATCTAGTCTGAATGACTGTCTAGCAGGATACAGTAGTCTTGGTTGAAAGCCTTTCTCATTGAGCTCTCAATAGATATCTTGCCGTTCTCTTCTGGCCTTTAGTGTTTGTCTACTGTGAAGTACTAAGGTTATAGAGGCATTTAAAGGATCTATCACAGAGATTTCCCTAGTACCAGAGGGAGGTGTCTGAAAAACTAATGAAGTTTGTGTGGTTCAGCTTTTAAACATTATTTATCACCAGTTTATAATCTAAAAGAGAGGCCCTTATTTCTTTTGAATGAATTTAATTTCATGTTTAGTAAGTCAGATGGTCTTTTTAAAATTATTTCCCTTCTGAATTCTCTGATTTGGGACATTTTGTATTTATTTATGCATAGAGACAGAAAGACATAGAGGCAGAGAATGAAAGAGGCCACAACACAGAAGCTCCCTTCATTGCAGGGATTGACAGGGGTCAGGCTTGAACCTGGGTCATGTACATGGCAAAGCAGCACACTATCTGTGTGAGCCAGCCCTGACAGACACTTTCTGAAACTAAGTTCAAGGGTCACAGAGATAGCATTGTGGTTATCCAAAACAGAACTCTCTGGCTGAGGCTCCAAGGCCCCAGGTTCAATCCCCAATGCCACATAAGCCAGAGTTGAGCAGAGCACTGCTGAGGAAGAAAAAAAAAAAAAGGGAGGAGGGAAGAAAGGGAGAGGAGAGAAAGCAGAATGGAGGTGGGGAGGGGGAGGGGAGAGGAAGGGAGGGGTGACTGAAGCTAAGTTCACAGGTCATGGAACTGCCACCCTTTTGGCCTCTTGGGGACACATTCTGAAATCACCTTCTATTAAATACACACATTAAAAACCTAGTGGTCTTTCTTCTCACTCTCCACCTCCTAGCTTCCACACCCAGTCTGCTATGGAAAACCTCAGTGACCCTCCCTCCCATGGAAGCAGAGGTACAGAGTACAGTTGTCCCTTCAATGGGGGGAGGTGGGGGGGTGTTGTGTTGTGTCAAACCTGAGTTCTGCACATGACAAAGCAGCACCCTGTCCAAGGGAACCGACAAAGGTCTTCAAAGATAGCAACTTGACATCTTGCAGGTCGGGTCTATTTTACGTGACTAACTTCATAACTTGACATCTTTGCTGAAAGAGTATTTCAGTGCACTGCAGGTTTCTCATTGCAACCTTTGCTTATTTTGCAGCAATCTTTGTAATTCTGCATTTGACCATCATAGTACTAAAATACAAAGAGGGCTAAATAGGCTGGCCCCTGTATCATTCAAAACCAAAAGTTAATAAAAGATAGTCTCCCTAATACCTCTGGTTTAAAAAGTCTTAGTGGTTCTGAATCTCTGGATGAGTTGTTGTTGTTTTCCCAGTATTGATATATATATACGTAGTGGATAGAAAAGAAAAAATAAAACTTGCAAGCATTGCCCCAGTGGGATGAAGAGAAGTCGTATAAAAAAAATTTTTTTTTTAATGAAATTTTTGGAAATTGCTTGAGATGCTGGTTAAGACAGAAAACATGAGTCATACACTGGATTCCCCCTCACTGCAGCCCTTAGCTGACTCACTCATATTGAGTTGAAGCAAGTCACTCACATCCTAGGGCCTTCCACTCCTCATTAGGAAGTAGGGATTACTCAGTGCTTCTGTTTAACAGTCTGCTAGGAGTTAGAAACAGAAACTCTGCTTTACAGAAAGAGGAAAAAAACCTTTTCATTATAAGAGCTAGATTTTTTTTTTTTTTTAAGATCTTATTTATTTATGAGAAAGATAGGAGGAGAGAGAAAGAACCAGACATCACTCTGGCACATGTGCTGCTGGGGATCAAACTTGGGACCTCATGCTTGAGAGGCCTAAGCTTTACCACTGCACCATCTCCCAGACCACTAGATTTTGATTTTGATTATATTTCCATCACTGGGGCCTCCCACCTGCATGATTCCAATATCTTAGGGTGACTTTTGCCTTCCTTTGAATTTTAGGTGAAAGAGAGACCACAACACTATCCCCCTCCCTACCACCACCCACAGAGCGTCTTCCTGGTGTCTGGTTCCCCTCACAGGGTGCCAGGGCCTAGTGCCCAGTGAAAGATGTGCATACCTGGCCCCAGACCTTAAACTACCATCTTTAAAAAGAGGGACTCAGGGGGCCAGGTGGTAGCGCATCTGGTGAAGCACACATATTACAGTGCACAAGGACCTGGGTTCAAGCCCCTGGTCCCCACCTGCAGAAGGGAAGCATCACGAGTGGTGAAGTATGGCTGCAGGTGTTTGTCTTTCTCTTCTCTACCTCCTCTTTCCCTCTTGATTTCTGGCAGTCTCTAACAAATAAATAAAGATGATAAATAAAAAATATTTTAAAAGAAGAGGGACTTATTTTCCTATATAAAACTAGGTGATTTTCATAACAAGAGAGACATGGTGTATTGCGTTCAGACATGGAAGACCGTTCTCTATAGGGTACAGGGTAATTAGAGAAGCAGGGCCCAGGATGCAGTGTTTTCTCTGTCCTCCAAGGCTTAGGCCTCAACCTCTGCCTCTCATACCCACCCCACCCCCACCAACCACCCCACCCCCTACCCCCAGTCTGGTGAGCAGGGTTCACATGGTCCAGAGTTACTTGTTCCTGCTTTGAGCCCTGTTCCCAGGAACACTCTCAAGCAGGGAGAAAGGAAAAAACTGAAGACCTGAACTTCTAGAGAAACTAGCTGTCCTGGAAATGACCAGCACTTGGTATTAACATGACCCATGTGACATTGTCAAGGACCAAGGGGCTAGCAGTGCAGAAACAAGACATAGCTGAGGGCCCTTGAGGTAGCTCCCCTGACACCTTCATTGTCATGGGCAGAGCCCACATTCAAGCCCAACCCCCACCACACTGAAGGAAGTTTCAGTGCTTTGGTCTCCTTCCTTCTCTCTCTCTCCCCCTCTCTCCCTCCCTTTCTCTATCTGAAAAACTGGCCCTACCTAAAAAAGGGGAGAAAAAAAAAAGGAAAAGAAAGGGCGAGAATTTCTGTCTTTTCCAAAGCAGTTCTAAAGGGGCAGTTTCGAAAAGCAAGCTTCCTTCCTGCAGGAAGAAGGTAGGACACTTCAGGCCTTTTTAGTCTCCTGGTGACTATCACAGGTTTCCTGTGAGGAAAGCCAAAAAGAGAAGGATGGATACCAGATGATCTTGCTCATAGAGGGAACTAAGAAACCAGGACAGAAAGGGGAAACACAAAGTGAAACTTGGGCTGGGTGTAGAGGATGGCAACAAAGCATAGGACTCTGGGAAAGGAGGAGAAAGGAGGGTATGGAGAGGGCTTTAGGGTCCTGGTGCATGATGGGGAAAAAGAACCTAGGTTGGGAGTGACAGTGTTTTATAGACACCTATCATGGGGACATGAGAATTGTACCCATGCAAATATATACAAATATAAACAGATGTTTGCAGAAATAATAGTCAACCCACATCTGCAACCTTGGGAGAATTGCTGTAGCTTTCAATGGAGGGATTGGGGACCCAGAACTCTGGTGGTAAGAACAGTGTGAAGTTATACCCATTATAATTTTGTAGATCAATATTAAGTTACTAATAAAATTTTTAAAAAAAGGAATTGTACCCATGTGCCAACAACAATGGTACTGCAAGCCATTGACTCCCTCCTAATAAAATGATATAAAAAAGAACTCCTCCCTTCCTCCCTTCCCTCTTTTCCTCCCTTCCCCCCTCCCTCCCACCCTTCCTTCCTTCCTCCCTCTCTCCCTTACTTCCTCCCTTCTTCCCTTCCTCCCTTCCTTCCTTCCTTGTTTTTTTTTTTTTTTTTTTTTTTTTTCTGAAAGGCTTTTCTTCCTGGCCCCATGTCTGCCTTCTTGTTGAGTCACAGGCCAGGTGGCTCCTGTCCTTTTTCCCTGTGAGCAGAAGGGCATTACAGACTCAGTGGCTCAGTCTTCCAGGGCTTATGTGTAAGATCCTGTGATCAAACAGAGGAAAGGCATGTGAGAGATGAAAGGACTTGACTTCTTTGAGGTCTGATGTGAAGATCACTCTGTTGGTCACTTTCCCATTACTTGAAATCCTGAACCTAATCCACACTCACAACATGGTTCCATGGTGGTCTCTTTTTAAAAAAATGGCAAAATGAAAGTGATCTGGGATTTTCTTTGTGTTCTGCTTATAATGCAGTTTCCTAGTTATAGGCAAAATGAAGTCAACAGTCTTCCTGCTTTTTGTTCACTGTTAGCTGAAAGAAGAACAGGCTCACAGGAGAGTGATCAGTGGCAGACAGATGCTTCTTTTTTTCCCTCCAGGGTTATTGCTGGGCTCGGTGCCTGCCCCATGAATCCACCGTTCCTGGAGGCCATTTTTCCCCCTTTTGTTGCCCTTGTTGTTGTAACCTCCTTGTGGTTATTATTATTACCATTGTTGATGTTGTTCATTGTTGGATAGGACAGAGAGAAATGGAGAGAGGAGGGGAAGACAGAGAGGGGGAGAGAAAGATAGATACCTGCAGACCTGCTTCACCGCCTGTGAAGCGACTCCCCTGCAGGTGGGGAGCCGGGGGCTCGAACCGGGATCCTTACACTGGTCCTTGCGCTTTGCGCTACGTGCGAACCCACTGTGCCACCGCCCGACCCCCACAGATGCTTTTTTTAATTGCCGACAGGGCTCAGGCCATGTACAATGAATCTGCTGCTCCAGGTGGCCATTTTTCCCTTTTTAATTCAGTCTTATTTCTTTGATAGAACAGGTAGAAATAGAGAGGGGAGAGGGAGATAGACACAGAGAAAAAGATAGACAACTTGTAGACCTGCTTCCCCACTCATGAAGCCTCCCCCTTGCAGATGAGGAGGGGGCCTCCAACCTGGGACTTCATGCATGGAAATGTGTACGCTTAACTGAGTGCACCACCACCTGGTCCCCTTTCTTGTTTTTCTCTTTCTTCCATATATATTTGATAGAATAGAGAGAAATTGAGTAAGGGAGAGGAAGATGAGGGAGAGAAAAAAAGAGACACACCCACAGCCCTGCTTCAACACTCATGAAGCTTCCCTCCTACATGTGCATTCTGGGGGCTTGAACCCACGTCCTCACTCACGTGGTGATGTGCTCACTCTACTGGGTGTGCCACCCTACCCAGCTACAGTCCTTTTTCCCCATCCCTCTCAGAGCTCCGTTAGTGCCAGAGTGGTGTCTGACACATGGTGTCTCCTCCGGAGAGCGGATATAGCCAATATTTTTTGCAGCTGCATCCTGTGTGTTACACCTGCATTGCAGTTGCCTTCAGTCCACTCTTGCTGACTTATGATGATGCTGTTGGACTCCAGAGGTGCCAAGACGCACCATTCTGGATATGTGATGCCCTGTTTCAACCACCAAAGTCCCTGTTCTCCCACCAGCACCTGTGGAACACCTGCTCTGTGGTGTCATCCTGCATCCTGTTTTTCTCTGGACCTTCTTGATTTTTGTCCAGGGTTTGACATATAATCTCTCTCTTTTTTCTTTCTTCCTTTTTTTTTTTTTAACCTCTCCAGGGTTATCGCTGGGACTTGGTGCCAGCACTATGAATCTACTGCTCCTGGTGGCCATTTTTCCATCTTCTCATAGCACAGTGAGAAATTGCGCCATGTGCGCTTAAGCCGCTGTGCTACCGGCCGACTCCCAACACAGTGAGAAATTGAAAGAGGAGGGGGAGATAGAAAGGGAGAGAGAAAGAGAGACACCTACACAGGTGTTTCACCATTTGTGAAACCACCCTCCCACCCTGCAGATGGGGAGCAGGGGCTCAAACCTGGGTGGTCCTTGTGCTTCATACTGTGTGCACTTAACTAGGTATGCCACTGTCATTATATAATCTCTTCCTAATTTGAGTGACTGAGGAATTGCTTTAAAAATGAATATTATCTGGGGTTGAGCAGTGTTGTACCCAGTACATCACACCCATTACCATGTGACTGGACCTGGGCTCAAGCCCCCAGCCCTCACCTGCAAGGGAGGGCACTTCAGGAGTGGTAGAGCAGTGCTGCAGGTGGCTCCTTCTTTCTCCATCTCTCTCTCTCTGTTTCTCTCTGTCTCTGTCGGAAAAAGAAGCCCCCAGCAACAGCAGACGTGTGGTAAAGGTATCCATCCCTAGCGCTCACCCTGGTGACAGTGAATGAATGAACTCATATTATCTGGCTGTTAGGAAAAGTCCCTGCCAAGTTCTTCACTCTGCATCCTCTGTTTTGACTGGCAGCCCCTTACACTGGGAGAATCTCCAACAGCACCGCATCCTCGGAAGCTGCGAGCTCAGCACCCCTAGGGGCCGCCCCGCCGCCCAACAGCGAGCAGGACACGCTGGTGCAGCGAGCAGAGCACATCCCGGCGGGGAAGCGCACGCCCATGTGCGCCCACTGCAACCAGGTCATCAGGTGGGTAGCTCCCGACAATAACGGCCAGTGCTGGTCAGCCTTCTAAACTCAGAAACAGTCAGGATGTGCCTCCTGAAAATATTGGGGGGACAGAAGCTACTTCACCCAGAGAAACACATGCTCACTGTGTCAGAGGCCCTTGGTTCAAATCCTGGCTCTGTGGGTGGCATCGGGGCTGCCCTGAGGCCAGTGGAGTGGGGCTGTGATACAGCACCCCCCACCACCACCTTTTCTCAAGAAGCTTTATAAAGAGGACAGGGAATCACCTAATGGTTCTATAAGGAGATTCTTCTGCTTGAAGCTCCAAAGTCCCAGGTTCTATCCCCTATACCACCATAAGCCAGAACTGCGAAAGGCTCTGGAAAGAAAGAGGAAGGAAGGAAGAAAGGAAGGAAAGAAGAGAGGGAAAAATGGAAGCAAGAAAGGAAGAGAAAGATAGGAAGGAATGAAGGAAGAGGAAGGGAGGGAGGGAGAAAGGAAGGAAGCAAGAGAAAATGAATGGAGGGAAGCAAGAGAAAGAAAAAGGAAGGAAGGGGGGTCGGGCAGTAGCTCAGCGGTTTAAGCACAGGTGACGCAAAGCACAAGGACTCGCGTAAGGATTCTGGTTCAAGCCCCCGACTCCCCACCTGCAGGGGAGTCACTTCACAGACGGTGAAGCAGGTCTGAAGGTGTCTTTCTCTCCCCCACTCTGTCTTCTCCTCCTCTTTCAATTACTTTCTGTCCTATCCAACAACGATAGCAGTAACAACAATAATAATAACCACAACAGCGATTAAAAAAAAAGGGGGCAACAAAGGGGGGAAAATAGCCTCCAGGAGCAGTGGATTCATGGTGCTGGCACTGAGCCCCAGCAATAACCCTGGGGGCAAAAAAGATTAAAAAGAAAAAGAAAAAGGAAGGTAGGAAGAGAAAGGGAGGAAAGGAAGGAAAGAAGGAAGAGGAAGAGAGAAAAAGGAAAGAAGGAAAAGAGAGAAAGAAAGAAAAGAGAAAGAAAGGGAGGGAGGGAGAGAGACAGAGAGAGAGAGAGAAGAGGAAGAAGAAGAAGAGGGGAGTAGTAATTGAGGGGGGTAGGGAGAGAGAGAGAAAGACCTGCAACCCTGCTTCACCACTCGTGAATTTTTCCCCCTGCAGGTGGGGACTGGGGACTTGAACCTAGGTCCTTGCTCACTGTAATGTGTGCACTTATCCAGGTGTGCCACCACATGGCCCCAGTTTTGTTGTCTCTTAAATGTAAGGACAGACCAGCAAAATAACTCACTTGGGTTTGAGTCTGGTTCCCGATGCATAGAGGAAGCTTTGGTGCTGCGGTCTCTTTCTCCACCCAACCATGTCCTCTCTCTGCTTCTCTGCCTGGATATTTTTTAGATTTTTTATTAATTTACTTGCCGGATAGAGACAAAAAAAAATTGATATGGAAGAGGGGAGATAAAAGGAGAGGAAGAGAGACACCTTCAGCACTGCTTCACTGCTCATGAAGCTTCCCCTCTGCAGGTGGGGGCCAAGAGCTTGAACCTGGGTCCTTGCTCATTGTAATATGTGTGCTCTACCAGGTGTGCCATTGCCCGGCCCCCTAGCTGAGTTCTTTCTGTCTAAAAAGCCAATCCAGGGTGTTGAAGCCCCCAAAATGCCACCACCACAATTCAAATAAATAAATTCCAAGTACAAAAGGGCCAAAGATCTTAAGGCACATAGTAGCTCTCTGAACTTTTCTTAATAAGTAGCTTCTAAAATATTACAAGATGCAGATATGAATATTCATTCCAGAGACACACACACACCCCCAGCAAGACCCGTGCTTTGTGACTTTCCTAGCTGACACGATTGGGTTTCATTCATCCTGTTAGGATGAATGGGCCTGTTGACACCATGGCCTCCCTAAAGTTGAATGAGATTTACCCTCCTCTTCCCATCACCATGACAGTCACTGTGGGATAATGTCTCTAGTTAGTGTGTTAAGTGGACCCCAACAAAGTTTCCATGTGCTAAAGAGTCAAGTATAAGTGCCCTTCTCCCAGCCCCGATGTTAAATGATACATGTCCCGAGCACACAGCATGTGATCACAGTTGTGCATGTCACCTTGCTCAAGGACCCAAGTTCAAGCCCCTCCTTCGAGGGGCGGAGAGCTTCAGGAGTGGTGGAGCAATACTTGACATATCTCTGTTTCTCTCAATCTCTACCTGTCTCTCACTCTCTCTAAACAATAGACCACCAAGAATGGTGGAGTTGTGCAGGTACGAAGCCCCAGAGATAACCACAGTAGCAGGAAAAAAACAAAATAAATATGTTTTATAGAAGTGGAAGTATGATTTAATAGAAGAAAATAATTAGGCAGTAGCGGCTGTCAGGAGAAAGAGATGATTCATGAAATTTCCCAGAGTCTAGCAGAGAATGTGTGAGCTGATCAGGCCAAGCGTGACTGAGGTCAGAATGTCCATGCAGTTAGGGTCCGTTTCCCAGAAGCCCCCTATCAGGCTACAGTTCTATTCCACTATTTAAAGGACTATGAAATATAGTCTTAATACTTCTTAGTCCCAGTAGCTACTCACTGAATTCAATGCTACTGTTGTTAGATAGTAATAAACTGAAAATTGCTTCTGGCCTATAAGGTCATTATATGATGATACTTGCTGTGTTATAGATAGAAGAATCCTCTTTTTGCCACAAGGCTTATTGCTGGGGCTTGGTGCCTACATGACTCCACCACTCCAGGCAGGTTATTACTATTATTATTATTATTATTATTATTATTACCTTTCCTCTAGATTGAGTGTGAGATACAGCTAGAAAGGGAGGGAGAGAGAACAAAGACCTCTCCCACTAGTGAAGCTCACCCCTCCCACCCTACCGCAAGTTCTCCCATGTGGTGGCCCAGGGCTTGAGCCCAGGTCCCTGCTCTTTCTAAGGTGTGCACTCTACTGGGTGAGCTTACCACCCCCAACCTCCTAGAAATATCTTTTATAGAGACAGGATTCACTTCTATTATTTGTATGCTATTGTAGTCAAGTCAAAAATCAGATATTTCCTTATTAATTTGTGTCATCTATCAAATTATTATTTTTATTTATAATTATTATTTTTTTAAATTTTTTTATTTAAGAAAGGATTAATGAACAAAAACATAAGGTAGGAGGGATACAACTCCACACAATTCCCACCACCCAATCCCCATAACCCACCCCCTCCCATGATAACTTTCCCATTCTCTAGCATGGACCCAGGGTCTTTGAGGGTTGCAGAAGGTAGAAGGTCTGGTTTCTGTAATTGCTTCCCCGCTGAACATGGGCGTTGACTGGTCGGTCCATACTCCCAGTCTGCCTCTCTCTTTCCCTAGTAAGGTGTGTCTCTGGGGAAGCTGAGCTCCAGGACACATTGGTGAGGTCTTCAATCCAGAGAAGCCTGGCCAGCATCCTGGTGGCATCTGGAACCTGGTGATTGAAAAGAGAGTCAACATATGAAGCCAAACAATTTGTTGAGCAATCATGGATCCCAAGCTTGGAATAGTGGAAAGGAAGTGTTAGGGAGGTACTCACTGCAAACTCTAGTGTACTTCTGCTTTCAGGTATATATTTTGCAGTAGTTTATGGATACGTGTGCACATAAGCTCTCTCTCACAGAAACTGGTGTATATCTAGGTTATGGGACTTTGTTAGAAAGTGAACTACCTGAAATGAAATTAGAGTGTACTATAAAAGGAAAAGTCTCACCCGAGTAATGAAGCTGAAGGGTTGTCATTCCACACGTGAAGTCTCTGGATACAGTCTGAAGTGAAGCATGTTGAGGTGGCAATCGTTGCGTTGGTTAGGTTGTGATCGGCGGATGCAATATTATTTGGTTTGGATTGGGAGATGCATACGGGAAAGTGGGCCCTATCCTAGGGTTCCAGGACTGGGGGAAGTAGGGGCTCTATAGTGGAGATGTGAGGTTCCTGCTGTCTTAGGGATCAAAGAGACAATCAATAGTTAATATTATCATCACATTATTTGTTAATTGGGTTAACTTTGAAAAGTCCCTTTGTTATGGTTTGCTGTACAGTATCCAGTATCTTGTATATAGCTGTGCTATTGGATACTTCTAATCTACTTGGTCTAGGCTTTTGAGAGAGTCCGCATATCAAATACATAGTCTATATATTAAAAAGATTCAGTTTGTCTTTTGAGAAACTTTGAGACATACAATTGATTTTCCCCCTCTCATATTAATTAACTACTGATTTATATGTCTACATTTTGCTATGAGTGTACATAAACACCATTCCCACCACCAAAGGACTGTGACCCATCCCTCCCGCCCACTCCCACCCCCCACTGGCCCAGGAAGCTGCATGTCTACCCCTCACCACTGGGTTTTTACTTTGGTGCCCTACTTACAATTTGATCAGGTCCTGCTTTTAGTTTCCCTTTCAGATCTTCTTAGTCAGCTTCTGTTGATGAGTGGGATCATCCCATACTCATCTTTATCTTTCTGACTTAGTTCACTTAACATAATTCCTTCTAGCTCTGTCCAAGATGGGTCAGAGAAGGTGGGTTCATTGTTTTTGATAGCTGCATAGTATTCCATTGTGTATATATACCACAGCTTTCTCAGCCACTCATCTGTTGTTGGGCACCTGGGTTGCTTCCAGGTTTTAGCTATTATGAATTGTGCTGCTATGAACATAGGAGTACACACCTCTTTTTGGTTGGGTGTTATAGAGTCCTTGGGGTATATACCCAGGAGAGGAATTACTGGATCATATGGAAGGTCCATGTCTAGCCTTCTGAGAGTTTTCCAGACTGCTCTCCACAGAGACTGTACCAATTTACATTCCCACCAGCAATGTAAAAGGGTTCCTCTGTCCTCACAACCTCTCCAGCATTTGTTGCTGCTGTCCTTTTTGATGTATGCCATTCTTACAGGAGTGAGGTGGTAACTTAGTGTCTTAATTTGCATTTCTCTGACAATCAGTGACCTAGAGCAGTTTTTCATATGTTTGTTAGCCTTTTGGATCTCCTCTGAGGTGAATGTTTTGTTCATTTTCTGCCCATTTTTGGATGGGGTCATTTGCTTTTTTGGTGCTAAGTTTGCTGAGCTCTTTATATATTTTGGTGATTAGTTTCTTGTCTGATGTCTGGCATGTGAAGATCTTCTCCCATTCTGTGAGGGGTCTCTCTGTTTGTTTAATAGTTTCTTTGGATGTACAGAAGCTTTTCAATTTGATGTAGTCCCATTGGTTTGTTTCTGCTTTAGTCTTCCTTGCAATTGGGTTTGATTCATCAAAGATGTCCTTGAGGTGTACGTGGGAAAGTGTTTTACCAACGTTTTCCTCTAAGTATTTGATTCTTTCTGGTCTGACATCTAGGTCTTTGATCCATTTGGAGTTGATTTTTGTTTCTGGTGAGATAAAGTGGTTCAATTTCATTCTTCTGCATGTTTCAACCCAGTTTTCCCAGCACCATTTATTGAAGAGAGCCTCCTTTTTCCATTTAATCCTTTGGGCCCCCTTATCAAAGATTAGATGCCCATAGGTGTTGGGATTTACTTCTGGGCTTTCAATTCTGTTCCACTGGTCTGTGTGCCTATTTTTGTTCCAGTACCATGCTGTTTTGATGATGATGGCTTTATCATATAGTTTAAGGTCTGGGAGTGTGATGCCTCCATTTCTGTTTCTTTTGCTTAAGATGGTTTTGGCAATTCTAGGTGTTTTCAGGTTCCAGATAAGTGACTGTAGTGTTTGTTCTATTCTCTTAAAGAAGCTTGGTGGAACTTTGATGGGTATTGCATTAAATTTGTATATGGCTCTGGGGAGAATATTCATTTTGATGATATTTATTCTTCCAATCCATGAGCATGGGATATCTTTCCATTTCTTGGTATCAGTTTCTATCTCCTTGAGTAGCGACTCATAGTTTTCAGTATACAAGTCTTTCACTTCTTCGGTCAACTTTATTCCTAGGTATTTGATTGATTTTGATGAAACAGTAAATGGGAGTGATTTCTGGATGTCTTCTTCTTCAGATTTAGTGTTTTCATAAAGAAATGCCACTGATTTTTGTACATTGATTTTGTACCCTGATACCTTGCTATATTGCCTAATAACTTCCAGTAATTTTCTACTGGATTCTTTAGGTCTTTCTATGTATACTATCATATCATCTGCAAATAGTGAGAGCTTGACTTCTTCCCTTCCAATCTGTATCCCTTTGATTTCTTTCTCTTGCCTGATTGCTATGGCAAGAAATTCCAATACTATGTTGAAGAGTAACGGTGACAGTGGACAGCCCTGTCTAGTCCCCGATCTGAGGTGGGAATGCTTCCAGCTTCTGTCCATTGAGTATGATGTTGGCTGTAGGTTTGCTATATATAGACTCCACTATCTTGAGGAATTTCCCACCTATTCCCATTTTTTTGTAGAGTTTTGAGCATGAATGGGTGTTGGATTTTGTCAAAGGCTTTCTCTGCATCTATTGAGATAATCATGTGGTTTTTGGCTTTGCTTTTATTGATGTGGTGAATGACATTGATTGACTTACGGATGTTGAACCAGCCTTGCATTCCTGGGATGAATCCCACTTGGTCATGATGAACAATCTTTTTGATGTGTTACTGTATCCGGTTGGCCAAGATCTTGTTTAATATTTTGGCATCTATGTTCATCAGAGATATTGGTCTGTAGTTTTCCTTTTTTGTTCTGTCCCTATCAGCTTTTGGTATCAGGGTGATGTTGGCTTCATAAAAGGTGGAAGGGAGTATTCCTGTTTCTTCAATCTTATGGAATAGCTTAAGAAGTATGGGTATTAACTGTTTCCTGAAAGTTTTGTAGAATTCGTTTGTGAAGCCATCTGGTCCAGGACTTTTGTTGTTGGGGAGATTCTTAATAACGGTTTCAATTTCTTTGTCTGTGATTGGTGCATTTAGATTTTGTAGTTCTTCTTGGTTCAGTTTTGGAAGTGCATAGGTTTTTAGGAATTGTTCCATTTCTTCCAGATTCTCTAGCTTGGTGGCATATAGTTCTTTATAGAAGTTTCACAGGATTCTCTGGATTTCTGTGGTGTCAGTTGTGATATCTCCTGCATCGTTTACAATTCTATTAATTTGAGTCTTCTCTCTTTTTTGTTTGGTGAGTTTGGCTAAGGGTTTGTCAATTTTGTTTAATCTTTCAAAGAACCAACATTTGGCTTCATTGATCTTTTGTATGGTTCTTTTATTTTCGATGTTGCAATTATTATTATTTTAACTACAGCACTGCTCAGCTCTGGCAATGGAGCCTCCTGGAACTTTGGAGCCTCAGGCATGAGATTCTCTTTGCCTGACCATTAGGCTGTCTCCTCTGCCCTGATGGTTATATCCCGTGCCCTCCTCTAGCACTCTACACTCAGCAATTTGGGGGACATCGAGTATGGAGGATATGGGAGAATCCAGGTAGAAGTCACACCCCCCAACCCACCCTGCCTTGGGTTCACAGCAAACTCCAGACCAGGGCTTGACCCCAGTGCCCAGCCCCACTGTGCTGTGAGATGAGTACAGCCTTTTAGTCCCGTGAGTGGCCCTCACTTCCAGCTTTCACATGGGGCTGGACTCGCCCAACACTAGAGCTCTACTTTCTTATGAAAGGGAAGAGAATCCAGACTAACCCACATGGGATCATATAACCGTCATTAACATGGCACATGTGCTGGGTGGTCAGAGGCTGAGGCAGCTTGAATAGATTTTGGTCGGTCCTGAGATCCCGTCAGAGCCTAATCCCAGCTACCGACTGGGTCTCGATGTCACTTCCCAGAGCAAGGAGGCCCAAGATAGAGTGACAGGCTTGCAGGCACCTGTTGCCATGGCAGGCAACCTGCGGGCCCAGGCGTGCTGCTGTTATGGCAGTCATGCAGATGGGCAGGCCCCAGAGTCCAGGATTCATTTCCTCCTTTCTCTCTGTTTTCCACAGCTTGATTTCAGTTCATGATTTACACTGTCTTCCTTTGTCTTAGATTTCTTTTCAAAGGGAGTGTTGTTTTTTTTATTTCTTTATTGGGAAATTAATGTTTTACATTCAACAGTAAATACAATAGTTTGTATATGCATAACATTTCTCAGTTTTCCATATAACAATACAACCCCCACTAGGTCCTTTGTCATCCTTCTTGGATCTGTATTCTACCCACCCACCCATCCCAGAGTCTTTTACTTTGGTGCAATACACCCATTCCAGGTTCAGGTTCTACTTGTGTTTTCTCTTCTGATCTTGTTTTTCAACTTCTGCCTGAGAGTGAGATCATCCCATATTCATCCTTCTGTTTCTTCTGTTTCATTTCACTTAACATGAATTTTTCAAGGTCCATGCAAGATCGACTGAAAACGGTGAAGTCACCATTTTTTTTTTTAGCTGAGTAGTATTCCATTGTGTATATATACCACAGCTTGCTCAGCCACTCATCTGTTTTTGGATACCTAGTTCCAGAGGGAGTTTTGAAGTGAGAGCCAGCTACTGCACATTTTGCATTCTGTTTCATTCTGTGTGTTGTTATTGTTATCATCTAAAACCTCAGAAACCTGAACTTTGGGTATCAGTACCAACAAATTTAGCTAAAAACTCTGTAGATCACTTTATATGCCTCTTCTGTTAATTTTTGTTTGGTTTGTTTGTTTGAATCTGGAAATGGTACTGGATATTTTGCCTGGATTATACTATTTGGAGATAGCTTTGTTTCATTTGCTGTCTGTTATAGATGATAGGGCCATTATGCTGGGGGTCTCTACCAACGCTTTGCTTAGTTTGATAAGGGACACCTTTTTTATGTTTTTATTTATTTTGTTCTATATTTATTTTCCCTTTTTTGTTGCCCTTGTTTTTTTATTGTTGTTGTAATTATTATTGTTGTTTTTATTGATGTTGTCATTGTTAGATAGGGCAGAGAGAAATGAAGAGAGGATGGGAGACAGAGGGGGAGAGAAAGACACCTGCAGACCTGCTTCACCACTTGTGAAGCAACTCTGCCAGGGGACACTTTTCATCCACTATGGAAACATCATGTCTCTGACTCCTTGTTTACTTGACTAGATTGACATTTGGAGATCTGGCACTACAGGGAAGCAGAAAATCAGGCAAATGTGGTACCCCCAAGTCAAGCTAACAAAATAGACTTCTGTAAAATCTTATTTATTTTTTGAGGAGAGAAAGAGACACAGAGAGAGAGAGAGAGAGACAGAGAGACAGAGACAAACAGATACCAGGGCACCACTGAGCTCTGGAAGGTGGTGTGGGAAACCAAGTCTGGGTCCTCAGGTAGGCAAGTCCTACCTTGTGATGCTAAGTATCTCTCCAGCCAGTAACTACAGCTGATAGTATGAAATCCTGTTGTCCATTGTGTGACCTAGAGTCAGAGAGGACATTCACTCCTCAGATGCTTCTTAGCGTCTCTGTGAAAGAGCCATAGGCAGGAGGAGAGCCTTTTGCAGAACCATGATGCTGTTTCCCCTGCCCTTAGCACCTGTCTTTGAACTCCTGGTGGAGAGGTACAATCAAAATGCAGTGAAGTCCGTGTCCCAGAGGTGTGTCAGCTGTGACAGTGACACCCACACTGTTCAGGTAGTGGTGCACCTGGTTGAGCACACATGTTACCAACCCCAAAGACCTATCCCCCAGTCCCCACCTGCAGAGGAGAAGCTTCATAAGTGGTGAGACAGTACTGCAGATTTCTCTCTCTCTCTTTCCCCATTTCTATTTCTCTCTTGCTGTTTGAAAGAAAAAGGAGAACTCCTGACCTATAGGCTCTATAGGGTCACAGTTGTAACAGTAAAAAATTAATAGTTGCCTTAGAAATGGACAAATAGTGAAGTGCTAGTCTACTGATTTCTTTACATGTGATCCCTACATTTGGGGTCTCTGTCAGTTCCCTGACAACTTCTACTTCAGAGAAGCCTCTAGCTGTCCTGTCCAAGTAGTGTCCAGCCATATCCTCAACCTTGTGTTTAACCAGTAACAGAATAGAAGTGTTATTCTGCCTAGAAGCCTCTCTGTGACCTGGTAGCTAAGCATCTGTCCCTTCTTCAAAAGCCACCACTTGTATGTCCCTACTCTTTGCTCCTTCATCCCCAGCAGCTCCCACACGACCTAGCCCCCTGCAGCCTCTAGCTCATCTTTTTCTAGATTATCTTTCTTCTGCCCTTCTGGCACTGCTGTCACCATCCCCTTCTTGCTCAACCTGTTAGAGCATTCTGGCTGTTAGAGCCCCTCCCTTGCCTCTGACCCCAGTTCCCATGCCTGTCTCTCTTAAACAGTCACTATGACTCTCCCTAGCTGAGTGGCCGGGGGTGGCCACAGGGAACCACACAGCCAAGGCCAAGCCAGGTCACTCTACACTCACGCCTGTGGCTCTCATGAGTGTTCCTAGTAGTGACAGCAGCCTGCTGTGTCCCTGGTGTCTGTGGCTTCTCCTTCACGACCCTCTGCTTCTTCTTTCTCTGCCCTTTCAGTCCTAGACTACCCTGACACCTCTCATCCCTTCACGTAAGAAACGTTGGAGGGAAATGTCTGGAAAAGAAGACTTATGCCAGCAGTGGCCAAAAGAGAGCCAGAGTGGCTATCCTAATAGCAGGTGGAGCAGGGTTGGGGAGACAGCATAGTGGTTCTTCAAAGAACTCTCCTGCCTGAGGCACCAAAGGCCCCAGGTTCAGTCCCCAGCACCACCATAAGCCAGAGCTGAACAGAGAGAGCTCTGGTTTCTCTCTCCTTCATTAATATCAATAAATAAAATATTAAAAAGAAGAAAAATAAAAAGGTATATAAAAAAAGCAAGGAGAGTAGGTTCTAAGACAGAAATAGTGGACAGAGAGAAGACATGTGACAGAGATAGAACAGAATGTTCAAGGTGGCATAGTAATTAATGTAGAAATGTTCAAATCCACCTCACCACAGAGCCCTCAAGAATGTGAAGAGATCGCAGTAGGTGGTGAGGACTCAGTCAGCTCCCAGTGGAGAGTTAGCACCCTCCTCAGTGATGGCTCTCAGGGCTGGTGCAAGGACAGTGGGATGCAGATCACTGCACCCATGGGCTCCAGAGACCACACAGGCCCCAGAGCACTGTCTGTGTGACACAGTGAAGCCGCTGTTCTCAGTCTTTCCAGGAACTGTCTCCAGGTCAAACCAGCCGCATTAACCTGTAAAGCAAGTTTAATGACCTTAGGAGAATGAAGTCATCCGTACAGTCTCTTCTATGACCAGAACAGGATGAAATTAGAGATTTGATAGCACAAAGGAAACTTGGGGAAGCCATAGATGCAAAATCCCTGCGTCCGGCTGGCGAAATAGCTCATTTGAGTAGTGCACTGTTTTATTACATGTGTGACCCAGGTTCGAGCCCAGCCTCTACTGCACTGAAGGAAGTTTCAGTGTTGTTGCCTCTCTCAGTCTCTCCCTCTGCTTCTCTGTCTCTATCTGCAAGTCAGTCCAGACAGGTGAAGTCCCAGGGATGGTCTCTTCTCCCACCTCCACCCCACAAAATGGAGCAATAATTTACCGAAAATAATGCATTAGTTATAAAATAAATGATCTACAGCCCTTTGTTGTTTCTATTTTTTTGTTGTATTTATTTATACATTTATTTCAGATAGAGGTAGAGAAACTGAGAAAGAAGTGGGAAATAGAGAGGGAGACGGAGACACCTGTAGCCCTGCTCCACCACTCATGAAGCTTCTGCCCTGCAGGTAGAGAGCCAGGGGCTTGAACCTGGGTCCTTGCATACTGTAATGTGTGCGTTTAACGAGG
This sequence comes from Erinaceus europaeus, assembly GCF_950295315.1. Lineage (NCBI taxonomy): Eukaryota > Metazoa > Chordata > Mammalia > Eulipotyphla > Erinaceidae > Erinaceus > Erinaceus europaeus. The sequence goes on along the minus strand of NC_080164.1, from coordinate 107,772,119 downwards.
GTCCTCACACATGGCAACATGCATGCCCTATCAGGGGTGTCACTGCCAGACCCCTAGTAGCATGTTTCTTACTGATAATGAAATGCAGTTTACTGTAAACTTGGGTTTCCAGCTCCCTCGGCCTTCCACACAAATAGTGACTCATCATTCCAGAGCATTATAGCTTTGGCATCACTAACAAGGCATGTTAACTAATGCCAACAACAACAACAAAGCAAAGAAAGGACCAGGTGGCCATGCACCTGCTTGAGTGCACACTGTACAGTACAGAAGGACCCAGGTTCAAGCTTCTGGTCCCCACCTGCAGGGGGTGGGGGTTACTTCATGAACAGTGGAGCAGTGCTGCAGGTCTGTAGCTTTCTGTCTCTCCCTGTCTCTCACATATGTCCTAGTGTGCCAGAATCTGGATTCAAGTCTCTGACCACTACTTGTCAGCATCTGCAAAGGTAAAGCTTGCTTCACAAAGCAGTGGTGGGGCAGTGCTATAGTTACTCTCCTTCTCTAGTCTCTCTCCCTCTTTATCTCTGTCTCTCTCCCATCTTCAAAAAGGGGAGAGAATTGGTTACCAGGAATGGTGGAGCGGTGCAGACACTGAGCACTAGCAATAGTCCTGGTGGCAGAAATAATTAATATCTAGAAGCCAGGCCCCTAATACTTACCAAATGAGTGACCAGCCTGTGGTCACTCTGTGCTAGCAGTGATGGGAATGAGGTCAGGGAAGTGGAGGAGCTTGCTGGAAACCAATACCTTGGACATCCAGCCTTCACCCTGCCTGCAGTTTCCAGATTGCTTCCTTCAACTTTGGAAAGGCTGCACCTCCTGCAAGAGCGAGGCTGTCTGCCTCATGGACACACTGCGCTGGTAAATTGAATCAAAGAGAAAATGCTTCAGTGGGAGAACCACTCAGAATGATAGTGTGCGCGAGGCAGAGACAGGGAAGTGTGTTGCCCATGCCACGGTTCATCCCCGCGGGCTCTGTAGGCAGATAAGCCTCTTAATGGGGTCCTGCTAGTATCCCTGCCATCTAATCAGCCCTTGGCCAGAGCCTAATGGAAATCAGACCCTTCCAGTACTCACACCAGCCGTGTTTGAATTAAAGAAGACCTTCCTGATTAGCTGCAGACAATCTCTAGCAGCTGTCATTTTTTTATTATTAAATTTGGGAAACTGTCTATGAGACATTGTGTAGGACAAAGATATGGACTCTCAGATGCTTTCTAGGTGGTTATAGAAACTCTTTTGAAAAACTTTTGACTTAGCAGATGAAGAACTTCCCTTTGTTTGATAGGCTTGTCAAACTCCCCTCTTTGTCTATGCGCTTTTTGTTTTGTTTTCCTGGTGTCTTGATGTCTTTCTTGTTTTTTCTTTTAACATTTTATTGAAGAGTGAATGGCTTACAGGATACTTGCTGACATATAGATACAGTTTCTCCTTTTCCAGGAAAGTTCTCCATCTGCTAAGTCAAGAGTCTACAAAACACTATCACCTCCAACTCAGTTCCTTTCCCACCACACCATCTTCTTGCCATCTTTTCCCAGAGTCCTTTGCTCTGGTACAATACACCCCCACCCAAAGTTTCACCCTGTATCTTTCCTTCTATCCTTGTGGTCTCCATGTTAACCATCATGCAAACCAGCTCATTCCTTACAGACTCAAATGACATCACAGCCAAGTTCCTCAAGGCAGAAGAGTGGAGGCATGGTTCTTCTCCAAGGAATTGTGTGTGTGTGTGTGTGTGTGTGTGTGTGTGTGTGTGTGTCTCCTTTTGTGTTTCTGTGTGTATTTTCTCCTCTCTTCCTGTAAAACTACAGAATCTGTTCTCTTAAGGTCCCTTGTGTGTGGGACGTGAGAAGCGAACCAACACTTAGTTTTCAGGACATGGCCTGAACGAGCCCCAGCCAACTCAGTTTAGAAATGTTCATTCCTGGCTCAGCCCCCTAACTCTCATTTCTCCTGGCAGGGGACCGTTCCTGGTGGCCTTGGGCAAGTCTTGGCACCCAGAAGAGTTTAACTGTGCTCACTGTAAAAACACCATGGCTTACATTGGCTTCGTGGAAGAGAGGGGAGCCCTGTACTGTGAGCTGTGCTATGAGAAATTCTTTGCCCCAGAGTGTGGCCGGTGCCACAGGAAGATCCTCGGGGTGAGTGCTGGGGGGCCTGTTGGACTCTGACTGGGTTTGTACACAAAAGCAGGCCTTCTCAATTATGAAGCCTTTCCATGGCTCTCAGCTGGTGTGTCCTCCTTGCTCAGCCCCTCTCTCCCCTGCTCCCTGTTTATTAGTGCAGGTCAGTGCTAACTCAGCTTCTACAGAAGCAGACCCACCCGTGGGGCTGTCTTATCCTCAGCTGTGTCTTTCTAAGTGCTGGCTTGCCGTGTGAAAATCTGACCACTGTGGGGTATGCTGCTCCCTCAGCAGGACCCTGTTTGCTCAGGAAGAAGAGTGAGCCCAGGACCACACACAGCAGAGTTCTCAGAACTGTCACATGGGCTGTCTTCATTAAAAACCCTCACAGTTATAAGAACAGCATTTCCTTGTCTGCCAGGGTTCAAGGCCAGGGCACAGATTTCACAAAATGTACAAATCCAGAGGCTTATAAATGATACATATGTCTGGAATGCATGCAGTGTTTTGTTTTAAAATATCACCTCAAGTTGAAGACCAAATACACATGATAGGAAAGCTAATCTAACCACTGCTCTTTTTATATAAAAAGGGAGTAATTCAGGAACCAGATATATAATAATGATGAACAACTGCATTCCCCACTCTGGAATATCCAACTTGAAACCACGAATTACAAGCTAGATGTTTCCTGTGGGAGACCAGGGGCTGGAATTTTTATTTCTGAGGCAGTCGGTGTGCCTGATCTCATACACAACACATGCAAACGTTGGAAGTGTTATTGTTGAATTTGAAAATCCTTCATACAAAAAACATGATGTACTCTGGTTCTTATCAGTTGAGAGAAGACACCGTATGTATTATTGAGTAGTTGTAATGTTAGAATAGGTCTCGATATTTGAGGACACTTAAAAGTTTAAAATGAGCCCTATGAAGTGTTCTATTATTAATTTATAAAATATATCAGAAGAGCAGCTGGGTGGTAGCAAACCCAGTACCGTGCATACGTTACTGTGCTTGGAGATCTGAGTTCAAGTCCTGAGTCCTCATCTCTAGGAGGGAGGCTTCACCAGCTATGGAGTAGTGCTGCAGGTGTTTTCCCAGCCCTTTCTCCCTCTATAAAAAAAAGAGAGAGTAAGAAAGAAAAAAAAACAAACAAGTGGTCAGGGCTGGGGAGACAGCATAGTGATTCTGCAAAAAGGCTTTCCTGCCTGAGGCTCTATGGTCCCAGGTTCAGCCCCCCAGTACCATCATTAGCCAGAGCTGACAATGCTCTTTTCTCTCTCTTTCTCTCTCATTATAGTAGCTAAATAAAATATATTTAAACATAAAATAAATCAGAAGTAATAAAACAAAAGTAATGGCACTGAGCATGGTGGAGTTTTCATGAAGGCATCAGGCCCCAACAGTAATCCTGGTGGCAAATATATATCAGGAGCAAAAATAAAATGGAATGATGTACACTGTACCCTTCCAAATAATGACACACAACAAGTGGGGTGTGCATGGATTCTGTGTTAGTGTGCTAGTATATGAATGTATTATACAGAATCCAGAGTAATTAATAAAAGAGAACGATTGTTATTGGACCACCTAAGATTTGAGGAAATGGAAAACTGACACTTACTGCTTCATAGATGTGCTGCAATGTCACTAACATCTGGAACTCTAATTCAAATACCAAGACATTCACAAATGTGTCTGGATGATTTACCTCTTACAAGTCTTCAAAGAGCTTACCAGTGGTGCACCTGTAGAGTACACACATTACAGATCTCAAGGACCCAGGTTCAAGCCCCTGGTATCCCCTTCTCTCTCATTTTTTTCTCTCTGTCTCTACCCTAAATAAATAAAAAGTATTTAAAGAAGATGAATGAAGATTAGAGAAGGAGAAGAAGGAAAATGGAGAGAGAAAGGAAGGGGGGAAAGAATAAAAAAAAAAGGGCCTCCATCAGTAGTGGATTTGTCGTACAGGCACCAAGCCTCATCCACCACTCTAGTGGGAATAAAATAATAATAATAATAAAATAAAAAGTAACCCAAGAAAACACTGTTCTTCAAAGGTGACTTTACTCACTCCGTGTCTTTTTTCTCTGTTGAAAGAAATTGTTCCCTGCCAAACCAACTCCCCCAAAACGCGTACTAATTGAAACATGGTCCCGGTCTTTGATATATGTACGTTTAAACACGAGGCCATTAGTAGTTGAAGCCTATGTTTTGTGGTTCAAATTTTAGACACATATTTGAGTGTGTACAGTCACAGCTGATTTCCAAAAACCTCAACATGTGTTGGATTGATTGGATTACACTGATTATATTATTGTTTCCATAACCCACCAAAGTATGGATTTGCTTTAGTTTTGCCATCTTTCCGTGCCGTTTTCAAGATAACGCCATGAAGTCTTTTTAACTTAATACTTTCTGACACTTTTTGAGAGGAAGCAAAGTGCCTTGTGGCAAACACTTACTCTCCGCCTGCATAATGTTTAAGTACCACAGTGCTGATTCTTTCAATAAGTCAACTGAGGTGTAGCCAAAACATCTCCAATTACTTCAGTGCAAAGTTGAACGCAGAGGGACCTGTGTGTTCACACTGAGTTGACTTTATCCCATTTATTGGCGTAAGTCTGTTAGGATAAACCTTTTTGTTGCTGTCTTTCCCCTTTATATCCAATTTCCTTTCTGTAACAGGAAGTCATCAATGCCTTGAAACAGACATGGCACGTCTCCTGCTTTACTTGTGTGGCCTGTGAAAAACCCATTCGTAATAATGTCTTTCACCTGGAGGACGGTGAGCCCTACTGTGAGACAGGTAAGCTCCAGAAACCATGGGCTTCTCAGTTCTAAGTAAGGACACAGCGTCACCCCTTATGTCACTATCAAAGGAAACACCTGGGCGCACACATTACCATGCTCACGAAGCTTCCCTATTGCAGGTGGGGACCAGGGGCTTGAACCTGGGTCTTTGTACTCTGTGATGTGTGTGTTTAAACAGGTGCACCCACTTGCAAGGGTGACACTTCACCAGTGGTGGAACAGTGCTGCAGGTGTCTCTCTTTCTCTGTCTCCCCTTCTGCTCTCAATTTCTCTCTGTCCTAGAAAAACAAAACAGAAAGAAAACTCTCTAATGGGGGGAGGAGCATTGACTATTACTCTAGAAATTATAGAGGAAATTATGCAGAAATGGTATGTGACTTTGTCAAAACAAAGATTTTCGCTGTCGTTCAGAGATGTGGGTCTGGGGAGCCCAGACGGTGGCACACCTAGTTGAGTGCACACATTATGGTGTGCGAGGACCTGGGTTCAAGTCTCTGGTCCCCACCTGAAACAGGGAAGCTTTATGAGCGATGAAGCACAGCCACAGGTGTCTCTCTGTCTTTCTCCTCTATCTCCCTGTCTGCTCTCAATTTCTCTCTGTCTCTACCCAAAATAAATAAATAATAAGATATTAGAGAGAGAGAGAAAGAGAGATGTGATTATGTAAATGTCAGTTACTAGGAACATGCTGTAATTGAATCCCTGGTAACTTATGGTTCTAAAACACCACCAGGTTCTGAGTCTGGGCAGTGGTACACTTGGTAGAGTGGACTTGTTCCAATGTACAAGGAGGCAGGCTCAAGCCTCTGGTCCCCACCTGCAGGGGGGTGGAACTTGACAGGCGGTGAAGCAGGTCTGTAGGTGTCTCTTTTTATCTCTATCTCTCCCTCCCTCCCTCTCAATTTCTGTCTCTAGACAACAAAATAATTAATTTTTAAGATGATGTTATAAAAAAAGAATCTTCCTGTACAAGATCATCTGTAGCAAAAGAAAAGCACGTCTCCAGCTCTAGTTGTGAATTGCAAGTGGTTCTAAACAGAATGCAGGAAGCAGCCAGTGGCAGTGAGTTCTCCCTGTCTCCCTGAGTCAGAATAGAAAGACTGTTTGTCAAAAACTGTCTTCTTCAGGTGAAAACCTAACAAGTATCTTTAGCTGCTGAGATGCTGGTGCTCTCTGGCTGCAGGCTTTCAGGGAATTACAGCCAAGGGGGCTGATACAGTCACCCAGTCCTGCTACAAGTTTAGTCAAGGGCCACCTGGTAGAATGCACACATTATCATATGAAGTGACACCTGATGGTGGGGGGGGGGTGTTCACAAGCAGTGGAGAGTGCTACGGATATCTCTCCTCTCTCTCTCTCTCTGTCATGATCTCCAATGACTTGCTCTTCATCCCACTTAATTGTGACATGCTAGGCACAATCATTTGAAAGCTGACCCTCCTCTCCTCTTGCCCTGCCCCCGCAGACTACTATGCTCTCTTTGGTACCATCTGCCGTGGTTGTGACTTCCCCATTGAGGCTGGGGACCTGTTTCTGGAGGCGCTGGGCTTCACCTGGCATGACACCTGCTTTGTGTGCTCGGTAAGTGGGTTCACTAGAGGCCAAGATAGCCAGTTCAAAGCTAAAAAGTGCCATTTGGAAATAATAGCACTAAGATCTTTCAAGCCTTCAAACACAAAGGGAAAAAAAAAGTCACTTTTTTCTCCTTTTTTTTTTTTTTTGAAAGCTTATTAAAATTAGGAAATCTTCTGGAATTTACTTTGGCACAAAGTGCCCTTTACTGGAACTGTTCTTCTTTTTAAATATTTGTTTGTTTATTCCCTTTTGTTGCCCTTGTTGTTTTATTGTTGTAGTTACTATTGTTGTTGTAGTTGTTGGATAGGACAGAGAGAAATGGAGAGAGTAGGGGAAGACAGAAACATAGACACTTGCAGACCTACTTGTGAAGCGACTCCCCTGTAGGTAGAGAGCCAGGGGCTTGAACCGGGATCCTTAGGTCGGTCCTTGCATTTTGCGCCATGTGTGCTTAACCCGCTGTGCTACCGCCCAACTCCCGGAACTGTTATTTCTAATACATTTTTTATTACATATTTAATAATGATTGACAAGATTGTGGGATCAGAGGGGTACAACTCTTGAGGCTGGGTCCTTGCACACTATAATGCAAGCACTTAAGTAGGTGCATCACCGCCTGGCCGCAGGGTTTGTTCATTTTTCTGCTGAATGCTTTTGGTTCTCCACAACAGACATCATATTTAGAACACTCACTGGAACTCTAGGAGAGAAATTATATTGAATGGGAGCCCTTTATATGTTCATTTCTTCATAAGCTCTAAGTGCTTCATTCTTGAGGAAGAAAAGGGAATTGTGTGTGTTGTAAATGGATTAGAAAACATTCTCAGGAAAGTGGCTTTCTTTTTTTTTAATTTTTTAAAATATTTATTTATTTCCCCTTTTGTTGCCCTTGTTGTTTTATTGTTCTTATAGTTATTCTTGTTATTGATGTCAGCTTTGTTAGATAGGACAGAGAGAAATAGAGGAGGGGAAGACAGAGAGGGGGAGAGAAAGACAGACACCTGCAGACCTGCTTCACCACCCGTGAGGCGACTCCACTACAGGTGGGGGGTGGGGCTCGAACCAGGATCCTTACACTGGTCCTTGTGCTTTGCACCACATGCACTTAACCCGCTGCACTTCCACCCAGCTTCCAGAAAGTGGCTTTATTTAAATCATTTGAAGTTGAGGTGTGACGGTGAAACGGAGGGCTAGGGTCCTCAGCACAGCTGACTGAAGCGCTGTGCCACCCTCACCATGGCTGTTCTAGACAAAAACTTGGCATTGTCTTCACTGGGGCTTCCCAAGTAGGCGTGTTCTGATGTCTGCATTCAGCAATGCATCTTTTGTAGGTGTGCTGTGTCAGCTTGGAAGGTCAGACCTTTTTCTCCAAGAAGGACAAGCCCCTGTGCAAGAAGCATGCTCACTCTGTGGTTTTCTGAAAGCCAGTTGTTCAAGGGAAAGAGATGCAATTGGAAGAACGAGGAGAGTAAAGATTGCCAACTATTTGTTACATTGAATATTTATACAGATTTTGGAAAATAATAGTGACCCTGAATGGGGTAAATTCCAGCTTTTATACCCATGTCTATGAGGAAATACTTAGCTTCAGAATGAGACAGTTTGACATTTATTATGACTTTTTCCTGTATTTTTTTCTTTTGCCTGTAAAATAACTTTTATAAAAACCAATTTCCTGGTTGACTATTAAATTTAGCTAAGTGTAAATTAGTGAGGGGTTAAATTTTAGAATAAATAATCAAACCTTAATGCTGAAATAATTATACTTTGTAGGCCATTAGAACTAAATCTGTGAGTGGTCCGGGAGGTGGCACAGTGGATAAAGCATTGGATCCTCAACCATGAGGTCCTGAGTTCAGTCCCAGGCAGCACATGTACCAGAGTGATGTCTGGTTCTTTCCTATCTCTCTCATGAATAAATAAATAAATTCTTAAAAAAAAAAAAGAACTGAATCTGTGAAAGGCAATTAAAGTGCCTTCCTTACACCTTATCAGTAAGTGGAGCCTTGTATGTTTTTAAAATAGTTTTTATCTTGAAAATGGTAAATAGAAATCTAAACAGAGAATTTTTATCAATAACTGATGTCTGTTTTTAGTAATTATATGTACATTTTCTGTCTTACAAATAGTTGTTACAATAGGAATTTTGTGATCAGTATATGTCATACCAGTAAGAGATAATAGTATATCTTGCTCTCATCACCCTCCCAAAGCTGGAAAAAAAAAAAAAAAAAAAAAAACAAGTTTTACCTTTTATTAAAATATGGCCATTTCCATTCACTGAGTATGTTTCGTTGCCTGTATTCAACTGCATTCTCCATCCACCCACCCCCCCCAAGATAAAGAGCTAGTTGTCTGAACTTTTCACTCGTGATTTTCTCATTCTTTAAAGAGAATTAGTGATTGGGGTTTAAGATGTATCACTACTGTGTCCAAAAAATGCTTCAAAGTTTCCTTTTTTCAGAGAGTAAATCAAATGTTTTAAAATCGACCTACTAACACACTAGCTCTTTTTGAGAACCTTTTTGTTGTTGTTGTTGTTGTTTGGTTATTCCCTTTAATTCTCCATTAGAAAGATCAAAGATAGGTTTCTATTTCTTTCGGTAGTTCTCTTCCAACACTAAATGAAACCACTTCCACATGTGACCAGTGAAATTTGGAAGGTTTCTATTCTCAGAGGTCTGGTCATTAGGCTTAACTACTCAACGTGGCAAATTTCCTGTTTTCTTCATTTGGCGGGGGTACGTGGGAAGGCAGAGACAACAGAATGCCACATGGAGAGACAAGACAGGTAAAATTGCAGATCTGTTGTGATTTTTCCAGTAAGCAGACAAATAGTAATGTTAGATCATTTCTGCCTTTGTTTCCAGAATGAATACAAGCCTAGAACCCCACCAAGTTGTAGCTTAAATTTGTTTGGGGCAGGTGCTTGTGCAATCCTGTCCCATCACTCACTAGTGACTTCTTTCTATTGGACCCTTGTTTACTGTGGAGGAGATTACACACCTTGTGTTTGTCTAATCTTCCTAAGAACTTGTCAAAGGTGTCTGGCTGATTTACACTACACACAAAGAATAATTAACTGGTGACAGAAGATTGAAGAGGGAGAATGCAGAGTGGCCAGTGGTATGCTTCCTTGAGCAACCCCAGCCTACCTTCACCCCTTTGCCCTACAAGGAGGTGGAAAGAGGCTTCCAGAAAAAGCCCCAGAACTGACATGCACATTTTCCCCCTCACTGCTTCTTTCCCTGCTTTTGAAAGGCCCTAGCCAGCATGCCTTTCCCAGACCTTAGTGTCATTCTCTCATTTTTGTACGTCAAGTCTGTTGGTGGTTTTGTGTTGATTTGTTAAGAGATTTCCTTTCATAATTTATTTTTTGCCAGATAGTAGCTAATAAACTTCTAAGCCCTTGGCTATTTTCTTCAAAATGTCTTCTTTGACCTGGCTTTTTAGGTTTTTTTTGTGTTTTGTTTTGTTTTGTTTTGTTTTTTACCTCCAGGGTTATCACTGGGGCTCAGTGCTGGCACTATGAATCCACTGCTCCTGCAGCCATTTTTTCCATTTTATTGGATAGAGACAGAGACAAATTGAGAGAGGGAGAGAGAAAGATATCTGCAGCCCTGCCACATTGCATATGAAGTGTCCCCCTGCAGGTGGGGAGCTGGAGACTTGAACCTGAACCCTTCTGTGGGTCTTTGTGCTTGGTACTATGTGTGCTTAACCCAGTGCTCCACTGCCCAGCCCTCTGAAAGGTGTTATTTCTGAAACTTGTCTTTCTCCTTATCAATCATGGGTCCCAGTATTGCCTTCTCCAAACTGCACCCCAAACACGGTAATGTTGATACCAAATTATTGTTTTTTTTCTCTGCTTCTGTCTGCCCTTCAAGCAGTGAGCCCTGTGAAATAAATACTGGTCACACACACCCCAAAAATCTCTGCTTTCCAGTGTTGGGGAGAAAGAGTGACACCTAACACACCAGTGCAAGTTCCCCTTGTGGTAACTGACCCAGCTCCCTAGGTGTTTATTTTTTCTGACACTAAGTACCCAGTGTCCATAATATGTTTTTCATTATCTCCTCATTATTGTCTATCATTTAGGCTCTTAGGATCTATATTTTGGAATAGCGTACTTCCTGCCCTGCAGATAAAAATCAGAGTCTGTGATTGCGAAGCATTTCCTGGGTTTAAATGTTAGTGATGGGTTCAGCTAGATAGCATTTCTCTAGCTGAGCAAGGATATCGAGTAGCAGTGTCAGTCTGTCCTGCTGCTGATTCTTGTTCATGTGCCCAGTGATCTAGGTTACCTTCAGGGTCTACAACAGAACCCCAATCACTTGGTCACAGTGTTAAGACACAGAAATAAGAGTGGGAACCTTCACAATGTTAGTGTGGCATTGTGTTTAAAAAATCATCTGTAACAAAAAAATGTATCTGTGGTGCCAGTTTTCAGAAGGTTTGACCTCAGGACCACATTTACAGAAAGTGGCTTCTGCCTCCCCTTGTCCAAGTGTGAATCTCGTGCTAATGTTGACGTTTTAGTGACCATTGCTGCTTTAGCCATCCCCATTGAAATGTGAGGCTTTTCAGGCAATACACAGGAATGTTTAATGAATCAAGTGTGGCTTCAATTTGGCTGCTTTTGTCCCTGAGCTGTTAAGGTATGGATTTTGGAATCTCAGTGTACCAATTGTCTGCATCTATTCATCTCAATCTTCTGTTTCCATTTTAAGTTTGTTTTATGTCTGTGCTGTTTGGCTTCTGGATACTTTTCCTAATTAATAAAGAAGATATCATCAGTATAATAATGCCATAATGTGCACATACTTGATAAATAAATGGCTGCAGTGATATAAACAAGCTCTCCTGGTCTTTCTTTTTTTTTTTTTTTTCCTGAGGGGAGGGGTGGTAGGGTTTTGAGTAAGTTATGGGGAAAAATTCATACTCGTAGGATGTGACCTAATTATTGGCATGAGAATCCCCCTTATGATATTTGCCCATCCAAATATCTGCTCAGAAACCAGACATTTGAAAATACTATCCACATTAAGTGAGCTAAACCAGAAAGAGAAGGATGAATACCAAATGATCTCACTCATAGGTAGAACTGAAGAAACAAAAACAGAAAAAAGAAACACAAAGTGAAACTTGGGCTGGGTGTGGTGTATTGCTCCAAAGCAAAGGACTCTGGGAAGGAGTGGGTGGAGAGGGTCTGGGATCCTGGCGCATGACCATGGGAAAAGACCTAAGCTGGGGTTGAGGGTGTTTTGCAAACACCTATCATGAGGACATGAAGAGGCTATATGTGTCAGCAACTATACTGCAAACAATTAACCTCCCCTCCCAATAAAATGACTTTAAAAAGAAAATACTGTCTCATTTATTTTAATCTGTTGTTACGCCCTGCATGTAGTGTGCACAGAACAAATGTGAACTAACAGGTGCGTAAGCTCCATTGTCTCTAGAAGTGTTTCTTGCTGGTATTGTTTTCCACTGTGCCTTCTATCAGGTTAAAGCAACAGTGAGAACCCCCCCCCACACACACACACACACACAACACGTTTCCCTGGCCATTCCTATTTCATGCCGAATTCATCTCTTTCTCATTAGCTGACCTTCCTAGACCATGCAGGCGCACACGGTCCTTGTTTGTTTATTAGCCTTCCTTTGGCCGATTGCAGGGAAAGGACTGTTTTCAATGGTGAGCTGTCTGCAGGAAATAAAAGACAGATTCAACTCTATTTGCTCGCAGTATATTAAACTGTAGAAGCCAGACTTATATGGGCATCAAGTCTGCATCTGACACTTTAATAGTCTCTGTTTGGTTTCTATCAATCACGTCATTGCACATTAAAAATGCACCGACAAAAATAAGAGATCTGTCGTTCCTTCGTTAAGAAACAGTAATCCAGGGCGAGATTTATGGGTTTAAGGCTCCACAGTGTGTGTTCATAATAAATCCCCGTTTAGCGCTCAGACCAGAGCAAGCTTCCCTGTCACCCTGTGTTTTTTGCTTCAGCGTCCCCAGCAGGTCAGCTCATCCAAGGTTTTCTTCTATACACAGAAACCCTTGTGGCCGGCCAGGGAGAGCTCTATGTGGGTCTGCACTGTCCCCTTTGTGGAGTTCTCCACAGACAAGATCTTGATTCTATCAGAAACACATAGGCCCTCTGCTGCGTTATTAGCAGGCCGGTGTTAATTAGGGAGAATTACCAGAAATAGTCTGCTGCCTGGGAATTTACAGCAGAGTTGCCCTGGCTGGGGGCAGGCTGGAGGGGGACTGAGAGAGAGAGCACCCCCCTGCTCATAACTGCTAATTAACAGGGTGCCAGAATTCCACAGGGAAGGTTCCATCCCCATCAGGGGAGCTGGGGGTGGGGTGGGGGGGAGAAGGTTCCTGTGCAGGACTGGAACTTTAAGAGGGAAGGGGTGAGGGGGAGGTGAGAGACGCAAGGACCCCACCGAAAAGGCAGACTGATCGGCTTCTGTGTCTGACTTCATGAATGAGAGCATTTAACCCAGACCCAACGTGTTGGTGTGAACAAGCCCCTCTCCCCGTAGAAGTCACAAGTGGCCTGTGTGTTGAGCAGACTTGAGGAGGCTGGGCTCTCTTCCTGTGGCAAAGGTCTGACTTCACAACCCACCCTGGGAAGGAAAGGGAATTGGGAAGGAGCTGCCTGTGGTCTAAGGTAGCTGAACTTGGACTCGATCCCCTTCTGGAGAAACCATCTGAGTAGGTGGCAAAACCACAACATTGATGAGTGGCTCCTCCCCCATGGACACAGAGCTGGGGAAAGTGGGACGTGTTTAGGGACTGGCATAATGGCAGGGCATGGGGGCCATGATTAAGATACAGAGAGAGAAAGAGGGAGGCCAGACAATGGTGTACCTAGTTAAGTGCTTACATTACAGTGCACAAGGACCAGTTATGGTTCCCACCTGCAAGGGGAAATCTTCACAAGGGTTCAGGTGTCCCTGTCCCTCTCCCTCTCTCCCCCCCCTCAATTTTTCTCTATCTCTGTCCAATAATAATTAATTAAAAAACTGAAAGAGACCACAACACTGAAGCTTCCTTCAGTGCACTAGGGGCTGGACTCGAACCTGGGTCGCACACATGGCAGAGCAACACACTAACCACATGAACTGTTTTGCCAGCCGGGGAGAAGGTTATCCAGTGGTGGTCTGTCATGAACTCAGGGTCTCTTCTGTATGTGTGGCTGTGTGTAATAGCAGACAGTAACGTTTGGAGACATTGCTCATTGTAAAAGAATAAAGCCTTTTCACATTTGGAAGCCACTAATCAATTTAGAAGTCACATTGTAGGGCTGGGGAGACATCACAGTGGTTAAGCCAAACACTTCCATGACTGAGGCTCAGAGGTCCCAGGTTCAATCCCCAATACCACCATAAGACCAAGGCTCTGCCTGCCCTAGTAGGGAAAGATAGAAACAGGCTGGGGGTATGGATTGACCAGTGTCCATGTCCATGTCCAGCAGAGAAACAATTACAGAAACTGGAATTCCCACCTTCTGCACCCCATAAAGATCTTTGGTCCATACTCCTAGAGGGATAAAGAATAAGGAAGCTTCCAATGGAGGGATGGGACATGGAACTCTGGTAGTGGGGATTATGTGGAATTGTACCCCTGTTATTTCACAGTCTTGTCAATCATTATTAAATCACAAAAAAATTGAGATCAAGTAATAAAGCTCTGCATAAAAAAAGACCAGGGCTCTTTTACTCTCTGTCTCTCTTATAAATAAATAAAATATGTTTAGAGGGAGTTGGGCGGTAGCGCAGCGGGTTAAGCACAGGTGGCACAAAGCGCAAGGACCGGAGTAAGGATCTCGGTTCAAGCCCTGGCTCCCCACCTGCAGGGGAGTTGCTTCACAGTTGGTGAAGCAGGTCTTCAGGTGTCTTTCTCTCCACCTCTCTGTCTTCCCCTCCTCTCTCAATTTGTCTCTGTCCTATCCAACAATGATGATATCAAAAACAACAACAATAATAACTACAACAATAAACCAACAAGGGCAACAAAAGAGAATAAATAAATATTTAAAATATCTATATATTTTAGAAATGAAATTCATAGCTAGCACAACCCTTTTCTCTGTTGTACTTCTCCATGCAGGTTCTGGAACTCTTTGCCTGCTGGCAGTCTGGGCAGCTGGGCAGCAAGCCAACCTCCCCTTTGGGAGACCCCCTGTGAAGGGAGCTTCTGAAAAATTCTCCAGAATTGGCACATTGTCCAAGGCTCTAACTTGGTGGGGGGATGAGACTAAATGAAGCCTGGAGACCCCATAGTAAACCAGGCCACCTGTCTGGAGCTCGCAAGCAGCACACCCAGAACCCTTCAGAGACGACAGGCAGCACCAAGCCTTCCCTCCTCTTGCGTCTAAGGTTAAGCCTATGCTTTGACTTCTAGAATTTCAGTGCAAAGGGCCAGGTGGGCAAGTACCCCTTCTATGGGTATGTCTTGGGTTTGAGTCCAGCACCAAGGAGGGCAACAGGGCAGCCCAGTGGATGGTGGAGCCATCTGCCCCTTTCTCTCTCTCCCTCTCCACCCCCACACACATCTCTAAAATAAAAAATTGGGGCTGGAGAAATAGATAACTGGGTAAGGGCCATGTTCATGACCCAGGTTCAAACCCCAACACCTCTGCAGATCATATTAGAGACCACAGTGAGTGGTGTTTGGGGCAAGTATTTAGAACAGCACCAGCTGTGAGAAGAAGAAAAGGGAGAAGGAAAAGAAAAGGAGATGGAGAAAGGGGGTGGGCAGAAGAAAAGGAAAATAAAAAGGAGAAGGAGGGGGAAGAACTGGGGGAGAAAAAGGAAAAACATCAGGAAGAGGAGGAGGAGAAAGCCTAGGATATGGAGGAGGATGAGCAGGGGAAAGGAGACCCTGAGAATATTCAACCTGCTCCCTGTTTTTCAGTCATAAGCCAGCACTTCATGCTCCCCTCCCAACCCTAACACACACGCCCCCCCATTGCCCATGTATTGGGGGGAAACAAGCTGTTTGCTCCCCACATGTTTAAAGTTTCATCACACATAATCCCAACAAAGAATTGAAGAGAAAGTATGATTTTCAGGAACTTTAAACTTGATTCAGGAAAATTGAGAAGATTGACATGTTGGAGTACACATAAGCAGAAGAGAGAGATCCCAAGACCCTGTTCTCACAAACTGTAGAGCTCCCCTAGACAACCCCAGCCACGCCCACAGGTGTAGTTTATAAGCCTCCCAGCCCCGCCTTCACTTCCTTTCTAAGCCACACCCACACCTGTTATGGCTCCCATTTCCTGGGCAGCAGTTTGCTTCCAGTAGGTACACTGGTGGTCCTGAAGAACATGTGTTCTGATGTGGTGCAGCAGTGTCTGTGCTCCCTCAGGAACCTCAATACCACTGGGGTAGGGGTGGTCATCAAGGGGGAAAGTGCAGTGGGGGCCGCTGGGCTGGCTTCTTCATTGTGAGAATTAAAGAAAGGAAGATTTAAAAGTTGGGTGCCTTTGGAAACCTTAAGACAAAGGAGGCCCCATGTGGGTTGGAGGTAGGGGCTCACAGGGGCTCTCAGAGGGTTATCTGGGAGCAGCTGGCCAGCTCTCTCCACTCAGACAGCAGAGCTCTGAGTGACAGGGACCTTGCTCCCCACTCCTCCCACCCCCATGGCTAGACTGAGGCCGTGTCCTCAGGGCCCCCCCCCCCCGAGGCACCACTAAGACTAGTCTTCCCCCTCGACCACCTCCCCAGGCCATAGAAAAGGCTGCAGACCACTAAGTGAGGGGCCAGGGCACCTTGGGGGGGTCTGGGGGCCAAGGGCAGGACCCCACCCCATCCCTATCTACCACTCTTCACCCCCTGAACTCACTCTCTCTCTCTGCCCTGGCTGTAGGAGGTGATCTGCCTCTGCTCAAGCCATCACAGAGCTATGTAACCAGCTTGCTTCCTTGCCTCCCTCCTTCCTCCTCTCCCTCGTCCTCCTTTCCTCCTTCCTTCCTCTCTTCCTCTATCTTTTTCTTTCTTTCTTTCTTTCTTTCTTTCTTTCTTTCTTTCTTTCTTTCTTTTCTTTCTTTCTTTCTCTCTGTCTCTATTTCTTTCTGTCTCCCTTTCTTTCACTTCCTTCTTCCTCTCTCTCTCTCTTTGATTCTTCTTTTTCTCCCTTTCTCTCCCCCCCACCCCCACCAACAAGGTTATGACTAGGACCTACCTCCCACCAAGGGAGACTCCCCAAGACTTGTGGCCCCTGAAAAGGGTCCATGAAGCAGCACAGAAGACAGAGGAGAGAGCATAGGTGTAGGTGGGTCAGACAGGAAGTAGGGGAAGGGCCAGGTGGGAACTGCTGGAAAATTGTTCTAAGCAAAGGAAAACAACAGGCCAGCTGCTGAGGACTGCAAAGAGCCAACATAACTGGAAACCAGGACAGAGAGTCCTGAGGAGGGGAGAAGGTGGGGGAGGGAGGGAGAGGGAGGAGTAGGGAAAGGTGAGGGAGAGGGGAAAAGAGAGGGAGATGGGGAGGGGGAGGGGAGGGCCTAGGGAGTGAATTCAAGGACTTTGGCACTTGCACTAATGGTGGTAACAAAATCCTTTGGGTTGATACACATTTCTCCTTCCCTCTCTCTGTCCCTCTCTCCCCCTTCCAGAGCCAAGTTTGACAATGATGGAGGACTACATTCCTATGTGTGGACAGGCCAAGGCTGGGGTGTGTGTAGGGCAGCTCACCCAGCACCTCTGACTGTTACAGATGTGTTCACAGGGCAGGGCTTCCTGAACACTCTATTTTGGGCACCTCAGGGAAGTCGGGTTGCTCTCCTCCTTGAGGACATTTCACAAGTCTGGACTCCTCTGAGCTCCTGCTCTTGCTCTTTCTGAATCTTTCTGGGTCTCCACCCACCACAGCAGGAGAGGAGATGCTCCCTGACTTGTCCTTTGTCTCCAGGCAGGGATCCAAGTTGGCTAGCTCTGGAGGCTGTAAGAGTGGACAGTGAGGGGGAGATGCCCAGCCTTGGGCAGAGCTCTTCTGAATAAAAAGAGGACACACTCTTGCTTTGTGTTTCTTTTAGTGACTAATTGTCTTGAAAGGTTTCTACTTTTAAAATTTTATTAGTCATTTAATAATGATTAAGAAAACTATAAGTAACAGGGACACAATTCCATACAGTTCCAAACATCAGAGTTCCCTGCCCTACCCCCTCCATTGGTAGCTTCCCTATTCTTTATCCCTCTTGGAGTATGGACCAAAATTCTTTTTGGGGTGCAGAAGATGGAACGTCTGGCTTCTGTAATTGCTTCTCTGCTGGACACAGATGTTGGCAGTTCAATCCATACACCCCAAAAAGGGTGTAAGGGTAGGGTTCTGGAGAGATGAGGTTCCAGGACACATTGGTGAAGTCATCTGCCCAGGGAAATCAGAACAGTGTTACGGTAGCATCTGCAACTTGGTGGCTGAAATACAGTAGATATAAAGCAGGATATATTGTTTCATAAACAGGAATCCAAAAGTAGGAGTAGAATAGATAAAATTAGGGGTTTTCATGTGGAAAGAAGCTAGGAAGTCTATTTTAGGTCTGTTCCAAGGATCCCATGAATTTAGTAATTTTTGTCTGAGCCTGATAGCTAACATGTGGGTGGGCTAAAAGTATTGTATGGGAAGATAGTGTCAGAGTTGAGAATAGGGTTGGAAATCAGGATTAGGGCAGAAAATAGCTCCCAAACATGAGAAAAGGATATAAACACCATTAACGGTAAACCCCACTGATCTAATGTAGGGCTCATATATATTCACGTTTAGCACAGGAACCTGTGTGACCTCTCCATCCCTGTCATTCCGAGCTGGCCTTGCTCTCTTCTTGGCCAGCTTTCTCCTTTCTTCGTGGCTTGGTACCAGGAATTCTGGGAAATGTAGTTCTCCCACATGGGGTCACACACCTTGGTTCTTTAGGATCCTGCAGTAAAGGTAAAAGCCTAGTAGTAGCATACAACAGTGTTGTCTCTCTAAAGGGAAGGCGCCTGCTGCCAGTGACACTCACATGGTGGGTGAGCTGTGGGTGGTTGAAGGGTGCTCATGTGAGTGAGAAAATACAGGAAGAAACTGGGACCCCAGGGAGTGGGGTAGGTGGCCCAACAGGGAGAGTGCATGCTTTGCAAGCTTGAAGCCTCCCTATCCTTACCCAGGTCACTTTATTGGGGGGGATAACGAGTTGTAATACAGTGGTTGACACATGGGTACAATCTCTCATCTCCCTGTGACAGGTGTCTGCAGAACGCTGTCATCCCCAACTTGGATCCCACCATCTTGCCCCTGGATCCTGCAGTGCATTACCCCAACACTATCCTTGTCCCTTTCCAGAAAGACCTGTGCAAGACACCAAATAAGTCCACATTCACTTTTGTTTTCCTTTTCTGTCCTTACTTCTTAATTTTCCCATCGGTGAGATACTGTAAATCCTTCCTCTTTTCTTTTTATCTTATCTCTCTTGCCATGGTTCCTTCCGCAAATATCCAAAATGAGGCAAAGAAGATGCTATGCCCTAAAGGATGTACCTTATTATCTGTTGATTTTTCTTCTGGGAATTATCCAAAGGAAGCAAAGACACCCCTTCAAAAAGATCCCTGTCCACCATGTTCATAACAGCATGATTTCTTTTTCTAAAATTTTTTATTTATAAAATGGAAATATTGACAAGACCTTAGGATAAGAGGGGCACAATTCCCACCCGCAGAACTCCATATCCCATCCCCTCCCTTGAAAGCTTTCCTATTCTTTATCTCTCTGGGAGTATGGACCCAGGATCATTATGAGGTGCAGAAGGTGGAAGGTTTGGCTTCTGTATTTTAGTAACCCAAACTTGGAGGGAACCCAGATGCCCCACAACAGATGAGTTAGTTAAGATAAGGAAGTTGTGGCAGGGGGTCAGGTGGTAGCTCACCGGATTGAGCACACCTACTATGAAGTGTAAGGACCTGAGCAAGGATCCGGGTTCGAGTCCCCACCTCCCCACCTGCAAGGGGGTTGCTTCACAAGCAGTGAAGCAGGTCTATAGGAGTCTATTTTCCCTCTCTATCTGCCTCCTCCCTCTCAATTTCTCTCCTTCCTATCAAAAAGACAAAAGAAAAAAGAAAAAAAAAGAGAGAAAGAAAGAAAAGAAGAGAAAAATTGAACATAGGAACAGTGGATTTGTAGTGCTAGCACTAAGCCCCAGTAATAACCCTGGAGGCAAAAAAAAAAAAAAGCTGTAGTATGGATACATAACAGAATAGTTTTAAAAAATAGTATTCAGTAGATAAGGAGGCCTGTTTTTTTGTTTGTTTTTCTTTTTGCCTCCAGAGTTATCACTGGGGCTCAGTGCCTGCACTACAAATCCACAGCTCCTGGGGGCCATTTTATCCCCCTTGGTTGCCCTTGTTGTTTATCATCATTGTTGTTATTATTGTTATTATTATTATTGTCATTATTGCTGTCATTGTTCTTGGGTAGGACAGAGAGAAATCGAGAAAGGAAGGCAAGATAGAGGGGGGAGAGAAAGACATCTGTAGACCTGCTTTACTGCTTATAAAGCAACTCTCCTGAAGGTGGGGAGCCAGGGTCTTAAACCAGGATCCTTGAGCCTGTCCTTATGCTTCATGCCATGTGTGCTTAACCTGCTCTGCTACCGCCCAGCCCCGTTTTTTTTTTTTTTAATACCACATATATTCAGTTGGAGCTGTGGTCTGTCAGTTGCCTAAAACAAATATTAAATTTTTTGCCAGTGAATTAAAGGCAAGTAAATAAGGGGCCCAGGAGTATTTCAGCAGGTGGAGTGCAAGCCTTACCACTCATGAGACCCTGGGCACCACAGGGGATTACCATGAACAATATCAAGCACAAAAGGAACTCTGTGGATGGTGAAGGGGAGCTGGGACATGTCTGCCCATTTATCTTGTCCTCTCTCCTCCCTCAGCAGGATCTACAGGAAAGAAATCCAAGATTTACCCCTTTCTGTTCATCAACCATTTTGTCTCCCTTTATGTCATGCCACCTTGCAGACACCAAGTTTCAGATGCTACCATGATTCCATCCTGACTTCCCTGGGCAGACTGTTGTTAAGGTTCGGAGGCTCCAGCAGGCCGGGCTAGTGTCGCGGTGGTAGACAGAGACAGAGACTTGGGGACACCCGGCTGGGCTGAGAAGCTGCAGTTTAATCTTTATTCACAAATGGGCAAATCACCACACCATGTGCTTCCCCATCATTCTCCCTCCACGGCTGCTGCTGGGACTCTGGACGTCCTTAGCATAGGGGACAGGAAGAAAGCGGGCATGAAACTAGCAAGGGCTAAACCAATTCTCTCAGAGGTCGGGGGGAAGGGGAGCAAACCAGTATGAAACATACCAACAGCAGATGACCTAACCAATGTGTTCTGGAACCTCACTTCACCAGAGCCCTACCACTAAGGAAAGAGAAACAAGTTGGAGGTATGAGTCCACCTGACAATGCCCATGGCTAGCAGAAAAGCAATTACAGAAGCCAGAACTCCTACCTTCTGCACCCCAGAACAGTCTTGATCCATACTCCCAGCAGAGGAGAAGTAATAGGAGGAAGAGGATAAGAGGGCTCTGAACTTCAGCTCTATCAGCACTCGAAGAGAGAGGAGGAAAAGAGGGACATATGGAGGTTGTAATGGTGTCATGGGTGAATTGGAGAAGATGAGAGGATTGCACCTGGAAGAAAAGGGGGGCAATTATTTATAAAGGTAGAAAGACAGGTTAGAGATGATAATTGGTCCATGTCTGCAACCTTAGGGGAACTGTGGTGGCTTGCAATGGAGGGATTGAGGATTCAGTACTCTGGTGATGGGAACGGTGTGGAATTATACCCCTGTTGATATGTAATTTTGTAAATCAATATTAAATCACTAATAAAAATAAAAAATACTAAACTTTAGTGCAAAAAATGTAATTAAGCAAAGCAAAACATTAGAAAGGCTTGGAGTCAAACCAAGTTTTGAATGAAACTAGACATGGCCTTATGGCATTTTTTTTTTCAAAAGGGAGAGAGAAAGAAGGTGAAAGAGACCACAGCAATGAAGCTCCCTTCAGTGCAGGGTGGACCAGGCTCAAACCTGGGTCAAACCTGGGTCCAAGTGAGGTCTTTTGCTGGCCTGGCCAACTTTATTTTGTTTTGTTCAGGGGGGAGGGGGTTATTTATTGGTTGGTTGGCTTCCTTTTCTTCTTTGTCGCTCATGTTTCTTGAGAAGAAAGTAATTTTCAGGTCTCTCCGGTGGGTCCCTTCATGGGGGATCATGGCCACAAAGTTCTGTCTGCTGTGACAACACCTTCCCCTCCCCCCCTTCACTCACACCACTACCAAACTAGTTCATGTGAGAGCAGCCCTGTCACTTGGACAATAAAACTGCTCCATGTCATTTCTGAGGCTGTAGGGATTTATATCACCTCAGCTTCTCTGATGAAACCAAAGTACTAAGATGTCTAGTTTTGAAATTTGCCATGGAAACCATTCCATAAGGGATAGATTTATTTATTTACTTATTTTTACCAGCAATTTAGAAAATTAAAACATAACAGGGGTACAGTTTTACACCATTCCCACAATCAGTGTTCTTTTCTTAAAAATCTTTTTTATCTTTTAATTTATTTATTGTTGGATAGAGACAGAAATTGAGAGGAGGGGGATAAAGATAGAGAAAGAGACAGAGAAACACCTGTATCCCTGCTTCACCACTCACAAAGTTTAACCCTAAAGCTGGGTCCTTGTGCACTGTAATGTGTAAGCTTAACTAGGTGTGCCATGGCTTGGCCGCCACCATCAGTGTTCTTTGTCCCCATTGCCACCTTTGGGAACTGCTATAGTTCTCCCAAGGTCACAGATATGGGTTGACTATTACTTCTAAAACTATCTATATTTATATATATTTTCACTTTTTTCTACAGCCCTGCCTTCTCTTATTTTCTAAGTCACATTTACAGTTGTTACTACTTCCAAATGTCTTTCCTTTTTCCCTTTTCTCTCTCTGAGTCCTGGTGTAATTGAGGTTCAGAGACCTCTGGTCATCTTCCCCTAACATTTTCCCCTTTCTGGGGAGTATGGACCAAAATTATTTTTTATTATTATTTTATTTTATTAACCTTATTTTATTTGATAGGAAAGAGAAAACTTTTCAGGGAAGAGGGAGATAGGGAGGGAGGGAGACCGACAGACACCTACAGCACCTGCTTCACCACTTATGATGCTTTCCCCCTGAAAGTGGAGACTTGAACCTGTTGGGCTAGCATTGTGAGAGAGAGAGAGACAACCCAGGAACTAAGCTCATGGTGGCAAAGCAATACAAATCTTTATTCATTCAAACACCCCAGAGTGGAGCAGTAGCACACCTGGGTAAGCCACGTGGAACAAACCGCAATGGCCAGTGTTCGCCGCTTGGTCTGCATGCCTGCCCTCCTCCAGCTCAGGACATGGAAGAGACAAGACAGAAAGGGAAATGGCTTGACAATACCATACATGGTTGGGAAAGGGGTGGAGAAAGGCAAAGGGGGCCGGGAATGGTATGGACCTTGCCAGCAATTCTTGCTAGGGGTTCAACTGGTAGGATTAGCAATACCCTGTGGGGAATTAGGAAGGAGACCTTTAGTCATTTGTAAGACAAAGCAGAAGATTGATATGTAGATAATAAAAGGAAGGGCCATAGTATCAGGGAATGCAGGATGGAGCAGGCTTAATGTTTTAAGGAATGCCAGGCTCCTGGAGGCGGGAAGATGCAGGATGTTTTTGTGAGGCAGGGAAGATTTATATGGCCACCAACCTTTTGAGGTTCATGTGTTCCCCCTTTTGCTCAACCCTTCCATAGAGAGAGAGAGTTACCAGGATGGACTCACCTTTCAGGTCAAACCCTGCCAGACTCCACCACGTCCCCACACCTCCCTACATAAACCCAGTTCTTTGCATACTGTAATATGTGCACTTAACAAAGTGTGCCAACACCCAGCCCAAGGACCAAAATTCTTTTTAAGTTGAAGAAGGTGGGAGTTCTGGCTTCTGTAATTGCTTCTCTGCTGTATATGGATATTGACAGGTAGATCCATACCCCCAACCTGTTTCTATCTTTCCCTAGTGAGGTAGGGCTCTGGAGAGGTAAGGTTCTGGGACACACTGGTGAGGTCATCAGCCAGGGAGGTCAGGATAGATTTCACAATAGCATTTTCAACTTTTTGTGTGAAAGGAAGTGCTTTATGAAGCAGGACAAAATGTTTAGTAAATAGGAACCAGAAAATAGGAATAAAGCAGGTGAAAGTAGGGATTTTAGGGTGGTAAAAAACTAGGAAGTCTATTTTAGGTATGTTCTTAAGGGCCTATGACTTTAGTGATTTTTGCCTGAGCTTTATAGTTAACATAGAGGTGAGCTAAAAATATTGTCAGGGAAGATGTAGTTAGAGTTTATAATGGAATTTGAAAGCTGCATTAGGGCAGTAGCTCCCATATTTTAAGAAAATATATGAATACATTAACTGTTTACCCCATCAATCTAACCCAGGGCACATATCTATTCATATTTAGTACAGAAGCCTGTGTAACCTCTGAGTCCCTTTCAGTCTAAGCTCACAGTCCATGGTCACATCTGGGAACATTCTAGGATGCACTCATTTTTTAAGTCCAGTCTTCCTCGAATGGCAGAGTAGACTGACCCAGCCTCCCTTTGGAGAGTGGGGCAATCCCTACTATTGCTGCTCTACAATAAGGGCATGGTCCTGGAGAGGCTCCTAAGAGGGGCTTATGATGAAGTTCCTGATGAATGTGATTAATGATGACCAGAGAGGGGTCTGTTAGAGGTCTAGGCCCATCATATCTAGGATGAAGAATCCTAGGATTCCCTGACTAGGTCCACAATTGATGGGGTGGCCTGTTAGTGATCAAGAAAGCAACTGTTAAGTGAGCCAGTCTCTTGCCCTTTTCCAGCTTTTGTAGTCCCTTCTTTATCTGAGGAACTTGGATTTTTCTCCCAACTGTTAAAGCATTGAGTATCATTTAACCCAAATTGGTCTATGGGTTCTGTCCTCAAGTTGGGGAGGAAATACACTTAGGATTTTAGTCATGTCTAAGTGAGCCTTGAGTTCTACTGCATTTACTTATTTTATGATTCTAATAAAGGTTGTCATAGGGACAATAATTGTCCTTTAGTTGATATATATTTTTTTGCCAGTATATCTCTTGGCCAATTGTATCCCCTTTTTCTTCTAAATATTATCACAGGGTGACAATAATGCTGATGTTGTCAGAAGAAATTAGGAGATATTTCTGTAGTTAGTTGAGTAGATAAGAGTGCTTGAGGGAGTGAAGTAGAGGGTAGGAGAGGAAGGTGTCTAGGTCTAAGCAATAAATATTTGATTAGAAAATTTAGGGGCTTAGTGGTGACATTCCTGGTTGAGTGCACATGTTCTTTTTTAAATTTTTTTAATTTACTTATTTTCCCTTTATGTTGCCCTTGTTGTTTTTCATTGTTGTTGTAGTTATTATTGTTGTTGTCCTTGTTAGGATAGAGAGAAATGGAGAGAGGAGGGGAAGACAGACATGAGGAGAGAAAGACAGACACCTGCAGACCTGCTTCACCACCTGTGAAGTGACTCCCCTGCAGGTGGGAAGCCAGGGGGCTCGAACCGGGATCCTTAAGCTGGTCCTTGTGCTTTGCACCACGTGCGCTGAACTCGCTGCGCTACCACCCAACTCCCGAGTGTACATGCTCTGATGTGCAAGGACTCGGGCTCAAAAACCCTGGCTCCCACCTGCAGGGGGAAAACTTTGCAAGTGGTGAAGCAGTATTGCAGGTTTCTCTCTGCCTCTTTCCCTCTCTATCACCCCCTTCCTTCTCACTTTCTGGCTGTTTCTACTCAATAAATAAAATAAAGATAATTAAAATCAATAAAGAAAGAAAATTGATGATGCCTTCTTTAGGCCATTCTACTTGATTTCTGAGCTTGTTACGTCTAGTTTGAATCACAGAGGACTATCGAGCACATTTACTTTTAGGTACATAGTTGCCCCTTACTTATAGACACATGTGTACATGTACCCAGTAATAAGGGACATTTTAGCATCAGAGGAGAGGACATTGTCTGAAAATAACTCACAGTCTTTCCTGAGTAGAGAGTCTACCTGTCTTGGGCTGACACACACACATGCATACACTTGCTTCCTGCCAATAAATGGTAAGCTTCCTCATGGGTCTTGGAATGGCCTCTAAATCAGGGGGCCTCTGACACCACCTGGTGTTTGCAAACAGTGGCTTGCCACCAACAGAGCTGCTCAGAATGCCTGCTGCCACTGAATCAGGGTTACTGCTTTGCCTCCACTTTAAACAAGGCACCCTTCTTTGTTTTACTCTGAATGAGCCTCTAAAAGTCATTCTCCCAGGTCATTCTGGGCTTTTGGGTAGTCAATCTGTAGATGTGTGCAATCTGCTTCTTCACACACACCCAAATCTCAATGAAGTGCATCCATCAAGCCCATGCTCCCCCAAATTCATAATCATCTGTGCTGGTGTGTGAGCTCTTTGTCTAGGAGCTGTGCAGTGAGGTGGGCGTTACTTGTTGGCAGTCACGGCTATTATGAAGCCTGACATTATTCTTGGGCCAATTTTATCCCAAATATCAAGGGTTCATCAAAAGTGGCAAGCACGACACCAATGGCCTCTGCCCTGTAGAAGAAGCACGTTCCAGCCCGCCAGCCTGCCAGACCACCTTCATGTGGGAGACAGGCTCATAAAACCCCAATCTGCACTGTGAGAATTATATTACGTGGAAGGAAATCAGTATCCCGCCGTTTTACAAGTGGGCCTGAGAAGGGCACAATGCACAAAGAAGGGTTTAATGAGATGTGCAGGCAGAGCAGGCCAAGGAGAAATGAAACAAATAAAATGAAGTCGTGATTGAGACTCATGGGACCTCCTGTAAGACTTTTGAGAAAAGACATAGGTCCTAAGTCCTTTTTTATTATCATTATTTATTTATTGGATAGACACAGGAAGAGGAGAGAAAGGGGTGACAGAGAGACATCTGTAACACTGTTTTGCCACTCAGGAAGCTTTCCCCATGGAGGTAGGGACTGGGGGCTCAAGCCTCGGTCCTTGTGCGTGTGCTCAACCAGGTTTACCACCACCCAGCCCCCTTATGTCCTTTTTTTCCCCCTTTTTCTTTTTTTTTTAATTCCTTCTTTTTTTAATTTTTATTTATAAAAAGGAAACACTGACAAAACCGTAGAAGGGTACAACTCCACATAATTTCTACCACCAGAATTCTGTATCCCATCCTCTCCCCTGATAGCTTTCCTATTCTTTTTTTAAATATTTATTTTATTTTTAAGATTTTAAAAAAATTTTATTTATTGATTCATGAGAAATGATAGGTGAGAGAAAGAACCAGATATCACTCTGGTACATGTGCTGCCAGGGATTGAACTCAGAACCTCATGCTTAAGATCCCAATGCCTTATCCACTGCGCCACCTCCCAGACCACAGCTTTCCTATCCTTTATCCCTCTGGGAGTATGGACCCAGGGTTATTATGGGGTGCAGAAGGTGAAAGGCCTGGCTTCTGTAATTTCTTCTCTGCTGCACATGGGCATTGGCAGGTCAATCCATACTCCTAGCCTGTCTCTCTCTTTCCTTAGTAGGGCAGAGCTATGGGGAAGCAGTGCTCCAGGACACACTGGTGGGGTCATCTGCCTAGGGAGGTCCGTTTGGCATCATGGTAGCAACTGGAACCTGGTGGCTGAGAAAAGAGGTAACATATAAAACAGAATAGATTGTTGACAATCATGAACCTAAAGACTGGAATATTGCAGATAAAGATTTGGGGGGGGGTCTGTTTTCTAGATAGCTAGTAGGCCTATTTTAGTTATATTCCACAGGGTCCATGACTATGCTAGTTTTTTCCTGAGCCTGACCTCTGTTATGAAGGTAGACTCAAGTTATTTTCTGGAGATATGATGTCATGGCTGGAAAAGGGGCTAGAAAGGTGGATCAGGGAAGAGAGTGGCTCCCAAATATGGGAAAGGTGTATAAATATTGTTGACTGTAGACCCCATAGATTTGATCTGGGTAAGTCCTTTTTTTTAAAAAAAAATTTATTTGTTATTGGATAAAGATATAGAGAACTTGAGAGGGGAAATAGGGAGGGAGAGAGACAGAGAGACACCTGTAGCCCTGCTTCACCACTGCGGAAGCTTTCCCCCTGCAGGTGAAGACCAGGGACTTGAACCTGGGTCCTTGCTTACTATAATGTGAGAACTTACCCAGGTGCACCACTGCCTGCTTCCTCATTTAAAACAACAATATAGTGACAGCAGACCTTCTGTTCTTCCTCCTCCTGTTCCTCCTCATTTCTGAGTCTTCATTTCTCCAGACTGACCTTTTTAGATCGAAAGAGTGAGAGCTGGGGAGATAGTTCCATAAACAAACTTTCTGAGACATAGCTATTGTCTCATTAATCCATAGTGAAGATTCAACAGCAGGGGGCAGGACTGCAATGACCTGGGTCCAAGCCCTTGGTCCCATCTGCGGGGAGAAAGTTTCACAAGTGGTGAAGAAAGACTGCAGGTGTCTCTTTATATATCTCTCCCTCTCTATCTTCTTCTCCCTTCTCAATTTCTCTCTGTCTCTATCCAATAATAAATGAATAAATATATAAAAAAGTATTTTTAAAAAGAGATTCAATGGCTTCTTCTTTTCAAAACCTTAGTTCTAATGCTAATCCCTAAGCCCCAGCCTCAGCCCTCAGCCCCAACCTTAACCCTAACCCTCGTCACAGTATCTGCTGAATATTGATAGAGTGACTGTCCCATGATAAGTGGGTGTGACTCTGGTATCTAGTGACTCCCAGTAGACAGCCCTTGGGAGCTAGGCTCCAGGTGTAGCTGTGAAGTTCTTTCTGGTTCAGGGGAGCTGAGAGGGAACAGCTGGTAGTGTACCCAGTAAAATGGTGTGTTATCTATCCACGTGAGCTATTCCACCAGTCTGACTTTTTCTTTTTTCTTGTTGGAGGGTGAGAAACAAACAAAGAGAAAGAGAGAATGTTACTGCTTCATCACTTATGAAGCTTCCCCTACACTGTGTCCCCAGGTTAGTGGCTGGTGGCTTGGACACAAGACCTTTGGCATGGTAAGGTATGTACTCTACTAGGTGAGCCACCACTTACTCTTAAAAATCTTTTGAAATAGAATTGCTCCAGTATCAATGAGTTCAGGGATCCCCTCAACTGGAGGACTTGAGAACAGACCTTCCTCCCATTCTTGACCTTGGAAGGAGCCTCTTCTGAATACTTCTCTGGAATCCTGCAGGGCACCTTTGGAGCTGGCTTCGCCAATTCCCAAACATTCCCAACCTCAGAGGTCTGTCTCAGACCACTGGGGCTAGGGCCCACACAGACAACAGGGTCTCTGCTGGGGTCACAGTAACTTGGAGGAATCCCTCTACCTCTCCAGTTTGGCTGATTCTAATGACTGATGAACTCAATGAAGACTCATCTGCAACAAACACTAAGGAGAGCTTGGTTATATGAAGCCAGTCAGTCAACACTCTTGTGTGCACGCTAACTGGGCTTTGTGTGACAGTGCACATCCTTCCCGCCTCTTTCCTTTCTCTTTTCATACCGAAGTTCTTTTTATTCCAACGTCAGCATCAACTGGGTGAGGAAATATTGATTTCCAGAGTTGTTTATTGTCATAGGGAGACAGTGCCAAACCTCCCTAAGAGGTGTAGTCCATTTTCAGAATGGGTGGTTCTTAAAATTGTATTCTTATTTGTCTTTATTTATTTATTTATTGGACAGAGGAAGCAAGAAATCGAGAAGGAAGGGGGTGATAGAAAGGAAGAGAGAGACAGAGAGATACCTGCAACAATACTGCATCACTTGCAAAGCTTTCTCCCTGCATGTTAGCTATCAGGCTCAGGCAAGAATTACTAAAGTCATAGGCCCCTTGGAACAGACCTAAAATAGACTTCCTAGCTTCTTTCCACATGAAAACCCCTACATTAATCTGTTAAATTCCTACTTTTGGATTCCTGTTTATGAAACAATATGTCCTGCTTTATATCTTACAACTTCCACCCCCAGAACTCTGTATCCCATCCCCTCCCTTGATAGCTTTCCTATCCTTTATCCCTCTGTGAGTATGGACCCAGGGTCATTATGGGATGCGGAAGGTGGAAGACTTGGCCTCTATAATTGCTTCCCCATGTAATTGCTGAACATGGGCATTGGCAGGTTGAGCCATACACCCAGCCTGCCTCTCTTTTTCCCTAGTGGGGTGGGGCTCTGGGGAGGCAGGGCTCCAAGACACATTGGTGGGGTCGTCTCCCTGAGGAAGTTCGGTTGGCATCATGGTAGCATCTGGAACTTGGTGGCTGAAAAGAGTTAAGATATAAAGCCAAATAGATTGTTGACTAATCATGAACCTAAAGGCAAAAATACTACAAATGAAGATTTGGAGTTTCCATTTTAGAAAAAGCTAGTAGATCTATTTTGGGTATAGTCTAAGGGGCCCATGTCTTTACTAGTTTTTGCCTGAGCCTGACATCTAATATGCAGGTCAGGACCCAGATATTTTTAAGGGAGGTTGGAAATATGAACAGTCATCTATGTGGGGCCAGAATGTGGCACACAGAGGAACTATCTATTAGAAACAGGTGACAGGTCGGGGAGGTAGCTCACCCAGTCAAATGTACTATGCACAAGGCTGGAGCTCCTAGCTACCATGTGGAAGTGCCTGCAGGGGGACATTCACCAAGTGGTACTTCATGTCACTCCTCTGTCTTTCAACTCCTCTTTCTTTTTCTCTGTCTCTTGTCCTTTGACAGAAAGAAAACTAATGGTCACCTGTAGCAGTGGAGTCATACAGGCACCAAGACCCAGTGATAACCTTGGTGGTAAGAAAAAAAGGAATAAAGAGAGAGAGAGAAAGAGAGAGTGAGAGAGAGAGAGAGAGAGACGCATATACAAGCTATTGTATTTACTGTCGGATGTAAAACATTAATCCTCTAATAAAGAAATTAAAAGAGAGAGAGAGAGGTGGAGAGAGAGGGAGAGAAAGAAAGAAAGAAAGGAAGAAAGAAAGAAAGAAAAAAAGAAAGAAAGAAAAAAAGAAAGAAAGAAAGGAAAAAGGAAGGGCCGGGTGGTGATGCACCCTGTTGAGCGCACATAGAACTAACCATTAGGACCTGCACAAGGACCTCCCCAGCTGCAAGGGGCCAGGGGGGATGCTTCACAAGTGGTGAAGCAGGTCTACAGGTGTCTCTCTGTCTCTCTCCCTCTCTACCCCCCTTCTTCTCTCAATTTCTCTCTGTCCTATCCAATAAAATGGAAAAAATGGTAGCCAGGAGCAGTGGTTTCTTTGTGCTGGCAGTGAGCCATAGTGATAACCATAGATACAGGTAAAAAGAGAGAGGGAGGGAGGGGAAGAAGAAGGAAAGAAAAGAAAGAAAGAAAGAAAGAAAGAAAGAAAGAAAGAAAGAAAGGGAGAAAGAAAGAAAAGAAAGAAAGAAAGAAAGAAAAGAGAAAGAAAGAAAGAAAATGACAAAGAGAGGGAAAGGAAGGAAGGAAGGAAGGAAGGAAGGAAGGAAGAGAGGTTGTTTTTTTTTTTGGGGGGGAGGGATGTAAATATATAATGTTTATGTAAAGAGACTTGTATGCCTGAGGCTCCAAAATCCCAGGTTCAATCCCTTGCACTACCATCAGCCAGAGTTGAGCAGTGCTCCGGTGAAAAGAAAAAAAAAAAAAAGGGACTCGGGCGGTAGCACAGTGGGTTAAGCGCACGTGGCGCAAAGTGTCTGGAATAAGGATCCCGGTTCGAGCCCCAGGCTCCCCACCTGCAGGGAAGCCACTTCACAGGCGGTGAAGCAGGTCTGCGGGTGTCTATCTTTCTCTACCACTCTCTGTCTTCCCCTCCTCTCTCCATTTCTCTCTGTGTTATCCAACAATGATGACATCAACAATAATAACTACAACAACAATGAAAAAACAACAAGGGCAATAAAAAGTAAATAAATAAATAAATATTTTTTTAAAAGGAAGGAAGGAAGGGAAGGAAGGAAAAGGGAAAAGAAAGAGAGAGAGCAAGGGAGGAAAAAAGGGATGAGTCCTTCCCAGAGCTGAAGGAGCAGGGCTCCCCAGAGATGGCCACGTGGGCTGGGCCAGCTGGTCCCCAGGACCCTTCTAGCCAAACTGCAGGGGGCAAGGAGGAAGCCACCAATGGCTGCATCCACACTGGGTCTTCCATGGCTGACAGGGGTGACCAGACTCAATAACCCAGCCGTCTGAGATCTCCTGTGTTCCCCCCAAACCCAGAGTCCACAGGAAGCTGGCGGCATCATATTCTCCTGTGGGGGACACAGAATGGGGAGGGTTGCCTCAGCTTGCAGCTGGAGAGAGCCGGAGCTTGTGGTGACACTGTCTTGCCATCCAGAAAGACACAGGTCATGGCACCAGCTTGTCATCATGGGGGCCTGGGGGCCTGGGGGCCTGGTGCCTGTACATCTTTACCATTCCTCATGGCCATTTAAAAATTATATATATATATATATAGAGAGAGAGAGAGGGTGAGAGACAAAGAGAAGAGAGAGACACACAGAAAAAAATATCTGCAGTACTACTACACAGCTTATAAAGCATCTTCCTCACTGCAGGTGGGGATCAGAAACTTGAATGCAGGTCCCTGCTCATGTCAAGTGTGCACTCTATCAGGAGTGTGGCTATGGCTCAACTGGTAGAGTGCACATGCTACCCTGTGCAAGGCCCAGGTTCAAGCTGTGGGCCACCACATGGGACCAACTGCAGCAAAGGTGTTTCGGGAGTGCTAGAACTGTGCTGTGATGTTTCTCCTCTCTCTGTCTCTTTCCCTCTATTTCTCTCTGTATCTCACCATCCTTTTTTTTTTTTTTTCCTCCAGGGTTATTGCTGAGGCTTGGGGCTTGGTGCTGGCTCTACAAATCCACTGCTCCTGGGGGCCATTTTTTCCCATTTTATTGAATAGGACAGAGAGAAATTGAGAGGGGAGGGGGGAAAGAGAGAGAGAGAGAGGAAGAGAGAGAGAGAGATGAGACCTGCAGACCTGCTTCACAGTTTGTCAAGTATGCCCCCTGTAGGTGGGGAGTGGGGGCTCAAACCTGGATCCTTGTGCTTCATACTATGTGCGTTTTAACCCAGTGCACCACCACCTGGTCCCATCTGTATCTCATCATCTACCTAAAAATATATGGCTGCTGGGAGCAGTATGGTCATGCAGACACTGAATCCCAGTGATAACCCTGGTGAAAAAAGGAAACAAAGGAAAGAAAAAGAAATAATGAAAGAAAGAAAGAAAGAGAAAGAAAGAAAGAAAGAAAGAAAGAAAGAAAGAAAGAAAGAAAGAAAGAAAGAAAAAAGAAAGAGAGAAAGGAAAGAAGGGAGAGAGAGAAAGAGTGGCCCATTTGCATCCTAGCTTGTGGGAGCTTTTTTTTTTCTCTATAAGGTTCCTCATGCAAAATGACCCTGACTACTGGTTTTCTGCTCTTTTTTGTCTGGTAATGAGATTAACAAGACATTTGCAAATATCAAACCCTAGAAGAAGGACAAGTCATACTAGTGAGCCTCAGTAGTTGCTGAAGTGCTTTGAGTGCCTCAGTGCTATGTAAATAAGTTGGGTTGGGCTGGGGAGAAAGCATAGTGATTATGCAAAAAGACTCTTAAGCCAGAGGCATGGAAGGAAGAAAGTTCAATCAGCAGCAGCACCACAAGGCAGAGTTGAGTACACCTTTGGTAAAACAAACAATAAAAGGATTGTGGGTTATATTTGGATGTGGTTAGAAGAATAGCAAGCAAAATTCATGAACACATGTAAATGCTATGTATTCCAATCATAGCTACAAAACAGCATTTTGATACAACACAAAGTCACTGTTAACTCAGGATTCAAGTCCAGTCTGACCCCAGGACTTAAGATATCATACTGAACCCTCTCTCTCCTGAAGCGAGAGCTTGGTTACATGTCAAAGCATCAGTGTCTTCTCTAAATACCTACTAGAATACCAAGATTTCACACTCATCTCCTGAGGGTCTTTGAGACAATGCACCTGGGAGGAGCACATACTTTTTCATATGTGAGGACCTAGGTTTGAGACCTCAGACAGCACATGTGTGCACCAAGCAAACAGGAAACTTCCTGAGTGGTAGCGAAGTGCTATGTTATCTGTCTCTTTCTCTCATAACCTTTACAAAAAAAAAAGAAAAGAAAAGTAAGTAAGAAAGAATAGAATGAAGAGAGTCCAATGGAAACAGAAAAAGTGGTAGTCATGGTGGCAAAAAAAAAAAGTAATGATAATAAAACCTAATAAATAAATATATCCTTAAATAATTAATTAATAAATTTATTTATTTATTTTGAAGTTCAGAAAATCTGATCTTGGAGAAAGCTTTCATGATGTCAGCAGCATTTTGAACCGAATGTGTTCTCTTTACCATTACATGAGTGGACCAGCTTAAATTGATATTCTTGTTTGAGGCGTTTGTTTTGTAGACAAAGAAAACAATGGGAAGTGGAGACCAATTTCATTTTGATTGACTTCATTAAGAATACAACAGGTTGGGGCTGGGTGGTGGTGCACTTGGTTGAACACACATGTTAACAGTGCCCAAGAACTGGGTTCGAGCCCCAGTCCCCAGTGCTGCAGGTATCTCTCTCTCTCTCTCATTCCTTTCTCCCCTTGATTTCTGGCTATCTCTATCCAATAAATAAATAAAGATATTTAATTTTTTTTTAAAAAATAACACAAGATATAGTCCCTTTGCCAAGACTGTTTAAAGCAAATACACTATGTGACACTTTTTGACTTTCCAAGTCCATAGATTTAGGATTTTCCCAGTCAGTATTTTATTCTGGCTAGAAACATCCTGTGTACAATCCTGACCTTTTTGCTGCGATTATTTGATTAACTGTGCACTATGGTGTGGAATATTACATGCAGCTATCCTCTTACTCATGCCAAAGCCATTTTTTGTTTGTTTGTTTTGTTTTGACTCCAGGTTTATTGCTGGGGCTCGGTGCCTGCACTCTATGAATCCACTGCTCCTGGCAGCCATCTTTTTTTCCATTGTTGTTATTGGACAGGACAGAGAGAAATTGAGAGAGGAGGGGAGCCAGGTGTGTGTGTGTGGGGGGAGATAAACACCTGCAGACCTACTTCACCACTTGCAAAGTGACCCCTCTACGGGTGGGGAGCCAGGGACTTAAACTGAGATCTTTTACCAATCCTTGCGCTTGGCACTACGTGCAATTAACTGGGTGTGCTACTGCCAGGCTCCTGATAACTTTTGACTTAAGTCTACCTTCAGTAATTTCTGTTTCTCTCTGCTTTTTAATTGTGGGAACTTGGTTCTATTGGCTCTTGATCTATGCTTACAAGAGAATGTTTAACGGCTTGCTGGCAGTTTTAGTGCCCCTTAAACATTTACTAGCTTTTCTGCATAATTTCTCAATGTGTTCTTATTTGTTTATTTTTTTATATTTTTTCTAATAAAACTGAAAACTCGTGGTGTGGAGTTTTATGGCATTGGCACCATTTCCCCTTCACCACACTGTGATTTCTAGCGGCTGAATCATGAACCTGACAGAGCGGCCGCCCTTTGATTCCTAACATTTACATACGCTTCACTGCTTCAAACTGAATATGTTTTCTCTGCTCAACCAACAAGGCTGTAGGTTTCTTTTCTTGCCACTGCCACTTATGATAGATGTCCTGGCGGAATCTGGCACTCCGTCTTGGTGTGATTTTTGTAAAATTTCATGTCAGTGTAATCAACATTGTTTGACTTGCTTAAGTGTGTTCTCCTAAAAAGGCTCTGGGCTAGGAGTCAGGAAATCCAGATTCTGGTCATAACATTGCTGTTCACTTAGATGCTTTGTGATTCTGAGTCTTCATTTGGACTGTGTCAGTGATTCCCCTCTCCCTTTTTTTTCTTTAAGGATCACATTTGGTTTCAACAAAATCTGAGAATGTGAAAATCTTGTTTAGATTTCATCTGAAAAAAAGAGTGGAAGGTATATATATTTTTTAATTAGGCTGTTTTACACTGCCAGAACAGAACAGTTTACTTGGGAAAACAGGTAAATCCTCATAAAAGATTAGAGAAAGGGAGAGAGAAAGAGAGTTTCCAAATGTTTGACAGGATCACTCTCTTTTCTCTCTTTTTTTCATGGTTCTTCTTTTTATAAGAACAGAAACTAAGTTTGGGAATTAACTTTGCTAACAATATTTGCAGATCAGCTTATAAACTTTATTCATTTGTGTACCACTGTCATTTCTATTAGTAACTGAGTAAAAATAAAAGTGACATTTAAAAATATAGCCCCAGGAGCTGGGTAGTACTCACCGGGTAGGGTGCACATGCCACCATGTATGAGGACCTGGGTTTAAGCCCCCACCTGCAGGGCAGTAGCTTCACAGATGTGGAGTAATGCTTCAGGTTTCTCTTCTCTCTGTCCCTCTCTTCTCATTGTCTCTGTCTTTTACCCTCTATCAAAAATACGGCCTCCAGGAGAAATGGTGTCTTGTAGACAGCAAGCTCTAGCCATAGCCTTGATGGCAATAGGAATAGTAATAACAATAATAATGGAGTCAGTCCTAGTCTCTACCCAGCTCTCTTCTCTGCATTCTATTTAGAGCCTAGCTCAGAAACCTCTGACTTCCTCTTTTCACATCATAACAGAACACATAAAAAATGACACTTGCTCCCTCACCTAGAATGTCTCAGGCCCAACTTTGCTCCCTCTTTCTCCTGCATCCTGCAGTGGGGTCCATCCTGCACTGCTTTCCTTCTGCACCTGACCTGGCCTGGCCCACACAGAGCAGCCCTCCAGCCAGCCTTGGTTTCTCCCACCCCTGAAAGGGGGTCCCCAGGGAAGTCTATGCCCTGGGCATCACCTGGAATATCACACCACTATGAGAGGACAGGAGGGTGAAATATAACAGAGAATCAGGGTTATATTTTAAATTCATTTTACTGATTTATATTCATAATTCATTCACTCATTCACCCATTCATTTATGTATGACTTACACTGAGATTCTTTTAGTACAAAGAACTGAAGACATCTCCTAGTCTCCAAATATTTTTATTTATTTATTATTGGACAGAGGCCAAGAGAAATTGAAAGGGGAGAGGGAGATAGAGAGGGAGAAAGACAGAGAGAGACACCTGCGGCCCTGCTTTACTATTCATGAAGCTTTCCCCCAGCAGGTGGGGACTCGGTGCTTGAACCTGAGTCCTTGTACATAGTCACATGTGTACCCAAGCAGGTGCACCACCTCCAGGCCCCTGGATCACTTTCTCCTGAAAATATTTTACTTGGGGGTCAGGCAATAGTGCACCAGTAGAGTGCACAAGGACTCAAGTTCAAGTCCCTACTCCTCACCTGTAGGTAGGAAACATCATAAGCAGTGAAGCAGGGCTTCAGGTGTTCCCTCCTCCCTCTCTGTGACTCCCTTCCCTCTCAGTTCATTTCTGTCTGTGGTCCATGGTGATGCCTGGGTTCAGCTCTGCACTATTTTGGTTATTAAACTCTTCTCTGATATATGGCATGTAAAGATCTTCTCCCATTCTGTGTCTCTTGGTTTGGGTATTGGTTTCTTTTGCTATGCAGAAGCTTTTTTATTTTTAAAATTTTTATATTATCTTTATTTATTTATTGGATAAAGATAGCCAGAAATTGAGAGGGGAGGGGAAGATAGAGAGGGAGAGAGACAGAGAGACACCTGCAGCCCTGCTTCACTACTCATGAAGCTTTCCCCCTGCAGGTGGGGACCAGGGGCTTGAACCAGGGTCCTTTCGCACTGTAACATGTGCACTCAACCAGGTGTGCCACCACCTGGCCCCTGTGCTTTTTAGTTTGATGCAGTCCCATAGGTTTATACTTGCCTTAGTCTTCTTTGTAGTTGGATTCATTTCACTGAAGATGTCTTTAAAATTTATGTGGAAAAGATTTCTGCCAATATTTTCCTCTAAGTATCTGATAGTTTCTGATCTTACATCCAGGTCCTTGATCCACTTGGAATTTACCTTTGTGTTTGGTGAAATATGGTGGTTCAGTTTCATCCTTCTACATGTTTCAACCCATTTTTTCTAACACCGAAAGGCTGAGAAATACATGAAAAAAAATGCTCCAAGTCTTTGATTGTCAGAGAAATGCAAATAAAGATAACAATGGGATAACACTTCACTCCTGTGAGAATGTCATACATCAGAAAAGGTAGCAGCAACAAATGCTGGAGAGGTTGTGGGGTCAAAGGAATCCTCCTGCACTGGTGGTGGGAATGTAAATTGGTCCAACCTCTGTGGAGAGCAGTCTGGAGAACTCTTAGAAGGTTAGAAGTGGACCTACCCTATGACCCTGCAATTCCTCTCCTGGGGATATATTCTAAGTAACCCAACCCATCCATCCACAAATATTTGTGTATACCTATGTTCATAACAGCACAATTTGTGATAGCCAAAATCTGGAAGCAACCCAGCAACACAATGGAATACTACTCAGCTATTAAAACAGTGATTTCACTGTCTTCAGCTCATCTTGGATGGAGCTTGAAGAAATTATGTTAAGTGAAATAAGTCAGAAACAGAAGGATGAATATGGGATGACTTCACTCAGGCAGAAGTTGAAAAACAAGATCAGAAGAGAAAACACAAGTAGAACCTGAACTGGAATTGGCATATTGCACCAAAGTAAAAGACTCTGGGGTGGGTGGGAGAGGAGAGTGTAGGTCCTGGAAAAGGATGGCAGAGGACCTAATGAGTATTTTGCTGTTATGTGGAAATCTGAGAAATGTTATGCATGTACAAACTATTTTATTTACTGTTGATATTAATCTCCCAATAAGGAAATTAAAAAAAACCTGGTTAATGAACAGGAACCAAAAAGTAGGAACAGAGCAGGTGAGATTAGGGATCTTAGGGTAGAAGGAGGCTAGGAAGTCCATTTTAGGCATGTCCTTAGGGACTGTGACTATAGTAGTTTGATAGCTAACAAGAAGTTGGGTAAAGGTATTGTCTGAGAAAATGGTGTCAGAGTAGAGAAAAGGGCCAGAAAGTTGGGTTAAGGCAGAGAGTAGCTCCCATTCTTTAAAAAAAATCATGAATATAATTAGCTATTTATACCCATCCACCCAACCCAGGACCCATATATATATATATATATATATATATATATATATATATATATATATATATTTATATTTATATTTATATTTATATTTATATTTAGCAGAGAAACCTGTGTAAACCCTTGAGTCTCTATTGATCTGAGGTCATAGTCCATAGTCACAGCTGGGAACATTCTAGGCTGGACTCATTTCAGGACCAGTCTTCTTCTCCTCCTTCTCCTTCTCCTCCTTCTCCTCTTCCTCCTCCTCCTCCTTCTTCTTCAATTTTTTATTTATAAAAAGGAAGCACTGAGTGTGGTGCAGGAGGTGGCTCAGTGATAAAGCTTTGGACTATCAAGCATGAAGTCCCGAGTTCGATCCCCATCAGCACATGTACCAGTGTGATGTCTGGTTTTCTTTCTCTCTCCTACTATCTTTCTCATAAATAAATAAAATCTTTTTTAAAAAAGGAAGCTCTGACAAAACCATAGGATAAAAGGGGTATAACTCCACATAATTTCCACCACCAGAACTCTGTATCCCATCCCCTCCCCTCCCCTGATAGCTTTCCTAATCTTTATCCTCTGAGAGTATGGACCCAGGGTCATTATAGGTTGCAGAAGTTGAAAGGTCTGGCTTCTGTAATTGCTTCCCCTCTGAACATGGGCACTGGCAGGTCATTCCATACTTCCAGCCTCTCTCTCTTTCACTAGTGGGGCAGGGCTCTGGGTAAGAGGGGCTCCAGGACACATTAGTGGCGTCATCTGTCCAGGGAAGTCTGGTTGGCATCATGCTAGCATCTGGAACCTGGTGGCTGAAAAGAGTTAACATATAAAACCAAGCAAATTGACTAATCATGAACCTAAAGGCTAGAATATTACATATGAAGATTTTGGGCCTCCATTTTGAAGATAGCTAGTAGGCCTATTTTAGTTATATTCCAAAGGACCCATGACTAGACTAGTTTTTGCCTGAGCCTGACCTCTGATATGCGGTGGCCCCAAGCTGTTGTCTCGGGATATGATGTCATGGCTGGAAGAAGGGCTAGAAAGCTGGATCAGGGAAGAGAGTAGCTCCCAAATATGGGCAGGACCAGTTTTCTTCGAGTGCCAGGGCAGGTTACCCCAGCCTCCCTTCAGAGCCTGGAGCAGTACAGGGTGTTCTTTCACTCCCTTAACTAGTTGGCATCCTTGATGCTCAGTTCCCCTATCTTAACACAGGACTTATTGGTGATCCACCTATGTCACAGGTAGAAAAGGAGTAGGCTTGGGGTTAATAGTGTTTTTTGCAGACATGTAAAACATAGGGAGATAGAAGTTATCCTCCTTTGTCAATAACTGTGCTGTAAACCATTAATTCCCCAATAAGGTGTTTTTTTTGGGGGGGGGGCAGGAGGTGTTATAGTAGATTAAGCATAGGGCACTCAAATATAAAGTCTTGAGTTCAGTTCCTGCCATTGCATGTGCCACAGTGTTTTTCCCTCTCTCTCTCTCTCTCTCTCTCTCTCTCTCTCTCTCAAATAAATAAATAAATAAATAAATAAATAAATAAATAAATCTTTCTTTTTTTTTTTAAAGAAAAGAAACCAAACTAGTGGGTGCTTCAGTTTGCCTTGTGAGCTGCCACCTAATATGAAATGTGCTTTGACATTTGAAAGGAAGTTAGGAGAGAAAGATATTAGCTAAAGTAGGACTCAAAGGTAAAAATGGAGAAAGAAGAAAATAAGAGGGGGGTCGAGCAGTGGTGCACCAGGTTAAGCACACATAGTACTACACATAAGGACTGGGGTTCGAGTTCCTGCTTCTCACATGAAGTGGGGATGTTACACAAGTGGTGAAGCAGGTATGCAGGTGTCTATATTTCTTTCTTCCCCTATCTTCTCAATCTCCCTCTGTCTTATCCAATAAAAATGTGGAATAAAAAATAAATAAAACACCTAGTATTTCCAAAACCATCTTGAGGAAAAGAAACAGAAACAGAGGCATCACACTCCCAGACCTCAAACTTTATTATAAAGCCATCATAATCAAAACAGCATGGTACTAGAATAAAAATAGGCACACAGACCAGTTGAACAGAATTGAAAGCCCAGAGCTAAACCCCCACATACATGGACATCTAATATTTGATAAGGGGGCCCAAAGTATTAAATGGAAGAAGGAGGCTCTCTTCAATAAATGGTGCTGGGAAAACTGAGTTGAAACATGCAGAAGAATGAAACTGAGCCACTTTATCTCACCAGAAAGAAAAATCAACTCCAAATGGATTAAAAACCTGGATGTTATACCAGAAACAATCAAATACTTAGAAGAAAACACTGGTAAAACACTTTCCCACCTAAACCTCAAGGACATCTTTGATGAAACAAACCCAATTGCAAGGAAGACTAAAGCAGAAACAACAAATGGGACTACATCAAATTGAAAAGTTTCTGCACAGCCAAAGAAACTATCACACAAACAAAGAGACCCCTCACAGAATGGGAGATCTTTACATGCCATACATCAGACAAGAGACTAATCACCAAAATATACAAAGAGCTCAGCAAAATTAGCAACAAAAAAGCAAATGACCCCATCCAAAAATGGGCAGAGGATATGAACAGAACATTCACTCCAGAGATCCAAAAGGCTAACAAACATATGAAAAACTGCTACAGGTCGCTGATTGTCAGAGAAATGCAAATAAAGACAACATTGATATACCACCTCACTCCTGTAAGAATGGCATACATCAAAAAGGACAGCAGCAACAAATGCTGGAGAGGCTGTGGGGACAGAGGAACCCTTTTGAACTGCTGGTGGAAATGCAAATTGGTCCAGCTTCTGTGGAGAGCAGTCTGGAAAACTCTCAGAAGGCTAGACATGGACCTTCCATATGATCCAGTAATTCCTCTCCTGGGTATATACCCCAAGGACACCATAACACCCAACCAAAAAGATGTGTGTACTCCCATGTTCATCGCAGCACAATTCATAATAGCTAAAAACTGGAAGCAACCCAGGTGCCCAACAACAGATGAGTGGCTGAGAAAGCTGTGGTATATATACACAATGGAATACTATGCAGCTATCAAGAACGAACCCACCTTCTCTGACCCATCTTGGACAGAGCTAGAAGGAATTATGTTAAGTGAGCTAAGTCAGAAAGATAAAGATGAGTATGGGATGATCCCACTCATTAACAGAAGTTGAGAAAGAAGATCAGAAGGGAAACTAAAGGCAGTATCTGACTAAATTGAAAGTAGGGCACTAAAGTAAAAACCCTGTGGTGAGGAGGAGGGTAGACATGCAGCTTCCTGGGCCGGTGGGGGGTGTGGGGGTGGGATGATACACAGTCTTTTGGTGGTGGGAATGGTGTTTATATACACTCCTATTAAAGTGCAGTCATATAAATCACTAGTTAATTAATATGAGAGGGGGAAAAATTGATTGTATGTCTCGAAGTTTTTAAAACACAGACTGAGTCTTTTTAATATATAAGCTGTGTATTTGATATGCGGACTCTCTCAAAAGCCTAGACCAAATAGATCAAAAGCAACCGGTGGCACAGCTATATACAAGATACTGGGTATTATACAGCAAACCCTAATAAAGGGACTTTTCAAAGTTAACCCAATTACCAAATAATGTGATGATAACAATAACTATCCATTGTATTTTGGAACCCTAAGACAGCAGGAACCTCACATTTCCACTATAGAGCCTATATTTCCCCCAGTCCTGGAACCTTAGGGTAGGGCCCACTTTCCCGCATGCCTCTCCCAATTCATATCAAATAATATTGCATCTGCCAATAGCAACCTAATCAAACAACGAGTGCCACCTCAACATGCTTCAGTTCAGACTGTGTCCAGAGACTTCAGGTGTGGAATGACAACCCTTCAGCTTCATTACTCGGGTGAGACCTTTCCTTTCGTAGTATTCTCTAATGCCATCCCAGTGGTTCACTTCCTAACATAGCCCAAAACCTAGATATAGACCAGGTTCTGTGAGATAGAGCATATGTTCATATGTATCCATAAACTAGTGCAAAATATATACCTGAAAGCAGTAGTACACAATAGTCTGCAGTGAGTATTCCCCCCCCCCCCACTTCCTCTCCACTATTTCAACCTTTGGGTCCATGATTGCTTTACAATTTGTGTGGCTTTGTATGTTAACTCTCTTTTTAGCCACCAGGTCCCAGATGCCATCAGGATGCCGGCCAGGCTTCCCTGGACTGAAGACCCCACCAATGTATCCTGGAGCTCTGCTTCCCCAGAAACCCACCCTACTAGGGAAAGAGAGAGGCAGACTGGGAGTATGGATGGACCAGTCAACACCCATGTTCAGCGGGGAAGCAATTACAGAAGCCAGACCTTCCACCTTCTGCAACCCACAACGACCTTGGGTCCATACTTCCAGAGAGATAGAGAATAAAAAAGCTATTGGGGAGGCGGATGGGATATGGAGATTGGGTGGTGGGAATTGTGTGGAGTTGTATCCCTCCTATGCTATGGTTTTGTTCATATCTCCTTTCTTAAATAAATTTTTTTTTTAAAAAATCAGAGATGTGAGAAGATGGAACACTCTTCTCTGTGTATGTCTAGACCGTCTGGTTACAAACACTGAACACACACACACACACACACACACACACACACACACACCCTTAGTCTCCTGGGATGAGAGGATGGGGATAGGAGACAGACTTGTTTTGTGTAGACAGGAGCAAGAAGAGAGAGCCAGGTGCAAGCACCTTCTCCAAGGTCACCATTTTGTCTTTCCCCCTCCACAGACATCACTGGATGTGAGAATTTGAAAATTATTTGTAAATACCCAGGTGAAGTGTTGTAGCTTGGGGGAGGCAGCAGTAATTTATACACATGCTGTGCATGGGCATGAAATTGCACCTCCCAAACTTGATGATGGTAAGCCAACAAACACACAAGAGGAACTACCTTCTGGGGAGACCCCTTCCGATGATGCAAATTTCTCACTGCCCTTTGGCTCATACAATAGGACAACCCGATAGTGCTTGCTCCATCCAGGAACTTTTTTCTCTTTTCTCCTCTCTCTCTCTCTCTCTGTTTTTATTACAAACAGGGCTATCACTAGGGCCAGAATTCACCCCTCCTGGTGGCTATTTTTCTTTTCAATATTAACTGTTTTTTTAAATTTGTTTTTTACAAGTTTGTAAGATGACAATTTATAGTTCCACACCATCCCCATCACCAAAGGTCTGTATCCCCACCTTCCCAAAGATAACCATCAGAGTTCTCACAATTCTTACAGTTTTCTTGCTTCTGTTTTATTTGGATTTTTTTTTCTTTTGGCAAGTTCATGTAAATCAGATCTCTAGATTCCATCTGGTCTTTCATCTCTTTATGTATTTTGCTAAGCAGAATCACTTCCAGTTCCATTCACTTTGTCCCAAAGGACACAATACCATCTGTTTTTGATAGCATAGTAGTAGTCTATGGAGTATATGTTCTGTAACTGCTTTCTTCACTTCCCTTTCTTTCTTCCTCTGGTAAGATGATAATGTGTATATTATTTCTTTTGAAGTCATCCCATAGGTCTCTGTTGTTGTTTTCAGTATCTCTTAATCTCTTTTTGAGATCTCTTCTTTTTTAGTTGTCTCTAATTCATCCTTGATCTTGCTAATTCTGTCTTCAGCCTCATTGATTCTAGTCTCTCTCCCATCTACTGTTTTCTGGAGTTCATCTGTTTTGTTACCCTATTCTGATACTGTTTTAGCTTGTTCAGCTAGTTGTGTTCTTAGCTCAGCTATTTCAGCTTTCAGCTCTCTAATAACCTTGAGATAATTAGTGTTTCCTTCCAGAGTCTCATTGGTTGTTTTT
Organism: Erinaceus europaeus; assembly: GCF_950295315.1. Taxonomy (NCBI): domain Eukaryota; kingdom Metazoa; phylum Chordata; class Mammalia; order Eulipotyphla; family Erinaceidae; genus Erinaceus; species Erinaceus europaeus. The sequence goes on along the minus strand of NC_080164.1, from coordinate 107,727,611 downwards.
GCATTTCTGATGCCAATTCATTCAAACTCTTTTTGATTATCACTCCTGTGATTATCTCCCTAACTAGTGTTTGGATGTTGACCTCATTATTTTGTGCTTCAACATTTGGGGGGCTTTTAGCTGGACTCTTGTCCTGGTTCATTTCTCCAGTATTTCTTCTTGTTGGTTTAGCCATTCTATATAGTATGTTATGAGGTCCCTCTCTCAGTACTTTTAAAATTACTGACCCCTGTTGCCTGGATTGACTTGTGTCTAAGTGAGGCAATTAAAGGGTTCACAGTTGTGGAAGTTGACAGTTGTTTTAATAGTATGTTAATCCCTGAGTCAGAGCTCAGTGGCTTAAAATCCTCTTTTGTGCTTTTTCTTCCCTGTATGCTATGGGAGCTTGAGGGCTTTTAAACTAGGCTTCTTAGCTTAATCATTGACTCCTGACCAAGAGATAAAGTAGGGTGGGGCAGAGATAATCCAGTGGTTATGCAAAGAGACACTCACAGCCACACATCTAGGCCACCAAGTTCTATATCTTCTCCTGAGTTTCCTGGTTAGTTCTCTATCCCTTGGAGTTAGCACAGGGCTTCCCTGCCGCTACTCTAGATTCTGAGGGCAGTAGCAATGGAAACTCACAGTTGCATTTGGTGAGTCTCAGGGGAGTCCTCTCCTCCCTTCATCTTTTTGTTGGTGAAACATACTGGAGTTAGTGTCTCAACTTGTAAACTGCCGGACTGTTACCAGCCACTTAATCTCTCCCTAGGCTCCTCTCTGTCCACTAGCCACACGTGCTTGCACTCACTGGTGATTTGGTGGGTTCCTGAAGTCGTTCTAGTCCTGTTCTGTTGCAGCCCCAGGTGGTCTCCTTTGGTATTCCAGTTGACCCTGGAGAGGAGAGGAGAGAAACACAGCTGCTGCTGCTCCATAGCCCCACCTCCAGCAGTCTCCTTATGTTCTGTAACTGCTTTATCCAGTCATCTGATGATGGCACTTAGGTTTCTTTCTTCCTTCCTTCCTTTCTTCCTTCCTTCCTTTCTTTTCTTTTCTTTTTTTTTTTTTTTTTATATTTATTTATTTATTTTATTTATTTATTCCCTTTTGTTGCCCTTGTTGTTTTATTGTTGTGGTTATTATTGTTGTTGTCGTCGTTGTTGGATAGGACAGAGAGAAATGAAGAGAGGAGGGGAAGACAGAGAGGGGGAGAGAAAGATAGACACCTGCAGACCTGCTTCACCGCCTGTGAAGCGACTCCCCTGCAGGTGGGGAGCCGGGGTTCGAACCGGGATCTTTATGCCGTCTTTTCTTTTCTTTTCTTTTCTTTTCTTTTCTTTTCTTTTCTTTTCTTTTCTTTTCTTTTCTTTTCTTTTCTTTTCTTTTCTCTCTCTCTCTCTCTCTTTCTTTCTTTCTTTCTGATAGGACAGAGAGAAACTGAGAGGTGAGGGAGAGGTAGAGAAGGAGAGACAAAGAGGCACATGTAGCCTTGCTTCACCACTCATGTACATGGTAATGTGTGCACTAACCAGATGTGCCACAGCCTGGCCCCTTAATAGGGACTTGCTATTTTTCACATTCTCTCTGCGTTTAGTAAGAGCCCCATCATTTTTCAATCCTTATTCATCCTAACTCCACAAAAATGATCATTTTTAATACAAACCACCAGGGACAAAATCTGGTTGTAAAACACCTGCTTGAATCACTGAGACTCCTGCAGTTAATTATCTCCTTCTGTGCCACTAACTGGAGCCTCCTACTCCTTCAGTCTTATCAAACACCAAGAAAAAAATAATTCCTTCACAGTCTGGGAAACTAAGCAAGATGTGACAATGAAAAGAGTCAAAGGAATAAGACCATTTGGAATCATGTAGTAACAACCAGAGACTTGGAAAGCTGGTGACTGAGAGAATTCTCTCAGAATCAATGGGTACTTATTTGAATTTTTCACTTGTTCAGAATCTGGATATTGGAAGGAGGCAAAAAGAAAATTAAAATATAAGAAAGAGTGGTGGTGCACCCAGCAGAGTGCACACATTACCATGTACAAGGACCCTGATTTAAGCCCCAAATCCCCACCTACAAGGGGGAAACTTCATGAGTGGTGAACGTGTGTGAGGTGGCTCTCTCTCTCTCTCTTATTATCGCTATGTCTCTCAAACTCTATAGAAGAATATTTATCAGGATTGGGTAGGTGGTGGTGCACCGGGTTAAGTGCACATAGTACTAAGCACAAGGACCCGAGCACAAGGATCCATGTATGAGGCCCCGGCTACCCACTTGTAGGGGGGCACTTCACGAGTGGTGAAGCAGGTCTGCCTACGCCTATCTTTCTCTCTCCCTCTCTATCTCCCCTCCCTCTCTCAATTTCTCTCTGTCCTATTGAATAAAGTCGGGAGGGAAGGAAGAATATTTGCCAAAGAAGATAGAGTCATGAAAGGTACTGAACCCCCTTGATAATCCCAGCAAAAAATAATTTTAAAATTATATATATATAATATACATATTATATATATATATATGACAGATATGACAAGGGTATGACCTCTTTCAGAAACGAGAGTGTCAAATATAAGAAGTGCTCTTGGGAATTATGGGTTTGTGAAACAGTGGGCTGCCATTTTGGTAAAAGCAGAAGGAGGCTCCAAGGTCCAGCCTCTCTGTCAGGAACAGCCCTGGGGATGAAAAATTAAGAGTTGAGAGTAACCAGAAGGTGGTAAGGAGGCAATAAAATCTTTTCCTCTGCATGTCTGCCAGCAACAGGCTGAGGGGCAAGGTGCCAGAGGCCACAGAGGGTCCAAAGAGCTTGAACCTGTGGCCTGACAGCAGATGACAACATTTCTTTGGTGCCACTGAGCAACTGTGCTTGAACAAACGCCACTCACTTAGCAGCCCCTGTGGGGAGAGGACTGGCATTGATGGAGTCCATCACCTGTTTAGTGAGGGCGGGGACTTGGTAAACAGTGCAGAAACACACTCCCTCTCCATAACACCATTCACTGAGCCCTCAGGCAGTTTGATGCTCAACTACTTGGGTACTTGGACCTTGATGCTAGTAAAAGCAGTCCTATTCTGCTGACTTCTGGAGTTGCTTTTCACTCTGCAGTGCTGTGACTGCAGTGACAGAAGTGGGGAATTTTAAAAGATTGCACAGTGGGTTCTTAGAAAAGCCTAAGTCAATGACATGTATTTATTGATCTCTTTACTAAACACTGACTGTGCTGCAGGCACTGTGGTAAAGACTAGAACAATTATTTTATTTTATTTTTTATTTTTATTGTGGTCACACTGCTTTACAAGACTATATATATCTTAGGGGTACAATTTGACCTCTGTTCAAATTATGTGTGTTGGGTGTGGGGCAGGAGGTGTCTCACCCAATAGAGTGCACAGGTGACCATGCACAAGGACCTGGGTTCAAGCTCTAGGCTACTTGGAGGTTGGGGGTGGGGTGGGGAGCTTCACAGATGGTGGTACTGTGCTGCAGTCTTTCCTCTCTCTCTGCCTCTCTGTTTCTCTCTACTTCTCTATCTCTGTGTCTCTCGCCCTTTATCTAAAGGAAAGGAAAAAAATGACCACAGGGAGTGGTGGAGTTATGCAGGCACTGAGCACCAGTGATAACCTCAGTGGCCAAAAAAACAAAAAAAAATTATGTGTTATATACCACACTCACTCCCATGGTGCCAGGCCAATTACCTTTGTCTCTTTTATGTCAACTTGGACTCAGATAGGCAGCTAACCCTTCTCCTACCTAACTATGGAGACTATGATATAGAACACTTGTGATTATTAACACAGTTAACTATAAAATCCTATTAGTGGTTTCATTGCATGGAGAGCAATTGAATGCAAGTCTGAAATTAGTTGTGCAATGAGTACTGATTATTTTAGTTTTAAAATGGTCTAGCATTCCCTTGTACACTGTTGGTAAAACTGAAAATTGTTACAGCTTCTATAATACAGTATGGAGATTTCTCAAATTATTGAAAGTAGATCAACTGTATGACCCACTAAGCCCTCTCTTGGTCAGTTATTTGAAGAAAACAAGAACACTTATCTGACAGATCTTTGTATACCCAGTGCTATTCACACTGGCCTTTTACACTCACATAAGCAGTTCTATCCTGGGATGATCCTGCATAGACAGAAGTTGAGATATTAGAACAGGAGGGAAAACACAAAGCAGAACTTGGACTGGAGTTGGTGTATTGCACCAAAATAAAGTAGTCTGGTGTTGGTGGCAGAGCTCAGGTCCTGGAACATGATGGCAGAGGAGGACCTAGTGGGGATTGAATTGTTATGTGGAAAACTGAGAAATGTTACACATGCACCAACTACTGTATTTTACTATCAACTGTAAACCATGAATTCTCCTAATAAAGGAAAATAAATAAATAAAAGCAAACAGTACATAGAGTTAATAAATGGTGGGTTTAGACAATGACAAAATGAGTATTCATTTGGGCAGTTATTTCAGCTTTTTCATAAAATTGAGAGTATTCAAAATGCAAAGGGCAACAATAAGGAAAACTCCCCCCTTAAAAAATTAAATAAAATAAATCGCCACTAACTCTGAAATGCCATGAGTGCTCTGAGATAGGAGGGAATTTTAAAACAAAAAAGCTTAATAAAGGTCACTGGTTTTCAGAAAAGCCAGAGCCACTAACTCATTCCTAAGAGCCCAGGGACAGGTGAGTGGAACAAGACCACTGGGCCAGGAGGAGGGATGAGTGCTTAGCTTTCCTTACCAAATTCCTGGAGCTGGAAGGGACTGGATCAAGAGAAGTGTGTGAGTAGAGACACTTGTCAGAGGACCTCACTTGCATGTAGGACATAAAGAAAGAAAGCAGGGGGCTGGGCTGTGACACGTACACCTGTTAAGTGTATATAGTACAAAGCGCAAGGACCCATGGAAAGACCTGAGTTCAAGCACCTGCTCCCCACCTGTAGGGGTGACACTTCATAAGCAGTGAAGCAGGAAAACATGGCCACCAGGAGTAGTACATTCATGCTGCTGCCACTGAGCTCCATCAATAACTCTGGAGAGAAAAAAAAATGAAAGAAAGAAAGAAGAAAGAAAGAACAAAAGAAAGAAAAAGGAAAGAAAGAAAGAAAGAAAGAAAGGAAGGAAGGAAGGAAGGAAGGAAGGGAAATGAAGCAGGAGACTAATGTAACTTGATATTCTGATGCAGAATTCAGGTTATCAAAGTGTGTGTGTGTGTGTGTGTGTGTGTGTGTGTGTGTGTGTGTAGTTATGTGTGTCTGGTGTGAGGTTAGCAAGGAAGAGTGTCCAATGGGCAGTGAAGTGGGATATTAGCACCTTGGTGGTGTCATGTGCAGATAACCACCAGGGTTATCACTGTGGCTCTTCGCCTGCATAACTCCACAACTCCTGGAGACCATATTTTTCATTTCTCTAGATAAAAGGTGAGAGAAAAAGAGAAATAGAGAGACACTATAGTACCATTCTACTACTCATGAAGCTTGCCCCTGTGGACACTCTAGATGGTAGCCCAGAGCTCACCTCTGGGTTCATGTGATTTTTAAAAAGAGTTAATGATATTTAAGTATCTTAAAAGTATTTTGGGGATAGCCCAAATATAGAAGCAACCTAAATACCTGTCATCAGATGACTGGATGAAGAAATTGTGAGTGGTGGTACATCTCGTTAAACACACATTACCAAGCACAAGAATCCAGTTCAAGCCCCTTGCTCCCTACCTCCAGGGGAGATGCTTCACAAGCAGTGAAGCAGGTCTGCTGGTGGCTCTGTTTCTCTCCCTCTCTCTGTCTCCCTCTCCACTCTCAATTTTTCTCTGTCCTAGCAAAAATTAGAAGAAAGGAAAAAATGGCCGTTAGGAGCAGTGGATTTGTAGTGCAGACACTAAGCCCCAGCAATAACCCTAGTGACAGAATAAGAAAAAGAGGAAGAAGGAGGAGGAGGAGGAGGAAGAGAAGGAGCAGGAAGAAGAACAGGAGGAGGAGGAGAAGAAGAAGTAGTAGTAGTTATGGGACTTATACTCAGTGGAATACTACTCAGCAATTAAGAAAAGACGATATTGTGTCTTTTTGGACAAAATGGATGAAACCAGAGGTAATCATGTTAATCAAAGTAACTAAAGAAGTTGGAGGACAATTACCAGATGGCTTAACTCATATGTGGAATATAATTGAAACAGAAACTTGGGCGGGGGGAGTGATCTACCAACCCTGTGTGGTTGTGTTGGAAGGGTGAGGAGCACAGAACTTGGGGGTGGTGTGAACTGTACTATTGTAATTAAAAATAAAAAGGATTTTAACTGTGGCATATAATAGACTTGGCTGTGGGGTGGCTGGAAGCTGGTTTAAACAATCAAAGCTTTATAAGGATGGTACAATAGTATAAAATATATTTTAGGTACTGCAAAATAAGTAATTATCAGCTGGAGTTAAGAATACATTAGGCTCATAAAGTCCATGAAGTTCATCCCCATGAGATAAACAACTGTCATCAGAGGTGTAGGTTATTTATATGGCTGTAGAGGAGTCTTAGAATTTACCGGCTAGCTAGCTGAGTCACACCTGTTCATTTCCCAGGAGAGGCAGCCAAGGTGGACACCTCAAGCACCTCAGCCAAGATCCATCTGATCAGGAGAAGAGGCAGGGACCAAAAGGACTTGACTTCCAGCTCCCTGTGCTTTTAAATCTGTACGGTCCAATCCCGGCGTCCCAGGGCTCCAGTGCTCGCCGGGCTTCGCAAATGGCTAGTCCCGCTCTCGGTCTGGAAGCTCTTCAGCCTCTGCAGCCGGAGCCGCCCCCCCGAGCCCGCTTTCTCGGAGGCGCAAAAGTGGATCGAGGATAAAAGCTTACATCATAGTCACTGTCCTTTGTGTGAATACATTCATTGAGTCCATAGACAGCTCTTCAACATCTGCTGTGTGTGCCAGACACTGAGTGCCCAAGGAAGAAGAAGACATAGATTCTTACTTCAAACAAGTGACTGTCTCATTGCTGGGGACCCTAAGACACATGAGTAAGAAGAGATTAAAGGTTAAAATTTTGGCCTGAAGCAGTGAAGCCCTGGCAACAACAGAAAGACAAGAGGGAATAGAGAATATTGAAGTCAAGAAAAGTAGGGAGGCACAAATGACATAGAGAACTTAAGAGGCCTGAGGAAGTTAGAACGGGAATCAGGAAAAGAGACACCTGTACCACTGCTTTACTGCTTGTGATGCTTCCCTTCTGCAGCCACCAGGTTCCAGACGCTAACATGATGCCAACCACACTTCCCTGGACAGACAACCCCACCAATGTGTCCTGGAGCTCTGATTCCTCAGAACCCTGCCCCACTAGGGAAAGAAAGAGTCAGGCTGGGAGTATGGATTGACCTGTCAATGCCCATGTTCAGTGGGGAAGCAATTACAGAAGCCAGACCTTCCACCTTCTGCATCACACAATGACCTTGGGTCCATACTCCCAGAGGGTTGAAGAATAGGAAAGCTATCAAGGGAGGGGATGGGATACAGAGTTCTGTTGGTGAGAATTGTGTGGAGTTGTGCCCCTATTATCCTATGGTTTTGTCAGTGTTTCCTTTTTATAAATAAAATAAAAATAAAAATTTAAAAGTTCAAAAAAAAAAATCTGTACGGTCCACCCACAATCTGTGGTGCGTTTTACGCAGATTGTAGTATGCTCTGTTGCCAGGCTGACATCAGCCGTGTGCTGTGTCCAGCTTCTATGATTGACTGGTATACTTTTTCACACTATATCCCTATTATCTTATAATCTTGTAAATCATTATCAAATCACTAATTAACATTACAACTTAAAAAGTATATGTGAGTAGGGTAGACAATGGATTTATTGGAGAGTGACTTGAAGCTGAGATTATGGTTTAATATACATTTTTATTATTTATTTAATGATGATTGACAAGATTGTAGGATAAGAAGGATACATACAGTTCCATACATTTCTCATCACTACAGTTCTGCATCCCATCCCCTCCATTGGAAGCTTTCCTATTCTTGATCCCTCTGGGAAGATGGGCCCAGGATCATTATGGGGAGCAGAAGGTAGAAGGTCTGGCGTCTGTAATTGCTTCTCTGCTGGACATGAGCATTGGCAGGTGGATCCATACTCTCAGTATATTTCTATCTTTCCCTAGTGGGGCAAGGTTGGTGAGGTCATCTGCCCTGGGAAGTTAGATTGGCATCATGGTAGCATCTGCAACTTGGTGGCTGAGAAGGCAGTAAGATATAAAGCACAACAAATTGTTTAATTATCAGGAAACTTAAGGAAAGAATACAGAGATGATATTTGGAGTCTCTATTTTGGAAAAAGCTAGGAAGTCTATTTAAGGTATATTCCAAAGGGCCCATGACTTTACTAATTTTTGCCTGAGCCCAAAAGCTTACATGCAGGTGGGCAAAAAGTATTGTCTGGGGAGTTAGTATCAGAGCTGGAAAAAGGACTAGAAAGTTGAATCAGGGAAGAGAGTAGTCCCCAAATATGGGAAAAGTATATAAATACTGAAACAGTGAATTGAATAGTCACAAGATACAAAGGAATGGGGAGGAAGAAGGGGACTCCAGGGTAATTTAGGATTCTTTTTATTCCACATTTGCAATGTGGCTACCAAAGCACTTCTGCTAAACTGCTCACTGAAAGGAACTCTAAATGCTGTGCACATATGTATTAACATCCGGGAACAAGGGTGAGAAAATGTCAGGTCCAAATGCATATGGGTAAGAACCAGGTGAAAAACATGAGGAGATAAAAGCAGACTTATGTAAATGTCAAGTGTTGACATAATATCAGTTTTAGGGTAAACATAAGTATAAATTTACATATTTAAAACAAATTATACAGGGGATGTGTGTTGACACACCTAGTTAAGCACATGCATTACAATGAGCAAGGATCCTGTTTCAAACCCCCTGGTCCCCAACTGCAAGGAGGAGGCTTCATGAGTGGTAAAGCAGGTCTGCAAGTGTCTCTCTGCCTCGCTCCCTCTTTATCTCCCTTTTCCCTTGCAATTTATCTCTGTCCTATCTAATAAAACACTACCAAATAAGGATAAATTAAAAAATAAAAATAAATTGAACCAGAGAAAGAGAGAGAGAGAGAGGTAACTCAACCTTACATGTCCATAAGGAACAAAAATCTATTTTCCCTTTTGTATCCTAGCAGAGTATAAAGGGAAAAAAACAGAACTAGACAAATGATAATTGAAAACTTAAAATATATTTTGTTGGGGGCCAGGTGGTGTGGCACACTGGGTTAAGCACACATGGTACGAAGCACAAGGATCCTAGTTTGAGGCCCTGATTGCTCCACCTTCAAGGGTGTCACTTTGCAAGTGGTGAAGCAGGTCTGCAGATGTCTCTCTTTCTCCCCTCTATCTTCCCCTCCCCTCTGAATTACTCTCTGTCCTATCCTATCAAAATGAAAAAAAAATGGCCATCAGGAGCAGTGGATTTGTGGTGCAGGCACCAATCCCCAAATGCACACACTATCACTTTCAAGGAACCAGGTTCACAAGTGGACTATCTCTCTCTCTCTTTTTCTCTCTCTATTCCCCTTCCCTCTCAATTTCTCTATAGCCCATCAAATTAAATAAATAAATATTCAAAGAAAATAAGAGAAGGATGAAGGAAGAAAGAGGAAGGGAAGGAGAGAAAGAGAAAGAGAGAAGAAGAAGAAGAAGAAGAAGAAGAAGAAGAAGGAGGAGGAGGAGGAGGAGGAGGAGGAGGAGGAGGAGGAGGAGGAGGAGGAAGAAAAATCCTGTTTAGGGGTGAGAAATAGCTTGCCAAGTAGTGCACATGATCCACCACATGACTGTGGACCCAGGCTTAAGACCCAAGCACTCCAGGGGAGTACTGTGCACGCACCAAGACAAGCTTCATCAAAGGCCACCATGTCTCAGATACCTCCACCCCACTCATCAGTCTCACCCGGGAAGCCCTAATAGCTACTGATACTGTCTCTCCTCTGGATGGCCTGCTGACTGTGGCCTGGGGTATCACACAATCTTTAGATTTATTCCTTTCAGTACCCCAGGTGCTCCAAATACGCAACCAAGACTAGCAACACCCACCCAGCAGCAGGCCTGAGCCTGAGTGCCAGACTTCACAGCTGGAGACTGTCAGCTGCCAACAGTGCAGAAAGGGGGTGCAGGTGGGCCAGGGCTCACCTTCTCAGCTTCAGTCACTTAGTAAGGGAAAAAAGCAAACCATCCTGACCAGTATTTCTAGCAAGCATCCAGCATGAAGTTTGGGCTATCCTGGGCCTGCTCCTCTCCTCAGCAGTTAGGATGGCCAAAAAGACAGACAAGCAGAGCTAATGAGCCAGACCCAGTCATCTGCCAGGAGTGGCTGTCAGCACCCAGGAACCAGGAGATTAGGAGAGTTAGGTAAGTTCTGCTTCTGGCAAACAGGACAGAGAGAGAGAGAGAGAGAAGGGAGAGACAGAGGGAGACAAGGAGAGACAGAAAAAGGAGGGAGGGAGGGAGAGGAGGGAGAGAGAGAGAGAAGGAAAAAGGGAGAGAGAAGAAGAAGAGAGGGAGAAAAAGACCAGGAGATAGAGAGGGAGAGGGGAGAGGGAGAAAGAGACAGAGACACAGAGAGAGATATGATGGATAGATAGATAGATAGACAGACAGACAGATAAATAGTAGCCGGAGGCCCCAGTGCCCAGCTTCTTTCTCACTACTGACCCAGCCCTTGGAAGAAGGGCTCTTGCTTTTTTTTTTTTTTTTTTTTTTTAAAGATTTTATTTATTTATGAGAAAGATAGGAGGAGAGAGAAAAAAACCAGACATCACTCTGGCACATGTGCTGCCTGGGATCAAACTCAGGCCCTCATGCTTGAGAGTCCAAAGCTTTATCACTGCACCACCTCCCAGACCACAGGTTCTTGCTTTAAAAAAAAAATATGTATTTATTTGATAGAGATAGCCAGAAACTGAGAGGGAATGGGGTGATAGAAAAGGAGAGAGACAGAGAGATAACTTTAGCCCTGCTTCACCATTCATGAAGGTTTCCCCCTGCAGGTGGGAACCAAGGGCTTGAACCTGGGTCCTTTCACACTGTAATGTGTGCACTTAACCAGATGTGCCACCACCTGGTCCCTGGAAAAAGGGTTCTCATGCCCCACCGTTCCCACTGTGGATTCATCACAGAGTCCTGAGCAAGGGGTCACCCAGCTGGACTGTTTCATTCCCCTAATAAATATTTTTTAAAATTAATCAATTATAGATAGAAGAGGAGAGCAATTGAGAAGGAAGAGGGAGGTGGGGAGAGAGACAGAGAGACACCTGCAGAACTGCTTCACTGATCATGAAGCTTTCCCCTTGCAAGTGGGAGAGCTGGGGCTTTAGCCTGGATCTTTGTACATAGTATCATGTGTGTATCATGGCTTGGTTCCTCTCTGAAAATTTTATCTGTACAATCCCACAAGTGACTTTATTTCTGAAAGTTTTCTTCCCCTTTTTACTTCATGGGCTACTGGCTTCCATTGCAGTTGTTGACATATGGTTATAATTTCTCATTCCCCATAGCAAGTGGCATACATGCACAATGAAATACTATCCAACTTTTGAAAATGATGAAGTCATCTTCATCACCTCATCTTGGAAGGAGCTTGAAGGAACTGTGTGAAGTGAGAGAAGCCAGAAAGAGAAAGATGAGCACCATGTGATGTCACTCATAGGCCAAGTTTAAAAGCGTCACTAAAGTGACTGCCAGGCTTCAGATTCTTGCATCCAATGTTGTAGAATGTTCTAGGTGTATACTCTGTATGCTACAAAGATTGTTTTAGGGAAGTATTCTTGTTTTATCTTTGACCATTCCCTTTCTTCTCTCTCCTCTTCTTCTTTGTCTTCTTCTTCCTCTTTTTCTCATTCTCTTCTTTGTCTTATTCTCCTCCTCCTCCTCCTCTTCTTCTTCCTTTTCCCCTTTCTCTTCCTTTACAATCTGCTTCAGGGACCTGAATTATTCTCCTTTTGGAAGTGACTTCCCTTCCTCCAAACTATTAATTTTGATTTCACCAGTTCTATCTCTTTTTGCTATGCAGTGTAATGACACTTTGCAGTTCTTTAATGATGATTGTCTCAGCGTTGTGATTAAGATGAATAAATGCCAGGAACTTGGGGGGGTAGGGAGGAATCTCCTTTTCTGATTCTTTTTCCTTTGGTTTGTTTGTTTGCTTGCTTGCTTACTTGGTTTTCTAGATGAGTTGTTCTTATCTTACTGCTCCGTCTTGTGGGTGACCTATCACTGTTTCTCGCCATGTCCATGTGTGTGTATTGCCAGTCACCAAGCTCTCTGTGTGACACCTGCCTGCATGGCTCTGCTCCAGCTGGTCTGAGTGTGTGTGATGTGTGGGTTGCCCACCACACTGGAGGATGAGATTCTATTCTCTGCCCACCTGAAGCCTGAGGGTCTGTATGTTCCCCAGAGGCAGTGCTGTTCACAAAAGGAGAGAGAGAGAGAGATATCAAGGTTCTGTTAGGTTAACTGGTTCATGCATTTTTCTCTGAGTTTTTCTGATACATTCAGTGAAATGTGTGCTCCTTTTAACTGGGACTCCATGCTGTTCACACTGGGGCAGATTTCTGGCCTTTTTCATTGTTTCTTGTTCCACCATGTCCTGCCTTTTGGCTTTTTTTTTTTTCTCTGCCTCCAGGGTTATTGCTGGGGCTCAGTGTGAATCCACTGCTCCTGGCAGCCATTTTATTGAAGAGGACAGAGAGAAATTGAGAGGGAAGGGGGAGATAAAGACTGAGAAAGAAAAAAGAGACACTTATAGGCTTGCTTTTTCACGTGTAAAGCATTCCCCATATAGGTGGATAGCTGGGGGCTTGAACTCAGATCCTTGGGTATTAGACTAGAAGCTATGAAATACTTGGAATAAAATACTTGGAATAGAATAAAATCTTTCCATATAAAATTTAAAGGCACCTTCAATGAAATGAATCCAATTACACACACACACACACACACACACACACACACACACACACACTAAAAGAAAGAAAGAAAAATTTGAAAAATAAACACAGAACACAACTTGGATTGGGTCTGGTGTATTGCACCAAAGTAAAGTACTCTGGGGTAGGTGGGGAGGGTTAAGGAACATGATGGCAGAGGAAGACCTAGAAGGACATTGAACTGTTATGTGGAAAACTGAGAAATGTGAACAGGGCTAGATGGCATAATGATTACAAAGAGACTCTTAATCCTGAGGCTCCAAAGTCTGAGGTTCATGATGAATTCACCTTCTTTGCCCCATCTGGATGGAGCTTGAAGATATCATACAAAGTGAGGTAAGTCAGAAACAAAAAGATGAATACAGGATGATCTCACTCATAGACAGAAGTTGAAAAATTAGATCAGAAGGGAAAACTCTAAGCAGAACTTAGACTGGAGTTGGTGTATTGCACCAAAGTAAAAGACTCTGGGGTTGGGGGGAGGGTTCGGATCCTGAAACATGATGACAGAGGAGGACCTAGTGGGGGTTGTATTGTTATGTGGAAATGATATGCATGTACCAACTATTGTATTTTACTGTTGACTATAAACCACTAATCCCCCATTAAAGTTTTTTTTATATATATATATATATAAGTAGGAGAGCAACAAACACAAAATGGCTACTAAGAACAATGGAGTCATCCATGCACTGAGCCCCAGAGACAATTCTGGCAGCAAAAAAAAAAAAGTTGTGAACAATAAAACCACCTCAGTTTCCTTGTTTCCATATTTGGAAATGTCTGTGGGGAGTCTCAGACTTCTTTGCAAACCTACCCATATGGATTCTGGAATGGTGAGGCCTGGTCTGGGGCCTTTCATCACTGCCTAGTTCCTGGCCAGCTGTTCCTTAGTGCCCTAGGCCAGGCTGCTTTCCTTATTTGGTGGCTGAGGAGTTTTTCCATTGTGTTGATTGTTACCACTCTGTGGAGCTGTGAGTTTAGGAAAGCAATAAGGTCAAGGACTCTCAAACCATATGGCCAGGTTTCAAGGCTTCAGGTTTTGACACCTCTGGAGACCTGGAATCAGATGCTTCACTTCTGGAGTGTTGATTTCCAGATTGTCAGTATTCTTGAGGAATACTGTTGAGATTAAACTGTGCAACCCAGATAATTTCTAGAATGGCCTAGGGCACACAGAAAACACTTCATGTTAGATAGTCTTTTTGGTTTTTATTATGACTAACTTCAAGTGTTTGGTGGGTAGAACATTCTTTTCAATCGACTTCTTTCAACCACAATTCCCTGACTGCATTCTTTAAGCCAACAGTGCCTCATTTTGGGGAATCTATGATACACACATTGTCTGACTAAATCATGTGCTGAGGTTGCTCAGAGATTGTATGTGTTGTTATGAAGCTCAAGTTGTTCAGCATGTCCTATTCTCCTTTCTCATTTCATCCTTCTCTCTCACTTACTCTCCATATATATATTTATATGTATATATACATATATATATGTATACATATTTTAAAATGCATTTTAATGAAAGAGATACAGAAAGAAAGATCTAAAGAGAGAGGCCAGAGCACTGCTTTTCATGGTGTTAGGGATGGAGTCTGGGACCTTCAGTTCTTTTGCAGAACCATTATGCTACCTCCCCAGTCCAAAAATACATTTTTTTTTAAGGTAAAGGTTATACCCAAGGCTTGGACTAACAGAATAACTTACTTAGACAGTGCATTGCTTTGCCATGTTCTGAAGCCCAGGTTTGAGTTCAGGGCACCACCACAATAAAGGAAGTTTTGGTGCTGTGGTCTCTCTCTCTCTCTCTCTCTCCCTCTCTTCCTCTCTCTCTCTCTCTCTATCTCTCTCTCTCTCCTTGTTCTATTTATAAAGGAAAGAAGGAAAGGAGAGAGGGAGGGAGGAAGGAAGGATAGAAGGAAAAAAGAAAAAGAAGAGGGTAGGCCTTGGGGATATTTCAGTGAATGTTCAGTATCTGGTGTATAATAGGCACTAAACAGCATTTGCAGAACAAAGTCCCTAAGGACTAATTTTCTACTTGTTGGATTAAACATACTCTTCAGAAGAGCATTTAGTTTGAGAAATTGTGTCATCCTTTCATGCATTGTGCATCCTCAAAGTAGCAACTTGACTGGTCAGCCAGCCATCACCTTCCACTAGTGCCTAAATTTCCATGATATCTTTGTAAAATCCCTGTTTTGGCTCTCTCTTTCAAAATCATCTGCCCTCCTCCAGTGATTTCCAGATCGTGGGCCCAAGACCAGCTATCCACAGGCACCAGTGTTGATTCTCATCAGCAACCATGCAGAATCCAGAAGTTCTGCTCCACACTCCGCCTCATCTGCTCAGCTCCATTGTAACCCTAGTGTGTCTGTGTGACTGGAGACAAATTATGTTGAGAAGTAGGAACAGCTATTTGAACCCATGCCTTAGCAGGACAAATGATGGTTTGAGAAGGGCCTCAGGACTCTCAAAACCACATGCACAATCTGAGGCTGTTTTTCTGAGATATCAAGATCTGAAACTCTGACAAAATTCCATTACTTTATGGTCCCTCTCTGGTCTCCAGATGGAACACTGCTGACAATGAACCTGCCCCAGTCCCTAGCAGACTTCTTCTGGTTCTTTCTTTCTTTTTTAAATCTTCTTAATTTTTTGTCGTTGATTTTATTAGTTGGATGAAGACAGCCAGAAATCTAGAGGTAAGGGGTGGTAGGGAGGGAGAGCGAGACCTATAACACTGCTTCACCACTGTCAAAGCTTTCCCCATGCAGGTGGGAAGCAGAGGCTCGAACGCAGGTCTTTGTATATTGTAACATGTGCACTCAACCAGGTGAGAGGCCACCTGGCCACTTCTGGTACTTTCACAATACCCAGGTCTCTTCAAGCGCAATGGGTGGGAGGTACTGATTTTGTACATTTGGCACCAGTACATTGTAAACTTAAGGCCAGAACCTAGTTTACAGTGCTCCATGTACCTTTCACATCCGGCTTGGCACCTGGAATTGTGGGAGAAGTTAATCAGCTGTTTCAGAGAACATCACATGGACAAAAGCCTGCTCCAAAATTGTCATTGCTGTTTTACAGGAAATTGTCTGCTCTTAAGTGCTCATACAAAAACATATGATTCAAAACTTCTCAAAGAACTAGTTTTAAATTGCACTGGAGGTTGACAATCACGTAAAAAACTCTTCTGAGTAGCTTTCATTCAGTATTTCTGGAAGACTAAAGCAAAAATCCTTTTCCTGCCTTTACTTTTTTCTGTACAAATTCCGCTGATGTCCACTGCTAAACTCAGACTGCTGCCCTGTTTGTGGTAAAGTAGGGGACACATATATGGTCTGTACCTGATGGTGAGTAGTAATATGAGGAGGTGACTGGAAGTCACTTAAGTCTTATGATTCCCTGATAAGACAACACACAGAATAGGAAAAAGACACATTGCCTATAATACTGGATGTATAACATCCCAGTAACTTTGAGTTCAAGTTATAGGAAGACTAATTTCTGATCATACAATGACTAACTCTTTTTCTTTCTTTACTATTTTATTGGACAGGACAGAGAAATTGAGAAGGTAGGGGGAGCGCGAGAACAATGACTAACTCTTTTTAAAAATTTCTTTACTGGGGAATTAATGTTTTACATTCAACAGTAAATATAATCGTTTGCACATGCATAACATTTCCCAGTTTTCCATATAACAATACAACCCCCACTAGGTCCTCTGTCATTTTTTTTTGGACCTGTATTCTCCCCCAAACCACCCCAGAGTCTTTTACTTGGTGCAGTACACCAATTCCAGTTCAGGTTCTACTTGTGTTTTCTCTTCTGATCTTATTTTTCAACTTTGGTCTATGAGTGAGATCATCCCATATTCATCCTTCTGTTTCTGATTTATTTCACTTAACATGAATTTTTCAAGGTCCATCCAAGATCGACTGAAAACAGTGAAGTGACCATTTTTTATAGCTGAGTAGTATTCCATTGTGTATGTATACCACAACTTGCTCAGCCACTCATCTGTTGTTGGACACCTGGGTTGCTTCCAGGTTTTGACTATTACAAATTTTGCTGCCAATAACAAATGTGTGCACAGATCTTTTTGGATGGGTGTGTTGGGTTCCTTAAGATATATCCCCAGGAGAGGAATTGCAGGATCATAGGGTAGGCCCATTTCTGGCCGTCTGAGAGTTCTCCAGACTGTTCTTCACAGAAGCTAGACCAATTGACATTCCCACCAGCAGTGCAAGAGGGTTCCTTTGACCCCACAACCTCTCCAGCCTTTGCTATTGTTATCTTTTCTGATGTATGACATTCTCACAGGAGTAAAGTGGTACCTTATTGTTGTCTTTATTTGCATTTCTCTGACAAAGACTTGGAGCATTTTTTCATGTGTTTCTCAACTGTTTGGATCTCTTCTGTGGTGAATATTCTGTCCATGACCTCTCCCCATTTTTGGATGGGGTTATTTGTTGTTGAGTTTGGCAAGCTCTTTATATATTCTGGTTATTAGTCTCTTGTCTGTTGTATGGTATGTAAAGATCTTCTCCCATTCTGTGAGGGGTCTCTTGGTTTGGGTAGTGGTTTCTTTTGCTGTGTAGAAACTTTTTAATTTGATGTAGTCCCATAATATGACTATGTCTTAAAGTTGATTTGAGGAATAGTAAGTTCCTTTTCTTTTTAAAAATTTTTAAAAGTATTTTATTTATTTTATTTTTGAGAGAGACTCAGAGTGAGAAAGACCAGAGCACTGCACAGCTCTGGCTATTGTGGTGCAGGGGATTGAACCTGGGACTTCAGAGCCCCAGGCAGGAGAGTCTCTGCATAATCATTATGCTATCTATCCTGCTCAGTTCCTTTTCTTTTCTTTCTTTTTTTCTTTTAAATCTACTTCTTCCTCCTCCCTCTCTCTCATGATTTAATAATGAGCAACAATATTGTGGGATAAGGTTGGGACCGGCAGATGCAATATTCAATGCAACGAGTGCCACATCAGCATGCTTCATATCAGACTGTGTCCAGAGACTTCAGGTGTGGAATGACAACCTTTCAGCTTCATCACTTGGGTGAGACCTTTCCTTTCATAGTATTCTCTACTTCCATTCCAGGTGATTCACTTCCTAACAAAGTCCCAAAACCTAGATATAGACTAGGTCCCATGAGATAGAGCATATGTTCACACATATCCATAAACTAGGGCAAAATATATACCTGAAAGCAAAAGTACACAATAGTCTGCAGTGAGTATTCCCCAACACTTCATCTGCACTATTCCAGCCTTTAGGTCCAAAATTGTTCAACAGTTTGTTTGGCTTTGTATATTAACTCTCTTTTTAGCCACCAGGTTCCAGATGCCAGCATGATGCCGACTGGACTTCCCTGGACAGACAACCCCACCAATGTGTCCTGGAGCTCTGCTTCCCCAGAGACCCACCCTACTAGGGAAAGAGAGAGGCAGGCTGAAAGTATGGATTGACCAGTCAACGCCCATGTTCTGTGGGGAAGCAATTACAGAAGCCAGACCTTCCACCTTCTGCAACCCACAATGACCTTGGGTCCATACTCCCAGAGGGATAAAGAATGGGAAAGCTATCAGGGGAGGAGATGGTATATGGAGATCTGGTGGTGGGAATTGTGTGGAGTTGTACCCCTCCTATCCTATAGTTTTGTTAATGTCTCCTTTTTAAAATAAATAAATAAATAAATAAATCTAGACTGTGGGATAAAAGAGGTACAATTCCACAAAATTCCCACTACCAGAGTTCTGTGTCCCATCCCTTCCATTGAAAGCTTCCCTATTCTTTATCCCTCTGGGAGGATAGACCAAAGATCTTTATGGAGGGCTGAAGGTGAAAGCTCTGGCTTCTGTAATTGTTTTTCCACTAGATATAGACATTGGCAAGTGGATTCATATCCCTAGCTTGTTTCCATCTTTCCCTAGTGGAACAGGGCTCTGAAGAGGTGGGGTTCCAGGACACATTGGTGAGGTTATCTACCCAGGGAAGTTAGGTTGAGGTCATGGTAGCATCTGCAACTTAGTGGCTGAAAAGTATTAAGCTATAAAGCAGAACAAATTGTTTAATAATACAGAATCTTAAGTTAAGAATATAGCAAATGAGATTTGGGGTCTTTATGTTGGCAGAAGTGAGGAAGTCTATTTTAGGTATATTCCAAGGGACCCATGACTTTACTAATTTTTAACCACAGCCATGCTCAGCTCTCATTTATGGTGGTGTAGGGGGAATTAAAACTGGGACTTTGGAGCCTCAGGCACCAGAGTCTCTTTGTATAACCATTATCCCATCTACTCCCGCATAAGTGCAGTTTCTCTAGGGTACATTCACTTATAGAAATGCTGTAGTGGGAATCCAAACCTCAGGAGTAATGGAATCCTCACTATTCTCAGATTCTAGCTCATCTCTCCACTTATTGAATGAATGAATGAATGAATGAATGAATGAATGAATGAATAAGTGAATTTTGCAACTCAGGGGAATGTACCCAGGGCCCCTGCCACATACACATGACACTACTAAAATGTTTTGCAGTCCAATGTTCCGTCTTCTGTTTCTGAGAGGGAGAAGAGACACTGTAGCATAGCTCCACCATCCAGTGAATACCCACATGGTGCTGAGGGCTCAAACTCAAGGCCTGTATTCTGTCAGGTGAGCTAACTGTCTACTGATCCATAAAGTTTTTAATAAAGCGACACTTGCTTTTTCAGAAAATTGCAAAATATAGACCAATAAGAAAAAAAATCTTAAAAAAGAATCTTTATTTATTATTATTATTATTATTATTATTTTATGAAGCTCTGCTGAGCTTTGGCTTATGGTGGTACTGGGAGTTGAACCTAGGACCTCAGGGCCTCAGGCATGAGAGGTTTTTTTTTTTTTCTTTGCAGAACGATTATGCTATTTCTGCCACTCCCACTCTTTGTTTTTAATTTAATATTTTAGTAGTGATTCAATAGAGATGTACAAAATTATAACATAATAGGAGTATGCTTCCACACCACTCCTACTACCAAAGTTATGTGTCCCCCACCCCACCTCATGGCTCCACCTTCCCCATGGATAACCTCCATAGTTCTTCCAAAGTCTTAAAGATTGGTTGGGTATTTTTATTTGTTTGCGAGTTCATGTGGAAAATTTTAAATTTTTTGTGGCTCATAGTTAATTGCTATTGGCTTTATATTTTACAGTCTGCCTGTCTATTCATAGACAGAGAAATATATATATTTTACCAGATCATTGCTCAGCTCTGGCTTATGGCGGTGTGGGAGATTGAACCTGGGACCTGAGAGCCTTGAGGCATGAAAGTCTCTTTGCATAACCATTATGCTATACCCCTACCCACAGAAATATATTTTATCAAAGAGATGAGACACTGTACCTGTGGGTCAACAACCTTAAGGTAAACCATTAATCCTTCAATAAAATGACAATAAAAATGTACTGTCTCAGCAAACTGTTATATACAAGTATTTGTCAACTGAGTTGGGGTTCCTATCCTGGCTGTCTTGTCACCCTCATTTGCACAGGAATTTGTCATCCCCACTGTAATGAAACTCTCTGTAGAAAGGAGTCCCTCTCATCTCTCTAGAGCCCTACCCCACTTCTGCACCTCCAAAACAATTTTGATCCATACTCCCAGTGGAGGAGAAGTGATAGGAGTAAGAAGATAAGAGGGATCAGAACTGCAGCTCCAACAGGACCCAGAGAGAGGAGGGAAAATGGAGGAACATTTGGATGTAGTGGCTTGGAGGGGAGAGAAAATTGGACCTGGAAGAACAGGGGGGGCAATTCAACCTGCCTTCCCTGGGCAGATGACTTCACCAGTGGGTCCTGGAATATCACTTCTTCAGAGCCCTACTCCACTAGGGAAAGACAGAAACAGGCTGCAGGTATGGATCCACCTACCAATGCCCATGTCCAACAGAGAAGTAATTACAGAAGCCAGAACTTCCATCTTCTGCCCCCAAATAGACTTTTGGTCCATACTCCCAGAGGGATAAAGAATAGGGAATCTTCTGGAGGCTATCATTCACATTACAGCGCACAAGGACCCAGGTTCAAGTCCTTTGGTTCACACATACAGTAGGGAAGCTTCAGAAGTGGAGAAGCAGGGCTGTAGTTATCTCTCTTTCTATCTTCCCTGTCCCCTCTCAATTTTTCTGTCACTATCCAATTAATTAATTAAAATAAGGAAGCTTCCATTGGAGGGGATGGGATAAGAACTGTGGTGGTAGGAAAGGTATGGAATTATACCCTTGTTATCTTACAATCTTCTTAATCATTATTAAATCACCATAATAAAAAAAAACAAAAGGATCTTTCCACTTATTATGATGCCAGCTAGAGCACAGAGGGCTGGCCAGGAGAGTTAAGTAGGTTCTTGTGAGGGAGTGTCAATTGCCCTTGACCATATTCACAGCTCCCTCTCTCTTTCTCACATTCATTTCCTGAAGGAAAGATGTGATAAACCATGCAGCTGGCTGTGAATCTCACCCCTGCTGTCACTTGCCATTTCAATTCTGTCACTTTAATGCTATAAAATCTACCAGTCTATTTACACCAGTTTACGAAAGGACACATGTCTAACTACATGCTTGCTATGAGAAAAAAAAAAAGATCTGATTTGTGATTTTTATACTTCCTAAACTGGGCTACAAATTTGACCTGCTGTCACATAATGCTCTTGGCTCTTACAGCATGTCAGTCACCAATTTTTCACATTTTCGTTACTTTCCATTGTTCTCACAAGTCAGTCAAGAAATTCTTTTATTTATTTTTAGTTTAATTAATTAATTAATTTGGAAACAGAGTTGGCAGTCAGCTGAGGTAAAGAACAAACACCTCATCACAGACCCCTGCAAGCGTCAACCCGGCTTTGACCTAGCACGTTATGATTGGGTCCTCCTCAATCGCTATCGAACAGGCCATGGCCAGTGCGCCGCTATGTTCCATCGCTGGGGAGCCAGAGACGACCCGAACTGCCCCTGCGGCTACAGACAGACTATGACCCACATAGTCAACGACTGTCTCCAGATTCAAAGGAGGTCTCGAAACTTTACATCAGGCTCAACCTGATGCTGTTGACTGGCTACGGAAGAAGGGCAAACGCTAGAAGAAGAAGATTAATTTGCCTTCAAGGTTATCGCTGGGGCTTGGTGCCGGCACTATGAATCCAGTGCTCATGATGGCCATTTTGTTCTTTCTACATCATTTTTATTTGACACGACAGAGAGAAATTGAGAGAGGAGGGGGAGATAGAGAGATAAAGAGACATCTGCAGACCTGCTTCACTGCTCATGAACCTGATCTTGAACCTGGATCCCTGTGCATGGTGATGTGTGCCCTTAACTGAGTGTATCACCCCCTGGCTCCCAGAATTCTTTATAGTTAAGCTATGGGGAGTCTTCATCATGTAAATAGGGGTAATATGGTAGAATAGCTTATTTTATTTAATGTAGTAGTTCACAGGGTTGTTTATCATTTTAACTTTATTTTATGGCATTCAATGGACCACTCTACCTAATTAAGAAGGTGGAACTGTTTATTGGTTGGCACAGCCAAAGCCAGAATCTTAGTCGCTGTTTTCATCTCCAGCATTTGGGTGTGATAATATCACGTTCAGCTTTTTTCTCAATACGTGCTTGGCAATGGGTCTTAGGAAGCAGCAAAGAGTCAAATTCATTGCCACAAGAGTCACAGGGAGTGCAGCTGAGCACTACTTAAAACATAATTACTTTTCCTTCAGAAAAATTTAATGCCGAGAGATCACTTTTCCATGTGTTAAGGGAGTATTGCATTTTTTCTAAAAAATGACAGACACTTCTCATATACATCCTTTTTAATTATCTTTATTTATTTATTGCATAGAGACAGAAATCAAGAGGGAAGTGGGAGACAGAGAGAAAGAGAGGCAGAGAGACACCTGTAGCACTGCCTCACCATGTGCAAAGCTTTCCCCCTGCAGGTGGGGACCTTGGGCTTGAACCCAGGTCTTTGTGAATTGTGGCATGTGCACTCAACCAGGTGTGCCACCACCCAGCCCCCATACATAGTTTCTATCAAGTATATTCTCTTTAAACAAAATGAGTCCTGGTGGGACTGGGCAGTGCCACACCCAGTTGAGCACACACATTACAGTATACAAGGGCCCAGGTCTGAGACCCCAGTCCCTACCTACAGAAGGGAAGCTTCATGAGCTGTGAAGAGGGGCTGCAGGTGTCTTTCTCTTTCCCTTCTCTCTCTCCCATCCCTTCTCAATTTCCCTCTCTCCTATCAAATAAAATAAAGCAATAAAAGGAGTCCTACTACCCATAAAGCATATAAATTTGCTCATAAAAGATGAACAAATACTTCTCTCTAATGGATGTGAGTTATGTAATCTTAAAATTTTTTATTATCTTTATTTATTTATTGGATAGAAACAGCCAGAAATTGAGAAGGTGATGGGGGGGGGAGAGGGGGAGGAGAGATAGAGAGAGACCTGCAGCCCTGCTTCACCACTCATGCACTCATGAAGCTTTCTTCCTGCTGGTAGGGCTCGAAGCTGGGTCCTTGTGCATTGTAACGTGTGTGCTCAACCAGGTGCACCACCACCCGGCCCATTGAGTTATGTAATCTTCATGATGGTAAATAGAACCTCATACAAGTAAAGCACAAATTCCATAACAGGCACAGTCTCCATTTAATAGTTAGATCAAGCAAAAACAATTTTAATGGAAATATCCATCCTCAGTACCTTCTTTTTTATTGCATTGTAAGAAATATTTTGGCCTTTAAAATACCTCTGTCCTTTATTAGTTGTCAACCTGGACTTCACATCAGTAGAGAGAATGGTGTGAGGAAAAGCTTTGAGTGAGCCAAGAGCTCAAATCAATTTCTGTTCAAGTGTTTTCTCATTTACCACCTCTGAAAGGACACTTCACAAAGGGCTCTGATGTAACTTTTGTCAGACTACCAGGTGAGCCACAGCTTAGACATTAGATTTATGGAAAGACAAGCATGTTGGGGAGAGAAGAGCAAGTGTCAAGCCCTAATCTCCATGTAGAAATCTGTTTATTTTGTTAAAGAGTGAGCTTCCTTCTTGAAAATCAAAACCTGTCACTTGGAGCTTAACAGTTTCATGTCCAGATTGAAAATGGTTGTGGGGAGAGGGATCCAGGAGATTAAGATCCTTAAAGGTTAAAAAATAATAATAATGAAAAAGACTGGGTGGATCCCTGGAAATATCCTTTCCAACAAAACGGCATAAAATTTTTATGTGCACTGTGAACCTGGAATATTCTCATCTTCTGGGGGAAAGTTGGCTTTGTTGGCCAAGTATCAAAAGTAACTTTTCTTTCTTGTTTTTATGTTGTTTTGCTCTGAAGTGCTGGAACTAGACTTCTCAGTTCAGTGAAGAGTTTATGTACGTGGAGAGTGAACCATGTCTATGCAGTTCTTTTCACAGGGGTCAGTAATACTCAGCTAAGTGAGTAAAGTCTGGGGGCAAAGCAAGAGTGTTTGGAGAGGGGCCACCTCTCCAACATCTTGAGGACAACATGTCTCCCCTTTGGGCAGTGACATCTGCCAGCAAGACCAAATGAGAGACAGGCAACATGCTGGAACACAAATGGCCAAGGAGGCTAAGCCTAACCAGACCTGGCCACGGCACCAGTGTTTATTGGAACTTTATTTCTCTTTTAATACCACTTGGAACTTGGCAAGAGAGAGAAATTTTTTCTGTTGTATAACTTAGGTTGGATGTGATCATGGAAAAAAAGAGAAAGAGAGAAAGAGAGAGAGAGAGAGAGAGAGAGAGGACCCATGGGTATTTGAGCATTTATTTCTGAACAGAACAAGAAAAGTCCAGGCATGTATGCACATGTGTGTCTTCCTGCCTGTGTACATGTGTCCATGTGAACCTGTGTTTGTGTGTGCATGTGGGAATGTTTGTGCATGTGAAAGTGTGTGCATGTGTGTATCTGCCCTCTCCCACCTCTAGGAAAAGGTTCAGAAAAGATGTCACTCAGATGGGGAAATGAGTAACTCTAGACAGCACCTTAAAGGGAGAATAAAGTGCATTGACCTCTCATTTGTATTTTCTTTCTGAAAAGTGCACAACATGCAGCATTCTGGCCCATGGGGTGCTAAATAATTGCATGAGAACTTAGAGTGCAGTCCCCCAAACCCCCGTGTGTCACACAAACAGTGCTGATTCTTTGCTCAGTACATGGGCTGTGGGCTTCTCAGACACTCCTAGATCTCTTGCAGTGATTTCTGGGAGTTGGAGGACATGTCTTATTTAACTGGCAAAGCATGACCTTTGCTGAGTTGCAACTTTTGGAGTTTCTGCATGAGCTGGTCTGAGCAGTTGTCCTACACAGCCACAGGGGGTGCTGTCTCATCCCCCCCCCCCCCCCCCCCAGGGCGCAGTGTTACTTAAACCAAATTTCTGGGGAGGAAAGAGGCTTAGAGAGGTGTCACCTATTCCTCTTTGGTAGAAAGAAAACTAGAAAGAACTATCTTGAGGGGCCTGGGTGGTGGTGCACTCAGTTAAGTACACATAGTGCTAAGCCCAAGGACCCATGCAAGGACCCCTGTTTGAGCCCTTGCTCTCCACCTGCAGTGAGGAAACTTTACAAGCAATGAAGCACATATGCAGGTGTCTCTTTCTCTCTCTCTTTTCTCCCTTCCCTCTCAATTGGGTTCTGCCCAATCCAATAAAATAGAAGGAAAACAAAGCAAACAAAAGCGACTTTCCAGGTCTCCCTTACCTACTGTTTAGCAGGTCTGGTGAGTTGAGTCTATGCCCTTATGTAAATGAAATAAAAAAATCTTTTAAATTTTATGTTTTTATTGGGGGATTAATGGTTTACAGTTGACAGTAAGTACAGTAGTTTGTACATGTATAACATTTCCACACAACAATACAACCCCCCACTAGGTCCTCCTGTACCATCATGTTCCAGGACCTGAACCCTCTCCTCACCACCTGAGAACCTTTTGCTTTGGTGCAGTACAACAAATCCAGTCTAGGTTCTGCTTAGTGTTTTCCCTTCTGATCCTGTTTTTCAAATTCTGTCTATGAGTGAGATCATCCTGTATTCATCCTTTTGTTTCTGATTTATCTCACTTAACATGATATCTTCAAGCTTCATCCAAGATGGGCTAAAAATGGTGAAATCATTATTTTTAATAGCTGAGCAGTATTCCATTGTGTATATAGACCACAACTTACTCAGTCACTCATCTGTTGTTGGACACCTGGGTTGCTTCCAGGTTTTGGCTATTACAAATTGTGCTGCTATGAGCATTAGGTGTACACAAATATTTTTAGATGGGTGTGTTTGGTCCCTAGGATATATCCCCAGGAGAGGAACTTCAGGGTCAGGGTAGGTCCACTTCGAGCCTTCTGAGAGTTCTCCAGACTGTTCTCCACAGAGGTTGAACCCACTGACATTCTCACTAGCAGTGCAGGAGAGTTCCTTTGCCTCTGGCATATGTGATGTTGGGGATCCAATTTGGGACCTCATGCCTAAAAGTCCAGTGCTTTAACCACTGAACTACCTCTTGGGCTGTTCATGCCACTTTCTTTTTCTCTTTTTTAATTTTTAAATTTTTTATTTATTATTATTGGATAGAAACAGAAATTGAGAAAGGAGGGAAGATAAAGAGGGAGAGACACAAAGAGAGACTTGCAGCCCTGTTTAACCACTTGTGAAGTTTTCTCCCTGCAGGTGGGGACCAGAGGTTTGAATCTGGGTCCTTGCACACTGAAATGTGAGCACTTAACTAGGTGTGCCACTGCCTGGCCCCCTTCTTATATTTCTTTCTTCCTTCCTTCCATCCTTTCTTCCTTCCTTCCTTCCTTCCTTCCTTCCTTCCTTCCTTCCTTCTTTCCTTCCTTCCCCTTTCTTTCTTTCTTTCTTTCTTTCTTTCTTCCTTTCTTTCTTTCTCTCTTCTCTCTTTCTTTCTTTGTTTCCTATTGCTGGGGCTCAGTGCTGTCATTATGAATCCACTGCTCCTCATGTCCATTTCCCCCCCTTTTTTGATAGGACAGAGAGAAATTGAAAGAGGAGAGAAAAAGACACCTGAAGACCTACTTCGCTGCTTTTGAAGCGACCCCCCCTTGCAGGTGGGGAGCTAGAGCCTTGAACCGGGATCCTTGTATTTCGTACTATATGTGCTTAATCCAGTGTGCCACATGGTTATGCCACTAAGAGTATTTTCCATAAGCAATTGACAGGACCTGAGGTCCTTCTTATTTTATGACAAAGCAAAAATGCTAGTTAACAAAAGCCCCAGGACGTCTTAAGTGAATATCTTAGGAACAAGTGTGAAGGGTAATAATGATTTGTTAGGAGAAGGTTTGAGTCTTTGATGAGTGTCAACATGTCCCAAGTGTTGGCTGAGCCTATGTGAAAGGGGAGATGTTTATAGAGTGCACCCAACTGTGGAAATTGAAACTCTGAACTTGTACACACACACACACACACACACACACACACACGATCCTGGGCAAAGCCGAACTGCAAACAGGCCCATCAGGAAAAAGGCTTTCTGCTGTGCTCCTGAGTTTTCACCTTCATGGTCAGACCATCTGAATGCCACAAACAACTGTAACAAAAGGATTTGGTAAGTTCTTGCTTTACAAGACAACAAAACCCAACCCAGACATGATATCCAGGCATGGAGTCTGGGTCAGTCACTACCTAATCATTCTTTGGATGTGGAGAAACCAACTGTCCCAGTTTTGTTTAATTGTGAAATCTGTTAGATCTCTGTGAGATTTTTTTTCTTTTTTAATTTAATTTATTTAATACAATTTATGATTGGGTAAAGACAGAGAAACTAAGAGGAAAGGGAAAGGGGAGATAGAGAGACAAAGAGACACCTGCAGCCCTGCTTCAACACTCATGAAGCTTCCCCCCTGCAAGTGGGGATCTGGGGCTTGACCCTGGCTCCTTGCACATTGTAATATGTGTGTTTAACCAGGTGCAGCACTGCCTGGCCTCCTGTTGAGATTTTCTAGGTTATTGTTACATGAATGAGTCAGATTCAGGATCCAAATAACTCTCTTTTTAACATTTTTTTCCATTATCTTTATTTATTTGATAGAGTTAGCCAGAAGCCGAGAGGGTAGGAGGAAATAAAGGGGGAGAAAGTAAGAGAGACACCTGTAGCACTGTTGAACCACTCACAAAGCATTCTCCCTGCAGGTAGGGACCAAGGGTTGTAACCCGGGCCCTTGCACTTTGTAACGTGTATGCTTAACCAGGTGTGCTACCACTTGGGCCCCCAAATAACGTTCTAGGAGACAGTGCATGATATTCAAAGTGGAGTGTGTGTGAGAGAGAGCTAGAGAGAAAGAGAAACTGTCCTTTTAAAATCTAATATTGTAAATCATGTGAAAATCAATAAAAGAAGAATGAAATAAAAATAAGCTTCTGTTTGTGTTTAGATACAAATGTCCTGCAGCTCTAATATCATTCGTGGGGTATCTAATTTGATGTTTGTTTTCTACCACTGAGAGATAATCATGGGCTTGTGAGACAGCATCATGATTGTGCAAAATACCTTCATGCCTGTGGCCCCAATGTACCAGATTCAATCCCCAGCACTACCACCAACCAGAGCTAAACAGTGCTCTGGTTTAAAAACAAAAACAAACAAACAAAACATGATCACTCTGGCCTTACCCCCAACTGAGACATGAGAATTCTAACACTGGATATGAAGGGATAAAAAAAAAAGGGCCTGGGAGTCGGGCGTAGCTCAGCAGGTTAAGCGCAGGTGGCACAAAGCACAACGATTGGCATAAGGATCCCGGTTCGAGCCCCCGGCTCCCCACCTGCAGGGGAGTCGCTTCACAGGTGGTGAAGCAGGTCCGCAGGTGTCTATCTTTCTCTCCCCCTCTCTGTCTTCCCCTCCTCTCTCCATTTCTCTCTGTCCTATCCAACAACAATGACAGCAATAACAACAAAAACGATAAACAACAAGGGCAACGAAAGGGAAAATAAATAAATAAATGAGAAAAAAAAAGGGCCTTTGAAGGAAAGTTTCTAGGCCTGAGTGGGGAGATTCAAGGGTTGGGGTGACTTTGAGACGGGGTTGGAGTGACAGAGCCCTCTTTCTTTGCCCTTTGTGACTGCAAAGAGGTGGAGTTAGTTTGGAAGGAGTGATTTGGAAGCAGGTCCTCTCTCAATGGACCTGGCTGAGCCTTTGATCTTTGTTTCTCAGCCTCCAGAGTGGTGAGACGTGTGTACTTTGGGGCCCCCATACCCCAGCCTGTCTAGGTCATCTGAACTCAGTCCTTACTTGCCTGAACTGTGCACTAGGTACACTGCTGTGGCTTTCCCTTCATTTACAAGTTTGCTTTTTTTTTTTTTCTTTTTTCTTCTATTACCCATAGGTCTTGAAGTCTGAGCTTCTGAGTTCAGTCAAAATCCCCAGAACTGCATATGCTGGAGTACCACTCTCTTAAAAATAGATGCATAAATCTTAACCCAGAAACTGAATATTTTCATTTCTTGCTTTCTAAAAATATATCACTTACTGGATTGTTGGAAAAAGTCATGAAATATTTTCTCTTTTTTATGTGAAAATGTGTAGTGACTTTTCTGACAGCCCACTATTTATTGATTTTTGGATACAGATAGAAATTGAGAGGATGGGGTAGATGTGCAGCAAGATAGAGACATGGGGCCTGGATGGTGGTGCACCCCATTAAGTGCACTTAGTATTGAGAACTAAGGTTCGAGCCCCTGGCTCCTTATCTACTTCACAAGTGGCAAAGCCAGTCTGAAGATGTCTTTCTCCCTCTCTATCTCCCTCTCCTCTCTCAATTTCTCTCTGTCCTATACAATAAATTGGAAAAAGTGGCCACCAGGACCAGTGGCTTTTTAGTGCTGGCACCAAGCCCCAGAGATGATGCTATAGACTACTACTACTACTACTACTAATAATAATAATAATAATAAAAGATAGAGAGACATCTGCAGGACTTTTTTATGACTTGTGAAGTTTCCCCTTGTGGATGGGGACCAGGGACTTAAACCCAGGTCCTTATGCACTATAACATCTGCTTTCTACCCCTGTGTATTGCTGCCTAGCCCCAAAATGAAATATCTTCTATTTTCAATTGTTCTGCTTTTATGAGCACTTAACAAACCCTATGCTTTCTGTTACCTTACACCTTATCAATGTATTTGCAAAATACTGTTTAGAACATCTTTTTTCTTTTATTTTGCCACCAGGGACTTGGTGTCTGCACAACTCCATCTTTCCTGGTGGCCATTTTCTTATAGAGGTTGAAAGACTGAAAGATAAGGAGAGACAGAAAAGAACCACAGAGCTGCTCCACCACCCATAAAGCTTCCCTCTTGCAGGGGGGGACCAGAAGCTTGACCCCAGGTCTTCGGGTGTGCTAATGAGTGCATTCTACCAGATGAACCACCACCCAGCCCATGTGGACCTATTTACTAGAAAACCATGTCCTTCCAGATGCTAAAGCTTGGCGGTTGTTAACTTTGCTGTGTCTGGTGGCTTCTGATTTGCTACTAGAGGATCTGACTCAGTCTGGTGGGCTGCAGTGCAGGCAGCAAAGTCCAGCTCTGGCCAGTATGCACAGTGGAGTTCCACTGTCTGGGGCCAGACTCTCAGTGCCTCAGATTTCCTCCTTGGTCCTTGGTATCCTCATGCCTGCTCTCTGTTCTACTTTGAGGATTTGTTTCCTCTTTTGGTTCTTTGATTTTAACTTTTTAAATTTTATTTTTCATTAGTAATTTAACATTGATTTACAAAATTACATAGCAACAGAAGTATAATTCCACACCGTTCTTACCACCAGAGTTCTGAATCTCTGCTCCCTCCATTGCAACCCCCCGCAGTTCTCTCACAACTGTCTGTTTAGATTTGTACATAATCCCTCCCCCCACTTTTTGTCAATTTTTTTTCTTTATTGAGAGGGAGTCAATGGTTTCCTGTCATCAGGAAAATGCAGTAGTTTGTACATGTGCATCATTTCTCAGTTTTCCTCATAACAATTACCCACTCTAGGTCCTCCTCTGCCATCATGGTCCAAGACCTGAATTCCCCTCCACCACCCCAGAGTCTTTTACTTTGGTACAATACACCAAACCCAGTCCAAGTTCTGCTTTGTGTTGTCTTATTTTTCAACTTCTTCCTTTTTATTATTAGTGATTTAATAATGGCCAACAAGGTTGTGGGATAAGAGGGGTACAATTCATACAGTTCCCACCATCAGGGTTATTGCTGGGAGTCAGTGCTGGTACTATGAATCTACCACTTCCAATGGATTTTTTTCTTTCTATGTTATTTTTTGATAGTACAAAGAGGTGGGGTGGAGAGAAAAGACAGAGAGAGGAAAGAGCAAGATAGACACCTGCAGATCTGCTTTACCTTTCATGAAGCATCCCCCCTCCAGTTGGGGAGTGGGGGCTTGAACCCAGGTCCTTGTGCATGGTAATATGTGTAATTAACCAGGTGCATCACTACCTGGTCCCCAGTAGGGAGATTTTGATGGTCTCCTACAACTATCTTTACAGTGTCTCATTTACATATGGCATTCTCATAGTCAGGAATGTTCACAAGTGAAGTCATTGCTGAGATTTCTTCCTTAAGTTAAAGTGGTGATAGACATTACATAAATATCTTTTTTTTTTTTTTTGTCACCCAGGCTATTGCTGGGGCTTGGTGCCTGCTTCACTGCACTGCTTCTTTTTTAAAAAAATTTTTTATTTATAAAAAGGAAACATTGACTAAACCAGAGGGGTACAACGTCACACAATTCCCACCACTAGACCTCCATATAACAACCCCTCCACTGATAGCTTTCCTACTCTTTAACCCTCTGGGAGTATGGACCCAAGGTCATTGTGGGATGCAGAAGGGTGAAGGTCTGGCTTCTGTAATTGCTTCCTCACTGAACATGGGCGTTGACAGGTCGATCCATACTCCCAGCCTGCCTCTCTCTTTCCCTAATAGGGTGGGACTCTGGGGAAGCAGAGCTCCAGGACACATTGGTGGGATTGTCTGTCCAGAGAAGCCTGGTTGGCATCCTGTTAGCATCTGGAACCCGGTGGTTGAAAAGAGAGTTAACATATAAAGCTAGACAGATTGTTGAGTAATCATGGACCTAAAGGCTGGAATAGCACTGCACTGCTTCTAACAGCCTTTCCTGTCCCAATTTTTATTATATTTTTTATTAGTGACTTAATATTGGTTTACAAAATTATAAGATAACAGGGATATAATTCCACACCTTTCCTACCAGCAGAATTCTGTGTCCCTATTCCCTCTACCGTAAACTGCAGTAGTTCTTCCAAAATCACAGATATGGGTTGACTATTCTTTCTTCTTTTTTAAAAAAAAATATTTATTTTATTTATTTATTACCTTTTGTTGCCCTTGTTGTTTTACTGTTGTAGTTATTATTGTTGTTGTCCTTGTTGGATAGGACAGAGAGAAATGGAGAGAGGAGGGGAAGACAGAAAGGAGGAGAGAAAGATAGACACCTGCAGACCTGCTTCACCGCCTGTGAAGCGACTCCCCTGCAGGTGGGGAGCAGGGGTTCGAACCGGGATCCTTATGCCGGTCCTTGTGCTTTGCGCCACCTGCTCTTAACCCGCTGTGCTACAGCCCGACTCCCTACTATTATTTCTATAGCTATCTGTCTATACTTATATGTATGTGACCTCCCCCTCCCATGGTCCTATCTTCTCTACTATTCCAAGTCACATCTATACCTATTATTACATCTGAATGTCTTTAGTTTTTTTCCTCTTCTCTCTTTGAGTCCTAATGGGATTGAGTTTCAGATGCCTCTGGTCATCTTCCCTTATCATTTCTCCCAACCTCTGGGAGTATATCCCTCCACCTCTTTCTTTAAGGGAGACAGAGAGCATTTGCAGCACCGATCTACCACTTTTGAAGCTTCCCCCTGCCCTGCAGCATGGGGGGCAGGGTGGGGCTAAATCTGGATCCTAGTGCATGGTGTTGTAAGCACTAGGGTGTGCCACTGTCTGACTTCTATATACATTCTATTGCAGTTGGTGGTGACAGAAACATCACTGAGCTCTGGCATATGCAGTGCTGGTGCTTGAATCAGGGACCTCTTCTGTGCAAGTCCTATGTGCTGCCACCACTCTGTCTCCCCAGCACAGTAGTCAATATTTAACGCAGTGTTCGCTATGAATTAAGAGAAGGAACAGTCTCGGAATTCAGGGAGTAGACTGTACACTTCTTTTCTCAACTAGCTCAAACAATTCTATTAGCTTAAGAACACATGATGGAAGGTGAGGTCTTTTGGTTAGTTAAGAGTCAAACTTCAGTCTCTTTAGGTAGATTGATGGAGATTTGCTCTTTGTATCCTTCCCCTCTGTTTCTTCTAGCATTGAAGGGAATAGCTACTGTGTTCTTCTCCTGGGGCACAAACTGTGAAAGTAACATGAGTCAGGGAAATGCTGAGGACTTCCAAGTGTGGCAATTTCAGAGGGAAAACTGGGGGACAGAGTAAGAATGATTTTTGATATGAACTTGACAAATTGTTTCCTCTTTTCCCAGTTCTAGGAATTATAGAAATGGCTTTGATCAAGATGGATCAGAAATGCGACACTCATTTTATTATCTTTATTTATTTATTGGATAGAGACAGCCAGAAAGTGAGGGGAGGGAGAGAGAGAGAGATGAAGAGTTGCAGCCCTGCTTCACCACTTGTGAAGCTTTCCTCCTGTAGTTGGGGACTGGGGACTTGAACCCAGGTCCTTGTATATGTAATATGTGTGCTCAGCCAGGTGCACTACCACCCGGCCCCCATTTTAATAAAGTTATAATTTAAAACTTGGAATGAAATTCCAATGTATTCAAATATGATTTCCAAGAGATTCTTTTTTATCAGGTCCTAGGTAATTTGGCAGTATACACACAGGTGGGTATTATATGTATCAGTAAAATAAAATAAAACCACATTACTATTTCTACTGCAGAACATTTTCATGACTTGTTTTATTTCAATTGAAAAATTCATTCTTACTTTCTCTCTTTTTCTTGAACAGGTAAAGGACACAAATAATTTGTTATAGAAAATGTATTTTTTTTCCTTGCATTCAGTCACATACAGGTCTATAGAAAACCAAATAAAAGAGCAGAAGTTGGAATGGCAAAATAACTCAGTTGGACAGTGTGCTGCTTTGCCATATGTGTGGCTGTGGTTTGAGCCTGGCCACCACCAAATTAAAGGGACCTTTGATGATTTATTCCACACACTTTCTATCTTTCTTTCTGTCTCTATAAAGCACTTAAAAAAAAAAAAGACAGCAGATACTATGCATAAGAGCCTGGGTTCAAGCCCCAGCTCCCTATCTGCAGGGGAGATGCTTCACGAGCAGTGAAACAGGTTTGCAGGTGTCTCTGTCTCTCTCCTTTTCTATCTCCCTCTCCCCTCTCAATTTCTCTCTGTATTATCAAATAAAATAGGAAAAAGAGAGGAAGAAAGAAGGAAAGAAAGAAAGAGAGAAAAAAGAAATAAAGAAAGAAAGAAAGAAAGAAAGGAAGAAAGAAAAGGAGGGAAAACTGGCCACTGGGAGCAGTTTTATAGTGGAGGCAGGCACAGTGCCCCTACAATAACCCTGGTGTGAATAGAAAACAAATAAATAAATAACAACACAAAGCCAAAGTTTCAGGGTATAACTATGGGGATAATTTGATGTGTATATTTAACTGTATGACTGTCACAATTAGGTGCCAGAGTGAACCCATTAATGTTAGTATTATTTATCTACGGATGGGGGAAAAATCACGTCTTTATTTCAATTAACCCTAACTGAAAATTGGCACAGCTTACAATTAGGATTGTATGTAGCAAAACACAGTTGTGTTAGCAATACTCATTTTGACATAGATATTTTCCCATTTGTTTTTTGTGATTAATAGTAGATTACAACATTGCAAGCAGTCAGTTCCACACCACACCACACCACACACACACCACAAAAACTCTGTGTCCCACTTCCCAAAGAGAATCACCATAGTTCTTCTCATAAGTCTTAGCAACAGTTTGATGGCTTCTGTCCTCCCCCCGCCACCCCAGTTCATATGTTTCAGTTCTCTAGATTCCACATGTGAGTGAAACCATCATGTAGTTGTCTTTCACCTCTCTATTTATTTTGCTAAGCATAATCATCTCTGGTTCCACCCATCTTGTTCCAAAGGACATGATATCATTTTTTTTTATTTTGGCATTGATTATAATAACAAGTGTCTTAATTCACAATAATAGTGTGTGTAGCTATCTCAGTTAAGATTATAGAGTGAAAGACAGGCAGGGAGAGAGTTTGAGAGAAAGCAGGAAACAGCACAGCAGTGCTCCACCACTCATGAAGCTTCCTTGTTTCCTGGTCTCCCATGTGGTGGTTTGGGACTTGAACCCAGATCCTTCTGAATGGCAAAGTACCCACTCCTTGGTGAGTTATCTCCTTGCTTCTATAAATGCTCTCAAATGAGCATTAAATAATCCAAGGAATTTGTGAGTAGCATTAAAATAGTATAGTCTATGTGTTAGCAGTGGATGTGAGATAGAGCAGGACAGGTAGTGGGACTAAATAAATAAATAAACAACCCCAAGAGGTTTCTTCTTCTGTTAAACTATTTCTTTCAACCCATTCCTACACTAACTAAAAAACAAACAGTTTTCTGGTTCATGTTGAAAGAGAGTTAAAAAATAACAGGTTTTTGGAATAAAAATCACTAATATGCAACTCTGATAAAGAAGACAAAAAGTAAGATTATTAAAATGAGAGAGAAAGAGAGAGAGAGAAAGAAAACTATTAGCCAGTGAAGAGATATATTTCTCGAATCAATCCTCTCCCACCAGTGGAGGGGGGTGGTGAAGAGGTGGTGGGGAGGGGAGATGGAGGTTAGTAACTCAAATTATTTGTAAAATCAATCCTTCTTTCTCCTTGTTCTTAAATATATAGTTTTTCAGGTTTTCATCATCAGTCATGTGTGAAAAAAATAAAGCCAAGTTGTAATGGTCACTATTGTTCTCTTCCTTGTACCAATAGAGCTTCAAACCACAGTTCCTTTCTCAGCACTAATGCTATTAATTTATTTATTAAATATTTTCTTTTTAAAAATATCTTTTCTTTATTTGTTATAGGATAGAGACAAAGAGAAATTGAGAGAGGAGGGGGAGACAGAGAGGGAGAGAGACAGAGAGACATCTACAGCACTGCTTCACCAGTGAAGCTTTCTCCCTCCAGTTGGGGGACCAGGGGCCTGACCATGAGTCCCTGTGCATTGTAATGTGTGCATTTAACCGGGTGCACCACCACCTGGCCCTTAGCACTAATGTTATTTAAACCAGAGTTCTTTTTCTCTTCCCTGCCTAATAGTTGTAAATTAAAATCTCTTTCTTAAGATCAAAGTCTAAACAGTAGTAGATGTTAACTAGATTTTCTTTTCTTAGTTGTATTGTTTAATCTGTAATTATATTAGGTTGCAAGATTGTATGGTTACAGTGAATTCCACACTCACCCACCACCGAAGTTCTGTGTCCCCATCCTCCCACCTCCCAAAGAGAGTTTTCACAAAAACCATAGTTCTCACCAAGTCTGAGAAAGAATTTTCTTCTTCTACTTTTTAAGCAAGTTTATGTGTATCAGTTCTCTAGATTCCACAGGTAAGTGAAACCATCTGGTAGTTTTCTTTCATTTCTTGACTTATTTCATGCAGCAGAATAGCCTCCAGTTCTATCCATTTTGTCCCAAATGACATAATATCATCTTTTTTGACTCCAGGGTATTCCATGAAATGGATATCCCATAACTTTCTTCGTCTGTCATCTGTCAATGGACATTTAAGCTGCTTTTTGACTACTGTGAATAGTGCAGCTATGAACATAGGGGTGCCTATGTCCCTTTGAGTTATTGTTTACATGTCTTTTGAATGAATGCTTAAGAAAAGAACTACTCTGCTTTCTTGTGCTGTTCCCCTTGGCCTCTGGAGCTACTTTGGGACTATGTTAAAATGTGAACAACCTGGGGCCACTTGGTAGTGCACAGTGTTAAGCACACATAGTGTGAAGCATAAGGAAAGGACCCGCAGAAAGATTCCAGTTTGAGCCCCCAGCTCCCCACCTGGAGGGGCATTGCTTTGTAAGTGGTGAAGCAGGTCTGCAGGTGTCTATCCTTCTTTCCCTCTCTCTACCTTCCACTCCTCTCTCAATTTCTCTCTGTCCTACCCAACAACAATAACAGCAATGACAACAACAACAATGGAACAAAGATGGCCACCAGGAACAGTAGATTCATAATGCAGGCTCTGAGCCCCAGCGATAACCCTGGAGGCAAAATAAAACAAACAACAACAATAACAATAAACTAGTATAGTCATGGACCCTTTGGAATATAACCAAAATAGGACTACTAACTATCCACAAAATGGAGACCCCCCAACTCTTCATTTGAACTATTCCAGCTTTAAGGTTTATGATTAGTCAACAGTTTGTTTGGCTTTGTATGTTAAGTCTTTTTTCAGCCACCAGTTTCCAGATGCAAGCATGATGCCAACCAGACTTCCCTGGACAGACAACCCCACCAATGTGTCCTGGAACCCCACATCCCCAGAACCCTGCCCTACTAGGGAGAGAGACAGGCTGGGAGTATGGATAGACGTGTCAATGCCCAGCGGGGAAGCAATTACAGAAGCCAGACCTTCCACTTTCTGCACCCCACAATGACCCTGGGTTAATACTACCAGAAGGATAAAGAATAGGAAAGCCATCAGGAGAGGGAATGGGATACGGAGTTCTGGTGGTGGTAATTGTGTGAAGTTGTACCCCTCTTATCCTATGGTTTTTGTCAGTGTTTCCTTTTTATAAATAAAAATAAAAATAAAAAGAGTGGGAAGCTATCAAGGAAAGGGATTGGATATGGAGTTCTGTTGGTGGGAATGGTGTGGAAATGTACCCCTTTTATGCTGTACTCTTGTCAATATTTCCATTTTATAAATAATTTTTAAAAAAGAAATTGTACTCCTGTTATATTACAGTCTTGTTAACCATCATTAAATCACTAATAAAAGCTTTTAAAAAATGAGCATCCTGCAAAGCTTATCCTGAGATCCCAGGGCAAAAAAATCCCTTTGATTTCTATGCTCCAACAGGTGTGTGTTTTCATGCACTGATGACTTGTCACCACGTATTTTAATTGTACAAAGAGTCTTGTTGCTCACGAGTTTCAGATGCCTGTTCTTCCCATGGCTAGGGAGGGTGATTCCTGCTGACAGCTGAGCGCCTGCCTCTCAGTACAACCCTGCCAGCTGGTGACAGGCCACCTTCTAGGACCCACTGCAGCCACAGCTGCTGTGGTAATTCTCTTACACTGGAAACTTTTTTTTCTTGAAAAGCTGTAATAATTCAGAATTTTAAGATACTGTATAGTATTATGGATTTATTTTAATTCAATTTTTTCTTTGTTTAGATAGAGACAGATGAGATAGAGAGCAAAAGAGAACACAGAACCAAAGCTTCTTTCACTGCAGTGAGGAACAGGCTTGAAGCTGGGGGGCATATGTGGCAAAGCACCACACTATCCAAGTGAGCTATTCTAGAAACCCCAAGTACCACCTAGCATCGCAAATCTGTCTCAGATGAATGGCTGAGTATATTGTGGTCTATACACACAATGGAATGCTATTCAGCTATTAAAAATGGTGAATTCACTTCCTTCACCTCATTTTGGATGGAGCTTGAAGGAGCCATATGAAGTAAGATCAGCCAGAAAGAGAAAGATGAACATGGAGTGATCTCACTCATAGACAGAAGTTGTGATAAAAGAACAGAAAGGGTAATGCAAAGCAGAACAAGGACTGGATTTGGTCTATTGCACCAAAGGAAAGGACTTTGGTGTAGGTGGGAGCATTCAGGTCTTGGAACATGATGACAGAGGGGGACCTGGGTGGGGGGTTAGAGTGTTATGTGGAAAACTGAGAAATGTTATACATGTATCAGCTACTGCATTTTACTGTCCACTGTAAAACATTAATCCCTCCAATAAAGGGGGGGGGGAGTTGTGTATTTTTGTTTTACAAGTGAACTGATGTGAAACCTGCACATTTCCTTCAGAAAAATGCCTAGTGTTTAATCAGTAGATGCTTAGAAGGGACATTTCCTGAACAAAGTTGTACCAAGGACAGCTAGGGCTCTGTCCAACTGCTTGACAGGACAGAGGGAGCTAACCTCTGTTCCACACTTTCCATCACATCTGACTTCTACTGCCATCTGTGAGGACTGAAATTCAAAGAAAAAAGCATATCATCAAATAGGAGGGCAGTAGAAGGGGCAGAACCCAGAACCTCTTTATAACCAATATCAGAAGTGAAATTAAAAAATTCAACTAAAGGCCAGAGGGAAGGATCAGGAATATCATTATAGGCTCTCTTGTGGGCTTCTTGAGAACTATACCCTCACTATGAATTAGCAATGGTAGGGACTGCCCCACTCTCTGAAGGGAGGCTGAGTCATGTTACTCTGCCACTTGAGGAAAACTGGTCCTAAAATGAGTGCAGCCTAGAATATTCCCTATAAGGTCAGACTGACAGGGACTCAGAGTTACACAGGCTCCTGTGCTAAATGTGAATATACAGTGGCCTCAGGGTCAAATTGATGTGGTAAAATATGTATTTTTTTCAAGTTTGGGAGCCACTCTCTGCCCTAACCTAGCTTTCAAGTTCTATTCTGCACTCTGATATCATCCTCCCAGATAATATTTCTAGTCCACCTTCATGTTAGCTAACAAGCTCAAGCAAAGATTACTAAATGTGGGCCCTTAGGAACATACTTAAAATGGAATTCTTGGCTTTTTTCTACCACCGGATTCCCCACTCTCACTGGCTCTATTCTTACCCTTTGGTTCTTCTTATTAAACATTTTGTTCTGCTTAATATCTTACTGCCTTTCAACCACCAAATTGCAGATGCTACTATGATACTATCTTGACTTCACTGGGCAGACCACCTCACCAAGGTATCCCAGAACCTCACCTCTACAGAGCCCTACTCCA
Source organism: Erinaceus europaeus (assembly GCF_950295315.1). Classification (NCBI taxonomy): domain Eukaryota; kingdom Metazoa; phylum Chordata; class Mammalia; order Eulipotyphla; family Erinaceidae; genus Erinaceus; species Erinaceus europaeus. Next base: position 107,687,581 of record NC_080164.1, on the reverse strand, counting down.
CTGGAGAAAGGTAGAAACAGGCTAGATGTATGGCTCCACTTGCCAACATCCATGCCCAGAGGAGAAGAAATCACAGAAGCCAGAACTCCCTTTTTCTGAACCCCAGAAAATATGGGACCATGGAAAACAAAAGACAGACATATACAAATCTAGATGGATAGTTTTAGAAATAATAGTTAACCTGTATCTAAAACTATCTGAGAACTGCTATAGCTTACAATGGAGGTATTGGGCAGTCACTCTGGTGGTGGGAACAGTGTGGAGTTGTATCCCTGTTATCTTGTAACTCTGTAAATCAATATTAAATCACTAATAAAAAAAGAATCTAACACTGCTGCAACACACAATTATAATATACATCTGTCTTCCCCTCCTCTCTCCATTTCTCTCTGTCCTATCCAACAACAACAACAACACTAATAACTACAACAATAAAACAACAAGGGCAACAAAAGGGAATAAATAAATAAAATAAATATAAAAAAAAATTTTAAAAAAATTACAAAATTAAAAAAAACATTCTAAAAAAAAAACCTAAAATTTACTATTGATACTAATTCTCATAAGTTTGTTGTGGCAGCTTACACAAGTCAAGAAATTAAAGAAGCCTTAAATATTTGGGAATATTCAACATCAAAAAGCTACAACCTGCATTTTTTTAAAAAAAGTATTCTCTGTACAAAGAATCTTATCAGCTATACAAAAATCTGTACAGTCTTTATACTGAAGCTAATATTGATCTGTGCTTGAATTCACATTCTTAGCAAAACAATTGCATGACACACACGCACACTCCACACATCAACACAGGATTGCCATTTCATCTTCATCTTCTTCCTACTCCTAATCTTCTGGTTCATTCTTCTTTGAGCCTATTGGCTGGCCTGCCAGGGTCTTTCTTTCCTGATTCATTTTTGCCCTAGGCACGGTATATAGCAATACCCTTTTCATATTTTTCCTTTAGTTCCCTTTAGCTGCTTTTTGCTCCCTTAGCTGACTATTCAGACCATATTTCACCCAACCTTTTTTGCAGTGTCCCCAATGGATAGACCACGGTGTTGACTCTTGATCTTTGGGCAATGTTCAGAGCAAAATAGGTACAAAGTCTTTTAGGAGCATTGGGATCCTTTATTTTTTTTCTTTTTCCCTTTATTATTACCTTTGGGGAGAATATGATTTTTCATCTCCCTGTCATAGTGAGCCTTGTCACTTTTTGCCATATCTTCAAACTTTGACTTTTTATTTGTAGACAGGTCTTCCATTTCTCTGAACGCTTCTTGGAGAACTCTGCAAAGTTGATGGAGGAGTCAGGGTAATTCTTCTTGTGCTTCTCCTGGCATGTCTGCATGAAGAAGGCATACGAGGACATCTTGACCCAAGGTGTGCTGAGGTCTTCTTTATCCCTAGCTCCAGGTAAGCTGCGTCCACCTGGGGTGTAGCTTTACCCTCTGATTCTTGCTGAGGAGCCGGAGCAAACACAGGGCCTTCCTCGCTACAGCTCCAGAAAGAATGGGTCTTTAGCACACATTTTCTTTTTTTTTTATTTAAGAAAGGATTGATTAACAAAACCATAGGGTAGGAGGGGTACAATTCCACACAATTCCCACCACCCAATCTCCATATCCCACCCCCTCCCCTGATAGCTTTCCCATTCTCTATCCCTCTGGGAGCATGGACCCAGGGTCATTTTGGGTTGCAGAAGGTAGAAGGTCTGGCTTCTATAATTGCTTCCCCGCTGAACATGGGCATTGACTGGTCGGTCCATACTCCCAGTCTGCCTCTCTCTTTCCCTAGTAGGCTGGGTCTCTGGGAAAGCAGAGCTCCAGGACACATTGTTTAGCACACAATTTACAATGTTCATGGACTGGAGTTTGACTCCTCCCATCACAGAGGAGCACTAGAAACCAGGAAAGTTCTATGAGTGGTGATGCAACAGTGATATGGTGTCTCTTCTTCACTCTTTCATTCTCTCTTTATTTCAAATTAAAAGAAAGTAAGTGTTAATAGTAATGGAATCTAGTAGAGCACAGAATTTCTAGCAGGCAAAGTAAGTAGATGAATGAAGGAAGAAAGGAAATAATGAGTAAATAAATACAATTGTAGGATACTGATAATATTGAACTTGGAAGAGAGCACATGATAGCATGCATGAGGACCTGGGCTCCAGCCCTCCTCTCTTCACTCTCAAAGATGAAGCTTCATGAGGGGGTGGAGCAGTGCACGTGTCTTGCCTTATCCTTTTCTCCTTCAGGCTTTCTCTCCCTCTCTCTTTGTATATAATTCTTTGAAAATATTTTATTATCTTATTTATTGAACAGACACTGTCAGAAATTGAGAGGAAAGGGGGTGATAGAGAGGGAGAGAGACAGAGACACACCTACAGCTCTGCTTCACCACTCACAAAGTTTCCTCCCTGCAGGTGGGACTGGGGTTTCAAACCTATGTCTTTGTGCATTGTAACACGTGTACTCAGGCAGGTGAGTCACCACCTGGCCCCTTCTCTTTCACTCTTTATGAAAGAGAGAAAGAGAGAAAGAAAGAAAGAAAGAAAGAAAGAAAGAAAGAAAGAAAGAAAGAAAGGAGCAAAGAGAAAGTGAAGAACTTAAATTGCCACCAGGAACAATGAAGTCATACAGGCATAGAGCCCCAGTATTAACCCTAATAGAAATAATATATATATATATATTAAAAAAAAAAGAAAAAAGAGACAAAAATTTCAGTGAGCTAGAAAGATAGCTCTACCTGGTAGGTGCTTGTCTAATAGTGGTGACATTGATTCAAGCTCCCAGTTCAAAAAAGAAGGTCATGGCACCAGGAATTTCTGTAATGGTGCTGTAATGTCTCTGTCTCTCACTGAAAGTGAAAAATTTGGCCTTTAATAGTGTAATAGTTCATGTGAAGAATCCCAGGATGCAAATAAAATGTATTTTATTCTTCCTTTAAATTTTTTTATTTCTTTATTGACAGATTAATTTTTTACAGTTGACGGTAAGTACTTTGTACATGCATAACATTTCTCAGTTTTTCACATAACGATACAAGCCCCACTAGGTCCTCTGCCATCATGTTCCAAGACCTGAACACTCCCTCACCCACCCTAGAGACTTTTACTTTGGTGTAATACACCAATTCCAGTCCAAGTTCTGCTTAATGTTTTCCCTTCTGATCAAATTTTTCAGCTTCTGCCTGTGAGATCATCCCATATTCATCCTTCAGATTCCGAATTATTTCACTTAACATGATTTCATTATGTTAAGTGAGCTAAGTTGGAAAAATAAAGATAAGTATGGGATGATCACACTCATAAACAGAAGTTGAGAAAGAATAACAGAAAGGGAAACTCAAAGCAGGAGTTGACTGAATTTTGAGTAGGGCATCAAAGTAAAAACCCTGCGTTGACAGTGAGGGTAGATGTTCAGCTTCACAGGGGGGGTCAGGGGGAAGGGAAGGGGGGTGAGACACAGACTTTTGGTGGTGGGAATAGTGTTTATGTACATTTCTATCAATTTGTAGTCATGTAAATTACTATTTAATTAATATGAGAGGGAAAACTTGCTTGTATGTCTCAAACTTAAAATCACAGACTGAGTCTTTTTAATACATAGGCTGAGTCTTTGATATGTTGACTCTCTTAAAAGCTTAGACCAGGGAGAACAGAAGCAACTGGTGGCACAGCTATATGCAAATAATATCAAAGGACATAAATTATGGTGATGTTGTGTATGATACAGAAAATTCCAACAAAGGGATATTTCAAAGTTAATCCAATCGCTAAATAATGTGATTATAGTAATAACTATTATCTTCTTAAACCCTAAGACAGCAGAATCCTCCAGCTTCTTTAGAGCCTATATTTCCCCCAGTCCTGAAACCTCTAGGGTGGGGCTCACTTTCCTGAATGCTTCTTTCAATCCATATCAAATAATATTCCATCCGCCGATCCCAACCTAATCAACACGAGGAGTACCACCTCAGCATACTTCACTTCAGACTGTCCAGAGATGTCAGGCATGGAATGTCAACACTTCACCCTCATTAACATGATTTCTAACAACCACCCTGGAAGGTTTGGGCCTCCTACTAAATAGGTCCACATTGGCTGGGTTCACCTGGTAGAACATGCTCATTATCAGACCCGAAGACCTAGGCCCCACCATTTTTAATAACTGATTAGTATTCCACTGTGTATATATACCACAACTTTCTCAGCCACTCACCTGTTGTTGGACACCTGGGTTGCTTCCAGGTTTTGGCTATTACAAATTGTGCTGCCAAGAACATATGTGTACACAGATCTTTTTGGATGGGTGTGCTAGTTCCTTAGGATATATCCCCAGGGGATGAATTGCAGGACCATAGAGTAGGTCCATTTCTAGCCTTCTGAGAGTTCTCCAGACTGTTCTCCAAAGACGTTGGACCAATTTACATTCCCACCAGCAGTGCAGGAGGGTTCCTTTGACCCCACACCCTCTCCAGCATTTGCTGCTGTTACCTTTTCTGATGTATGACATTCTCACAGGAGTAAAGTGATATCTCATTGTTGTCTTCATTTGCATTTCTCTGACAATCAGAGACTTGGAGTATTTTTTCATGTGTTTCTTGGTCTTTTGAATCTCTTCTGTGGTGAATATTCTGTCCATGTACTCTCCCCATTTTTGGATGGGGTTATTTGTTTTTTTGTTGTTGAGATTTGCAAGTTCTTTATATATGTTGGCTATTAAACTCTTGTCTGATGTATGGCATGTAAAGATCTTCTCCCATTCTGTGAGGGGTCTCTTGGTAGTAGCTTTTTTTTTTTTTTTTTTTTTTGCTGTGCAGAAGCTTTTTATTTATTTATTTACTTATTTATTTATTTGCAGAAGCTTTTTAATTTGATGTAGCCCCATAGGTTTATGCTTGCCTTAATCTTCTTTGTAATTGGATTTGTTTCATTGAATAATATCTTTAAAATTTATGTGGAAAAGAGTTCTGCCAATATTTTCCTCTAAGTATCTCATAGTTTCTTGGCCTAACATCCAAATCCTTGATCCACTTGGAATTTACTTTTATATTTGGTGAAATATAGTGGTTCAGTTTCATTCTTCTGCATGTTTCAACCCATTGTTTCCAACACCATTTGTTGAAGAGACTCTGCTTTCCCCATGTAATAGTCTGGGCCCCTTTGTCAAAGATTAGATGTCCATAGGTGTGGGGCCTCATTTCTGGGCTCTCAATTCTATTCCACTGGTCAGCGTGTCTATTCATGTTTAAGTACCAAGCAGTTTTGATGACAATGGCCCTATAACACAATTTGAGGTCTGGGAGTGTGATGCCTCCAGTTCTGTTCGTTCTTCTCAAGATTGTTTTGGCAATTCTAGGTCTTTTCTGGTTCCAGATAAACATTTGTAGCATTTTTTCTATTCTCCTAAAAAATGTGGTTGGGATCTTGATGGGGCTAGCATTAATGTGCATATGGCTTTGGGTAATATATTCATTTTGATGATGTTAATTCTTCTAACCAATGAACATGGAATATCTTTCCACTTCTTTGTGTCTTTTTCAATTTCCTTGAGTAGTGACTCATAATTTTCAGTATACAAGTTTTTCACTTCTTTGGTTAGGTTTATTCCTAGATATTTTATTGTTTTTGTTGCTATAGTGAAAAGAATTGATTTCTGAATTTCTTCTTCTTCTAACTTAGTATTTGTATAGAATGCCACTGACTTTTGAATGTTAATTTTGTAGTCTGACACCTGACTGTATTGCCTGATGATTTCCAAAAGGTTCTTTCTGAATTCCTTAGGTTTTTATTTTTATTTTATTTAATTTTATTTATTTATTCCATCTTGTTGCCCTTGTTGTTTGATTGTTGTAGTTATTACTGTGGTTGACGTCGTCATTGTTGGATAGGACAGAGAGTAATGGAGAGAGTAGGGGAAAACAGAAAGGGGGAGAGAAAAATAGACACCTGCAGACCTGCTTCACCACCTGTGAAGCGACTCCCCTACAGGTGGGGAGCCGGGGGCTGGAACTGGAATTCTTATGCTGGTCCTTGAGCTTTGCGCCATGTGTGCTTAACCCAATGTGCTACCACCTGACTCCCTCCTTAGGTTTTTTTATGTATACTATCATGTCATCTGCAAATAGGGAAAGTTTGACTTCTTCTCTTCCAATCTGTATGCCTTTAATTCCTTTCTCCTGCCTGACTGCTATGGCAAGAACTTCCAACACTATGTTGAATAGTAATGGTGATAGTGGGCAGCCCTGTCTGGTACCTGATCTGAGGGAAAATGCTTCCAGTTTTTCACCATTGAGTATGATGTTGGCTGTAGGTTTGCTATATATAGACTCCACTATCTTGAGGAATTTTCCATCTATTCCCATTTTTTGTAGTGTTTTGATCATAAAGGGATGTTGTATTTTGTGAAAGGCTTTCTCTGCACCTATTGATATGACCATATGTTTTTTGGTCTTGCTTTTGTTGATGTGGTGCATCATGTTGATTGATTTACGTATATTAAAACACCTTGCATGCCTGGGATAAATCCCACTTGGTCATTATGAACAGTCTTTTTAATATACTGCTGTGTCCAGCATCTAGAATGTTGTTCAATATTTTAGCATCTATGTTCATCAGAGATACTGGTCTGTAGTTTTCTTTTTTGGTTGTGTCCCTGTCTGCTTTTGGTATCAAAGTGATGTTGACTTTGTAGAAGCTGGAAGGGAGTATTCTACTGTCTTTAATATTCTGGAAGATTTTTAAAAGTAGAAGTATTAGTTCTACTTTGAAGGTCTTGTAGAATTCATTTGTAAAACCATCTGGTCTAGGACTTTTATTCTTGGAAATATTTTAGATAACTGTTTCAATTTCATTAGCTGTGATGGGCCTGTTCATGTTCTCTACTTCCTCTTTACTTAGTTTTGGAAGTTCGTAGGTATCTAAGAAATCGTCCATTTCTTCCAGGTTCTCTAGGTTGGTAGCATATAGTTTTTCATAGAAGCCTCGCATGATATGTTGATTTCTGCAGTGTCTGTTGTGATATCTCCTCTTTCTTTTTCTATCTGATTTATTTGGGTCTTCTCTCTCTTTTTTTCTTTGTGAGTCTGGCTAAAGGTTTGTTGATTTTGTTCAATCTTTTAAAAAATATTTATTTCGTTTTTTGTTGGCCTTGTTTTTATTGTTGTTGTAGTTATCATTGTTATTGATATCATCGTTGTTGGATAGGGCAGAGAGAAGTGGAGAGAGGAGGGGAAGTCAGAGAGGGGGAGAGAAAGATAGACACCTGCAGACCTGCTATACCACCTGTGCAGCGACTCCCCTGCTGTGGCTAGTCGGGGGCTTAAGCCTGACAGGATCTTTATACAGGTCCTTCTGCTTTGTGCCACCTGTGCTTAATGCCATGCGCTACCACCCGACTCCCTGATTTTGTACACTCTTTGAAGAACCAACATTTACTTTCATTGATCTTTTGTATTGTTTTCTTATTTTCAGTGTTATTTATTTCTGCCCTAACGTTAGTGATGTCTGTCTTTCTGTTTGCTTTAGGGTTCCTTTGTTCTTCTTCTTCTTCTAGGTCTTTAAGATGTACAATCAGACTGTTTATTTGTGCTTTTTTTGTTGTTTGTTTGTTTCCTAATGTGTGCTTGTATGGCTATGAACTTCCCTCTCAGTACTGCCTTAGCTGTACCCCAAATATTTTGATAGCTTGTGTCTTCGTTTTCATTGAACTCTCGAAAACTTTTGATATATTTTTTTATTTCCTCTTTGACCCAGTAGTTGTTAAGTAATGTACTGTTGAGCTTCCACATTTTGGGACTATTACTAATCTTTTGTTGATTGTTAAGTGTTAATTTAATTCCACTGTGGTCTGAGAAGATGCTTGGGATGATTTCAATGCTCTTGAATTTGCTAATGCTGTCTTTGTGGCCTAATGTATGATCTATCCTAGAGAATGACCCATGTGGACTTGAGTAGAATGTGTATTCCAGTTTCTTGGGATGAATGACTCAGAAAATGTCCAGTAGTTCTAGTTGATCTATGTCCTCAGTTAGCTCCCTTATGTTTTTGTTGATTTCCTGCCTGGATGATGTGTCAAGTTGAGAGAGTGGGGTGTTGAAGTCCTCTACTATGACTATGTTGCTGTAATATATTGCTGTAGCTCTTTCAGTAGATGTTTGATGTATTTAGATGGATTCTCATTTGGTGCATAAATGTTAGTAATTGTTAAGTCTTCTTGATTGACTGATCCACTGAGCATTAAGTTGTTGTTAAAATTCCGGAGGCTCTTGCCGGCCGGGCTGGCTTCACGGCGGGTAACAGAGATGCGGAGACAATGGCTGGGCAGGGAAGCTGTATTTCTTCATTCAGGAACAACGATTCATAAACTAAGACAAACTAATCACCAAACAGAACTCTGCTGTCTCTTTGCGGCGGTGCAAGCACTCTCTCTCTTACTCTGGAACTCAGGAACTCTCCATCTCTCGTACTCGGGAACCCTCTGAAACTCTCGCACTCTCGAACTCAGGAACTCCCGGACTCAGGAACCCTCTCTCCGGGTTTCTTGGGGCGGGGCCAAGCAGGCCCGCCAAATTAATAGGACTCACCCAATTCTCTTGGCGGGGGAGGGCTAGAACAATCCAATGTAAAGCATACGACAATTTTCCCTTTTCTTTTTAACTAAATGACTATAGTATCAAGGGTGTGGGGTGAACAGAAACATATATAACAAAAACCAGCATGTTGCCAAGGGATGGCCTGAGGGGGCCATATCTGAAAAAAAAATTTTCTTGCCTCTGGGGGGCTACTTGCCTCCACGGGCAATTGCATGTGGGCGGGGAACGGCCTAGGGTCCCACAGGCAGCTGGCTGCAACTTACTTACTATGAAACAAAACTTGTTATTAGCATATCTACTGCACGATCTAACGTTTCTAATAGAGAAGGAATTTGAGACTTTTACATATCAACAACATCTTTTAACCTTTTGTTACACCCATTCAAGATGGAGACACACCCTAGGTGTGGGCTGGAGAGGAAACCTCAGGCATGAGAATAATTAGCATAGCCATTGTGCGATCTACCATTTCTAATAGAGAAGGTAGTGGAGAGTTTTTACATATCAACAAGTCTATTTAACCTTTGTTTAGCCTGACTTAGTTAAAATATATTGATTGTTAACTAATTTTTACCTCAGACTTTAAATGTAAGTTAATTTTATCTTTATGAGAATTACATTGAAAACCTTTTTCATTTAACTTTGACTAGTAAGAATTTAGCCTTAAAGCTACTGTTTACCAAACTTTAAACATACACATAAACATGATCATTAATACACAAGGAGAGAAACCTTTGTTACGAAGACATGTCATTTTAAACACGAATTTAAATCTGTACTGTCTTAGTTATTGGGGGGGGGGGGTTCCACCATCCGGAGGTGGCTTCCCGCGCAGCTTTACTTTTAGGAATTGCAGGTTGCGATCTCTGCTCAAATCTCTGCGTACTCCAGCTTGTCTGCCTTCAGACCGGACCGGCGGCTGGAGATCTCGTGTGCCCAGTTTCGGCAGGGAGCCCGGGGGTCCGGGAGGCCCGGGATGGTTCCAGAATTCATAGAAAGAGGGCAGGCAGACCATCTTTGCAGAAGGCGTGGGCCTAGGTGCCCAGGGGTGGCGGCCATGATAGGCCGCGGCCCTGCCCCATGGCCCTGTCATGTCTGCTGCTCTGTTCGCAGTGTCCGAGCAGCGTGGAGGGATCACTTGTCCAGTGCCCTGTGCCACGCGGTGGAGAGCCAGCTCTCGTGGGCTGGCCTCGGGCTCTTGCGTGTTGGCATAGGGCTCCAGCATGTTGGCATTGGGCTCCTGGGGCTTTTGTGTGCTGGCGTAGGCCTCCTGCGGGCTGCGGGGCTGCAGGGCTGCGGGCGCAGTGCGCGGGGTTGTCTGGGCGCAGCCGGCTGGCTGGCTGTTTAACCAGGTGGAAACGGCAGCTCCGTGCCTTGCCTCCCACCCACTGGCTCTTCCCGCTGGCTGTTCTGAGTTCACCGGAGTGAGTGGGAACCACAGAGTGGTCCAGAGATAAATGTTCCAGAAACAGCAAAACAGTCTCGTGAAGAAAGAGCAGAGGCCTTTGGAGATCTCTTCACAAGCAGAAGAGAAGGCCATAGTGCATAGGTAGCCAAATTGTCTTTACTTATCTGAGAGATGCGCAGGTCAGGTCCACGTGGGCGCCATTTGTTGTTAAAATTTGGAGGCTCTTGCCGGCCTGGCTTGCTTCACGGCGGGTAACAGAGACGCGGAGACAACGGCTGGGCAGGGCAGCTGTATTTCTTTATTCAGGAACCACGATTCATAAACTAAGACAAACTAATCACCAAACAGAACTCTGCTGTCTCTTTGCGGTGGCGCAAGCACTCTCTCTTACTCTGGAACTCAGGAACCCAGGAACTCTCTCTCTCTGGCACTCTCCAACTCAGGAACTCTCCGAACTCAGGAACCCTCTCTCCGGGTTTCTTGGGGCGGGGCCAAGCAGGCCCGCCAAATTAATAGGACTCACCCAATTCTCTTGGCGGGGGAGGGCTAGAACAATCCAATGTAAAGCATACGACATTAAGTAATGTCCATACTTATCTTTTTTAATTTAATTTTTTTTTAAGTCTATCATGTCAGATATGAGAATAGCTGTTCCTGTCCTTTTTTGTGGGCCATTGGCCTGTATGATAGTTTTCCATCCTTTCACTTTGAGTCTGTGTTTGTCTTGTTGATTAGGTGGGTTTCCTGTAGACAGCATATTGTTAGGTTGTGTTTTCTGACCCATCTTCCTATTCTGTGCCTTTTAGTAGGTGAATTCAGGCCATTGACATTTATTGATATCAAAGATTGAAGATATTTTAACGCCACTCTTGTAGAGTTTTAGAGTGTTCTGATATATGGCCTATTTATGGTGGTCTGACTATAGTAACCCTTTCAGAACTTCTTTTATGGTAGGCTAGGTGATAGTTGATTCTTTCAACTGTTACTTGTCTGATATTTTTATTCCTCCATCTAGTCTGAATGACAATCTAGCAGGATACAGTATTCCTGGTTGAAAGCCTTTCTCATTGAGCACTCCATAGATATTTTGCAATTCTCTTCTGGCCTGTAGTGTTTGTTTGGAGTAGTCTGCTGCTAATCTTACGGGTTTTCCTCTGTAGGTGACTCCTTGTTTTTTCTCTTGCAGCCTTCAGGATCATTTCTTTATTTTTATTCCTTTCCATTCTAAATATGAGGTGTCTTGGTGTCTTTAAGTCTGGGTTAATTCTATTTGGGATCCTCTGGGCTTTTTGAATCTTTATGTCTTTGATGTTGTCTAGACTAGAGAAGTTTTCAGCTATTATGGCCCGAAGAATGCTTTCTTCCTCTCCCTCTCTTTCTTCCTCTGGTAAGCCAATAATGCATATATTGTTTATTTTTAAGTCATCCCATAGGTCTCTGTTGTTGTTTTCAGCATCTCTTAATCTCTTTTTGAGATCTCTTACTTCTTTTTTAGTTATCTCTAATTTGTCCTCAATCTTGTTAATTCTGTCTTCAGCCACATTGATTCTATTCTCTCTGCCCTCTACTGTCTTCTGGAGTCCATCTATTTTGTTTCCCTGTTCTGATACTGTTTTAGCTTGTTCAGCTAGTTGTGTTCTTAGCTCAGCTATTTCAGCTTTCAGCTCTCTAATAACCTTGAGATAGTTAGTGTTTTCTTCCAGAGTCTCATTTGTTGTTCCTGTATTTCTGATGACAATTCTTTCAAACTATTTACTAACTCCTGTGATTATTTCCTTAGCTAATATTTGGATGTTGAACTCATTGTTTTGTACTTCACCCTTTGGGAGGCTTTTAGCTGGACTGTTGTCCTGGTTCATTGGTTCATTTCTCCAATATTTCTTCTTGTTGGTTTACCCACTTTATATATTATGTTATGAGTTCCCTCTCTTAGTACTTTTCAAATTACTGATCACTATTTCCTGGATTGACTTGTGTCTAAGTAAGGTAATTAAAGGGTTTACAGTGGTGGAAGTTAACAGTTGTTTCAATAGTATTTTAATCCCTGAGTTGGAGCTCAGTGATTTAAAATCCTCTTTTTTTTTTTTTTCTTCTCTGTAGGCTATGGGAGCCTGAGGGCTTCTAACTATAAGTAGGCTTCTTAACTTAATCACTGACTCCTGCCCGAGAGATAAAGTAGGGTGGGGCAGAGATAATCCAGTGGTTATGCAAAGAGACACTCACAGCCACACATCTAGGCCACCAAGTTCTATATCTTCTCCTGAGTTTCCTGGTTAGTTCTCTGTCCCCCGAAGTTAGCACAGGGCCTCCCTGCCGCTGCTCCAGATTCTGAGGGCAGTAGCAATGGATACTCACAGTTGCATTTGGTGAGTCTTAGGGGAGTCCTCTCCTTCCTTCAGCTGTCCCATAGTTGGTGAAACAGACTGGAGGTGGTGTCTCAACTGGTAAACAGCCAGACTGTTACCAGCCACTTAATCTCTCCCTAGGCTCCCCGCTGTCCATGAGCCACACATGTTTGCACTCACAGGTGGGTTCCTTAAGTCGTTCTAGTCCTGCCTTGTTGCGTTCCCAGGAGGTCTCCTTTGGTATTCCTAGTTGACCTGGGAGAGGAGAGAAACACAGCTGCTGCTGCTCTGTAGCCCCACCTCCAGAAGTCTTATTATATCTTTATTTATTGTTGGATAAAAGGCAGAGAAAAATTGAGAAGGAAGGAGGCGGTAGAGGGGAAAAAGACAGAGAAACCCTGTAGCCCTGTTTCTCCACTCCACTTGGAAAGCCTTTCCCCTGTAGGTGGAGACAAGAGGCTTGAACTTGGTTCCTTGTTATGCACTATACTGTGTGTGCTTACCTAGGTTCACCACTACTTGGTCCCAAACATATAATATTCTTATTTTACAATCACTGGGCTCCATGGCTGTGGGCCTACTTTTTCAGATAGAGTAATAAGAACAGAAGGAAATGAAGAATGATACTACAATACAAAGTTCCTCCCCTAACCTCCAAATTCAAGGTTTTTTTTTTGGGGGGGGTCATAATTTGCAAAGCAGGCATTCTTCTTGGTGAGCTATCTTGTTAGCCCCAAATAGATAAAAACATGGTAAGCTGGAACAGCCATTCTCATCTTAGACACAATAGATTTTAAGTTAAATAAAGTAATAAAAGATAGGCAAGGACATTACATAATGATTAGAGGATCAATCAGTGAAGAAGACTTAACAATTATTAATATCTATGCACCCAGTGAGGGACCATCTAAATACGTCAAGCACTTACTGAAAGAATTTCAAAAATAAATCAATAGTAATACAATAATAGTGGGAGACTTCAATACCCCACTCTCACACTTAGACAGATCAACAAAGCAGAGAACCAACAAAGATACAAACAAAAAAGAGAGAAGACTCAAATTAGTAGAATTGTAAACGATGGAGGAGCTATCACAACTGACACCACAGAAATCCAGAGAATCCTGTGAAACTTCTATAAGGAACTATACGCCACCAAGCTAGAGAATCTGGAAGAAATGGACCAATTCCTAGAAGCAGATGCCCTTCCAAAACTGAACCAAGAAGAACTACAAAATCTAAATGCACCAATCACAGACAAAGAAATTGAAACTGTTATTGAGAATCTCCCCAACAACAAAAGTCCTGGACCAGATGGCTTCACAAACGAATTCTACAAAACTTTCAGGAATAGTTAGTACCCATACTTCTGAAGCTTTTCCATAAGATTGAAGAAACAGGAATACTCCCTTCCACCTTATATGAAGCCAACATCACCCTGATACCAAAAGCTGATAGGGACAGAACAAAAAAGGAAAACTACAGACCAATATCTCTGATGAACATAGATGCCAAAATATTAAACAAGATCTTGGCCAACCGGATACAGTAACACATCAAAAAGATTGTTCATCATGACCAAGTGGGATTCATCCCAGGAATGCAAGGCTGGTTCAACATCCATAAGTCAATCAATGTCATTCACCACATCAATAAAAGCAAAGCCAAAAACCACATGGTTATCTCAATAGATGCAGAGAAAGCCTTTGACAAAATCCAACACCCATTCATGCTCAAAACTCTACATAAAATGGGAATAGATGGGAAATTCCTCAAGATAGTGGAGTCTATATATAGCAAACCTACAGCCAACATCATACTCAATGGACAGAAGCTGAAAGCATTCCCCCTCAGATCGGGGACTAGACAGGGTTGTCCACTGTCACCATTACTGTTCAACATAGTATTGGAAGTTCTTGCCAAAGAAATCAGGCAAGAGAAAGAAATCAAAGGAATACAGATTGGAAGGGAAGAAGTCAAGCTCTCACTATTTGCAGATGATATGATAGTATACATAGAAAAACCTAAAGAATCCAGCAGAAAACTACTGGAAGTTATTAGGCAATATAGCAAGGTATCAGGCTACAAAATCAATGTACAAAAATCAGTGGCATTTCTTTATGCAAACACTAAATCTGAAGAAGAAGACATCCAGAAATCACTCCCCTTTACTGTTTCAGCAAAATCAATCAAATACCTAGGAATAAAGTTGACCAAAGAAGTGAAAGACTTGTATACTGTTGTTTTCGACGGGTTTTCGCCGGGCTGGCTTCACAGGCGGGTAACAGAAGACCAACGACTCATGGTTGAGCTGTAGGCAGTATCTCTTTATTCATGCAGGACGCAGCGCAATCTAAGACGAGCTAAGCTAAACTCAAGTACTCTAAAACTCACAATGCTGTCTTTATATATACTTGCCAAGTAGGGTGGAAACAGGATGTGACATAGAGAGGGTGGAGAGAAAAGTGACTGGTGAAAATCAGAGTGTGACAAGGAGGGGGCAGAGCAGGCGAGAATCTTATCACTGAACCACAAATGCCCTGGAGTGCTTTATGTAAATGTAAAAGTGATTTATGTAAATAGACCAAAGCTTTGAATGGGATTAAATCTATCTCTATATAGGCATATGGTTAAGCAGAAGCCAGGGGGAGCTGGCATACTATCCAACAGTATACTGAAAACTATGAGTCGCTACTCAAGGAAATAGAAACTGATACCAAGAAATGGAAAGATACCCCATGCTCATGGATTGGAAGAATAAATATCATCAAAATGAATATTCTCCCCAGAGCCATATACAAATTTAATGCAATACCCATCAACGTTCCACCAAGCTTCTTTAAGAGAATAGAACAAACACTACAGTCATTTATCTGGAACTTGAAAACAGCTAGAATTGCCAAAACCATCTTGAGGAAAAGAAACAGAAATGGAGGTATCACACTCCCAGACATTAAATTGTATTATAAAGTCATCATCATCAAAACAGCATGGTACTGGAACAAAAATAGGCACACAGACCAGTGGAACAGAATTGAAAGCTCAGAAATAAATACCCATAGCTGTGGACATCTAATCTTTGATAAGGGGGCCCAAAGGATTAAATGGAAAAAGGAGGCTCTCTTCAATAAATGGTGCTGGGAAAACTGGGTTGTAACATGCAGAAGAATGAAATTGAACCACTTTATCTCACCAGAAACAAAAATCAACTCCAAATGGATCAAAGACCTGGATGTCATACCAGAAACAATCAAATACTTAGAGGAAAACATTGGTAAAACAGTTTCCCACCTACATCTCCAGGATATCTTTGATGAATCAAACCCAATTGCAAGGAAGACTAAAGCAGAAAAAAACCAGTTGGACTACATCAAATTGAAAAGTTTCTGTACATCCAAAGAAACTATTAAACAAACAAAGAGACCTCTCACAGATGGGAGAAGATCTTCACATGCCATACATCAGACAAGAAACTAATCACCAAAATATATAAAGAGCTCAGCAAACTTAGCACCAAAAAAGCAAATGACCCCATCCAAAAATGGGCAGAGGATATGAACAAAACATTCACCTCAGAGGAGATCCAAAAGGCTAACAAACATATGAAAAACTGCTCTAGGTCACTGATTGTCAGAGAAATGCAAATTAAGACAACACTAAGATACCACCTTACTCCTGTAAGAATGGCATACATCAAAAAGGACAGCAGCAACAAATGCTGGAGAGGTTGTGGGGACAGAGGAACATTGCATTGTAAAAAAATTGCTGGTGGGAATGTAAATTGGTACAGCCTCTGTGGAGAGCAGTCTGGAAAACTCTCAGAAGGCTAGACATGGCCCTTCCATATGATCCAGTAATTCCTCTCCTGGGGTTATACCCCAAGGACTCCATAACACCCAACCAAAAAGAGGTATGTACTCCTATGTTCATAGCAGCACAATTCATAATAGCTAAAACCTGGAAGCAACCCAGGTGCCCAACAACAGATGAGTGGCTGAGAAAGCTGTGGTATATATACACAATGGAATACTATGCAGCTATCAAGAACAATGAACCCACATGGATCCCAGTCACTTTCAAAGCCAGCAACAAGCAGCTCCTGACAGCTTTCAACCTGACCTGTTGACTGGCTACGGAAGAAGGGCAAATGCTAGAAGAAGAAGAATGAACCCACCTTCTCTGACCCATCTTGGACAGAGCTAGAAGGAATTATGTTAAGTGAGCTAAGTCAGAAAGATAACGATGAGTATGGGATGATCCCACTCATCAACAGAAATTGAGTAAGAAGATATGAAAGGGAAACTGAAAGCAGGACCTGACGAAATTGTAAGTAGGGCACCAAAGTAAAAACCCTGTTGTGAGGGGTAGACATGCAGTTTCCTGGGCCAGTGGGGGGTGGGAGTTGGTGGGAGGGATGGGTCACATCTTTTGGTGGTGGGAATGGTGTTTATGTACACTCCTATGAAAATGTAGTCATATAAATCACTAGTTAATTAATATGAGAGGGGCAAAATTAATTGTATGTCTCGAAGTTTTTTAAAACACAGACTGAGTCTTTTTAATATATAGGCTGTGTATTTGATATGCAGACTCTCTCAAAAGCCTAGACCAAGTAGATCAGAAGCAACCAATAGCACAGCTATATACAAGAAACTGGGTACTGCACAGCAAACCCTAACAAAAGGACTTTTCAAAGTTAACCCAATTACCAAATAATGCGATGATAACATTAACTATCCATTGTCTTTTTGAACCCTAAGACAGCAGGAACCTCACATCTCCACTATAGAACCCCTACTTCCCCCAGTCCTGGAACCCTTGGATAGGGCCCACTTTCACGTAGGCCTCTCCCAATCCATATCAAATAATATTACATCTGCTGGTCATAACCTAATCAACGCAACGATTGCCACCTCAACATGCTTCACTTCAGACTGCTTGTCCAGAGACTTCACATGTGGAATGATAACCCTTCAGCTTCATTACTCGGGTAAGACCTTTCCTTTTGTAGTATACTCTAATTCCATCTCAGGTGGTTCACTTTCTAACAAAGTTCCAAAACCTAGATATACACCAGTTTCTGTGAGAGAGAGCATATGTTCACACTTACCCATAAACTACTGCAAAATATATACCTGAAAGCAGAAGTACACTAGAGTTTGCAGTGAGTATCCCCCTAACACTTCCTTTCCACTATTCCAAGCTTGGGGTCCATGTTGCTCAACAATTTGTTTGGCTTTGTATGTTAACTCTCTTTTCAGTCACCAGGTTCCAGATGTCATCAGGATGCTGGCCAGGCTTCCCTGGACTGAAGACCCCACCAATGTGTCCTGGAGCTCTGCTTCCCCAGGACCCAGCCTACTAGGGAAAGAGAGAGGCAGACTGGGAGTATGGACTGACCAGTCAATGCCCATGTTCAGCAGGGAAGCAATTACAGAAAACAGAACCTCCACCTTTTATAACCCACAATGACCCTGGGTCCATCTATGCTCCCAGAGGGATAGAGAGTGGGAAAGCTATAAGGGGAGGGGGTGGGATATGAAGATTGGGTGGTGGGAATTGTGTGGAGTTGTACCCTTCCTACCCTATGGTTTTGTTAATTAATCCTTTCTTAAATAATAAAAAAAAACATGGTAAGCTAAAAGTCAACTAGATAGTAGAAATAAATTTGAAGAAAACTTGAGAAACAGAGTTAAATTTTATGAAGACATTACTTAAATCTCATAGTTGATGGTAACCTCAGAGGGATTATCAATCAATGTACTTGGAAGATGAATGTTTTTTTCACCAAAGGACAACTTATTTTTGGAAGAGAAACAACTGAAAGGCATTGGGAAGAAAAACAGAATTATAAGCTGTTAGTTGTCTCTCTAGTTTTAAACGATTTCATTCTTCTCCTCGTGTCCTAAATGACTGTAGATTGGTTTAATCCACATTTTTCCTGAGAAAAAATGTTTCCACACTTGAGGATTTAGCAAGGAGCCGGCAAAGTAGGATATCTCCCTTTGCAAAACAACCACTCTTGAATGTAACATTCCACAAACTACAAAAAGGAACAGGGTGAGGATAAGTGGCTTTTTGTTATTGTTGTGCTGTTGCTGTTAGTTTATGTTTTTATTCTTAAATTTTATTATCTTTATTTATTGGACAGAGATAGCCAGAAACTGAGAGGAAGGGAAGATAGAGTGGGACAGAGACAGAGAGATACCTGCAGACTTGCTTCACCACTTGTGAAGCGTTTCCCTCTGCAGGTGGGGATCAGGGCCTTGAACCTGGATCCTTGAGTATTGTAGCATGTGCGCTAAACAGGTGCACCACCACCTGGCCCCTAGCTTATGTTTTAAAACTGTTCCAAAGAACAGAAAGGAAATATCTCAGTTCCTGGCAAGCTCCACACTATATGCTCTAGGCCCCTCACTGCCCACCCAGAATTGGGAGGTATCACTGAATATGCTCATTCTTTAAAAAAAATTTTATTGAGGGGGAATTAATGGCTTACAGTAAATACAGTAGTTGGTACATGTGTAATATGCCTCATTTTTCTGCAAAACACTCTGAACCCCCCCTCAACCCCCAACTAGGTCCTCCACCATCTTAAAACAGCTTCTGGGGCCTGCTAAGTTATGAACCTGGTGTCTCCCAAATTTTTCAAAATGTCCAAAGTCTCTCCAAAGTTTCAATCCACTGCACCAGGCTATCTTTTTTTTTTTTTGGGGGGGGTGTTCCCTCCAGCCCCACCTACAATGAATCCATGTATCATTGTTCCTCTACGATTTATTTAAATTTTATTTATTTATTTTTTTGGTGGGCAGGAGAGGTGCATTCTTGCAAGGACCTGGGAAGCCTGAGAGGAGCATGGGGCCTGGCCGGGTGTCCCCGGCCCGGTCACTAGTGGGAGCTGCAGGGAGAAGGCCCCGCTCACACGCGCTAGCTCTCGGCGGCTGCGGGTCCTGTGGTGGGGCTCCTCGGACACCACGGTGAGTGGGGCGCAGGGCTCGGGGCGCGGGGTTCCTGGGATGCCATTCGGGTGAGTGGGGCGCAGGGTCGCGGGGGCGGAGGTGCGGGTGAGCGGGACTCGGGGTTCGGGGCGCAGGGCTTTGGGGATACCACGTGGAGTGCAAGGTTTGGGATTCCCGGGACACGGCGCTGGTGAGTGGGGAGCTGGGCGCGTGTGAATGGGGCACGGGGCTCGGGGGCCAGCCCCCGGCTTTGTGTGCAGCGGCCCCCGCAGCCCGAGACCTGGGGAGGGGGTGCTCTGGGCCCGGGAGCCGGCAGCAGGGGGGCGCTCGCTGGCCGGAATTGGGGCTCTGGGGCGCCCCTGGCGGGACAAGTGTGCCGAGTGCTTCGGGATAGGGGGCCCCCAGGGCGGGGGCGGGGTGAACCGAGGCGACTTAGGGTCGGGGTGTTTGGGAGTCCGAAACGGCAGGATCCCCACACCCCCAGCGGCACCTCCACTCTCAGCGTGGGGTGCAGCCACCTGTCGGGCACCCCGGAGTGCCCCCAGCTCCATCTCTGTGTCTCCTGCTTGCTCTGTGGAAGCCCAGCCGCGCTGTACCCCTTTTCCCGCCTAGTCCTGGCCTCTCCGCTGGTTTGTGGCCCCCTCTCCTGTGTGGTGGGGCTGACTTTTTGCTGCTCCCCGCGTTCTCCTCTTCCCTGGCCGGTTTCTGTTGCACCCCCATTTCAGACCTTTGGGGGCCCTGAGGGGCTTCCACACCTGGACCTGGCTTTCCAGACCAAGGACTCTGCTGTGCATTGTTCTTAGTCACTTTTCCACTGACCTGAGGCCAGTGACTGAGTCATCACCCCGGAGTGACCTAAGGAGGGACAGGAGAACTGTTGGAGGACCCCCCCTTTCCCATGAAGAGACTAGCCCAGATGCGAGGGTGAACCCCTAGCAAAGGGGACCTCCTAGCAAAGTTTTCTAGGCTCTGTGGAGAAGTAAAAGACTACACCAGTAATCACAGGAGTCACCTAAGAAGTCTTGGACAATATTTGCAAAAGCACTTCTAGAAATTTCTGCCTCTTCTGAACTGCCAAACAAATACATGATTTTATTTATTTAATTATTTACATATATTTTCTGGATTCCAGGGACACTCTGCTGATTCTTGTGTTGGGAAAGTTCTAAGAAAAATCTGTGTCACCTGGGACATTTGTCTTTAAGGGACTAGTCAGCCTTTTGTGCTTTTATACCTCTTTTTACACTCTAGTGATCAAGAAGAATTATTCCTCACTGCAAAGAAAATAGGCAAGGATTGGCTAGTAGTTTTAAAACTCCGAGACATTCCAGAGATCAATAATGTCTTTGGAAAATTTTCTCTATCAGGATGTTTTGAAGGATATTAGTCTGAGTGTAATAAGCAGTTTACCACACACTTAGATTGTTGTGCTGCGAAACAAAACAAAAACAGTAAGCTGATCATGGTCTGATAGTTTGTTATGGGAAATGTAGCTGGGACATTAATCGCTTGATTTTTGCTGTTTTCTTTAGTCATGCATAATGGACCTTTATCTTTAGCCAAATATGGCCCTGTACAGACCCCCTTACAGGGTGAGATTTGTTCCATCTGTGCTGCCACTGAGAAAAACCATCTTTTCTGTCTGGTCCCGAGACAGGACTTAGTAGGATCTCAGAACTTGTGTGTGGATAGACTGCTAACCAGTGCTCATGGCAATGACTTGTGATTTTTTTTTTTTTTTTAGGTCATAATATGAGCTTTAGGGGGAGTTGAAATTTTGATTTTCTGTCTGTGAATCATTTGCGGAGATTTTGTTCCTTGCACGTTCTTGTGTGTTCTCTGAACTGTCTCCATCTTTACATTTTGTCACTGACAGCAAACACTTAAGTTTTTCCTCATAAACTTTGAACACTGTGAGATGACTGACTTTAAGAAAACTATATTATATATAATATGTAAAAATTATGTGTTTTCCTTATAGTTAGTATGGAGCTTACTGTAATTTGTGTAAATATCATAAGGACATTGGAAATGTTTCTTATTATTATTATACATACAACCCCCCTCCTCTCCACACACACCTTTCTCAGTGCTGGGCTTGTATTCTGCATCCTAATAAAAAATAATTGTCAGCCCTTCCAGCCTAGCAAAGCCTTTTTGTAATTCCATGAGCTCCTGCCAGAGAAAGAGACAGAGAGAGAGAGAGAGAGAGAGAGAGAGAGGGAGAGAGAGAGACTGAGGGAGACAAATGCAGAGAGAGAAAGACACCACACACCATAGCTTCCCATAGTGGTAGCAGGGCTTGAACATGGGTCTTGTGAGGTCAAAACACCTATCTAGGTGATTTTTATTTTTATTTTTTGTAGAGGCAGAAATTAAGAGGGGAAGGGGAAATAGGGAGAAAGAGAGAACTCAACACTGATTCACTGCTTGTGAAACTTCTTCCCTGTATGCAGGTTCATGGACTTGAACTGAGGTCCTTGCACACTGTCATATGTGTGCTTAACCAGGTGTGCCACCAACCAGCCCGTAGGTGAACTGTCTTATCTTGTCGGCCCATAGATTGATTTTTTTTCTTTGCCTCCAGGGTTATTGATGGGGCTTGGTGCTGGTACTGCAAATCCACTACTCCTGGAGGCCATTTTTTCCATTTTATTGGATAGGACAGATAAACTGAGAGAGGAAGGGGAGATAGGGAGAGAGACCTGCTTTACCACTTTTGAGGCCCGCCCCTGCAGGTGGGGAGCCAGGGGCTCAAATTCAGATCCTTGTGCAGGTACTTCTGCATACTCTTATGTGTGCTTAACTAGGTGTGCCACTGCCTGCCTCCCCTGTTTTTTTAGTGTGTGTAGTGTGTGTGTGTGTGTGTGTGTGTGTGTGTGTGTGTGTGTGTGAGAGAGAGAGAGAGAGAGAGAGAGAAATTTACAAGAGCACTGTTCAGCTTGGCTTATCAGGTGCTGGGGATTGAACCTAGGACCCTGACAGCCCAGGGTGAAAGCCCTATGCGCCACTGCTGTGATGTCTCCCCTCAGCACCAGGCTGTGTTTTCACTCAGGGTGAAGGAAGGGCCTGCCCTGTCTCTCTCTGAATGTCACGTGTCGAGCACAGTGCCTGTATGTTGCTTCCCGTTTGTCTTGGACTGTGATACCCTCTCCTTTGTAGCTGCCATGCATGGCTCAGGGGACACGCTTTCATGGGCTTGGTAGCAGGTCACAGACTTGAGAATGAAGGGACACAAGACATCTTTCCATGTGCTGTGTTTATCCCAGGTAAGGTGGCTGGCCACCTGCACTTGGGGACTGACTGTAGAGTTTCTGGCTGTGGTTGTGGCCTGTGTCCTCACTGTGCCCAACATTAAAAAAAATTTTTTTTATTTATAAAAAGGAAACATTGACAAAATCATAGGGTAGAAGGGGTACAGCTTTGCACAATTCCCACCACCAGAACTCTGTATCCCATCTCCTCCACTGATAGTTTTCCTGTTCTTTATCCCTCTGGGAGTATGGACCCAAGGT
The DNA here is from genome assembly GCF_950295315.1 of Erinaceus europaeus. Lineage (NCBI taxonomy): Eukaryota > Metazoa > Chordata > Mammalia > Eulipotyphla > Erinaceidae > Erinaceus > Erinaceus europaeus. The sequence goes on along the minus strand of NC_080164.1, from coordinate 107,664,762 downwards.
CGTTATGGGATGCAGAAGGTGGAAGGTCTGGCTTCTGTAATTGCTTCCCCGCTGAACATGGGCGTTGACAGGTTGATCCATACTCCCAGCCTGTCTCTGTCTTTCCCTAGTGGGAAAGGGTTCTGGGGAAGTGGAGCTCCAGGACATATTGGTGGGGTTGTCTGTCCAGAGAAGTCTGGTCGGCATCATGCTGGCATCTGGAACCTGGCGGTTGAAAAGAGAGTTAACATACAAAGCCAAACAAATTGTTGACCAATCGTGGACCCAAAGGCTGGAATAGTGCAGAGGAAGAGTTGGGGGGTCCTCCATTTTATAGATAGCTAGTAGGCATATTTTAGTTAAATTCCAAAGGCCTGTGGCTATACTAATATTTTTGTTTTCCTTTTTCTTTTTGCTCCTGAGCCTGAAATCTGATATGCCAGTGGATCCAAGTTATTGTCTGGGGAGATGATGTCATGGTTGGAAAAAGGACCAGAAAGCTGGATCAGGGAAGAGAGTAGCTCCCTAATATGGGAAAGGGGTATAAATATTGTTGACTGTAAACCCCATCGATATGATGTGATCTGGGGCCCATAATTAGCTTAGGAGCCTATGTGACCTCTTCATCCCTTTAGATCTGAGCTCACATTTATGGGGCACCTGCTTGCCTTCTATTCCTGGAGGTGTCACACTTGTGTGACCTCAGCAACGAGCAGTTAATGTCTAAGATGATCTTTTTCTTTAAAATATTATTCATTTATTTATTATTGGATAGAGTCAGACAGAAATTGAGAGGAGATGGAGGGAGACACCTGCAGCCCTGCTTCACCACTCATGATGTTTTACCCTTGCAGGTGGGGACCAGGGGCTTGAACCTATATCCTTGCACATTATAATGTGAGTGCTTACCCAGGTGCTCCACTGCCTGGCCACTCTAAGATCATCTCCTAATGTAGCTTCTCAAGCCAGCCAGTGAAATCCATGGGTGCATTCCATCAATCTGTGAGACCATAACCAATTGATCTCCAGGTAGTTGGAGCAAATATTCCTCTCTTAGAACACTGCACCCTCCCTGAGTGTTATCTTTCTAGTCCTGAGTACTATTCTGGGTGATAGCTATCAACTTGAACAGACCAATTCTTTCTAGCAGCAGACTCCGGAAACTGCCTGAACCTGATTTTTCTCCTCTTTAAAGCATGTTTTCTCTTTCTATCTCTCTCTTTCTCTGTCTCTCTCTCTCTCTAAAGAGGCTTAGGGAGAAATGAAAGAAAGTTTAGGGGGGTTAATGGCTCTTTCTTTCTGAATTTTTTCTTCAGAGTCCACCAATGTAACTGCAAATTCATTTGTTTTACATATCAGACTCCCCTAGTGAGCATGTTGGACAAGAAAAAAAAGAAAAGTCCTGCCAGGTTTGAAAAAGCTTGAAGAACATTCTTCTCCGTGGACTATCCCAACCAGTTTTCAAATTTCTTTTTTCTTTTTACTTTTTTTTTCTTTTCCCCCCAACCAGAGCACTGCTCAGCTCTGGCTTATGATGAAGCTGGGGGTTGAACCCAAGGCCTTTTGGAGCCTCAGCCATTAAAGTCTTTCTGCAGAACCATCATGCTACCTCTGCCTCAATTCTTGAATTTCCCAGTCAAGATCATCTGTAGCTTTGGGAGTCTGCTGGATGGTTGAGGAAAGGATGAGGACTGAGGGAGAAGCTGCTTTTGCTTGAGAGACACTTGTCTCCAGTTTTCTGTGCCACATTTCTGGGGGTGGCAACAGTTGAAGTGTTGTGCTATGTAGAGAAGGTGTGGGTGAGGCTGGACTTCTAGAGAGTAAAACACAGTAAACTCTGAATAAATCCATGAGGGCACGTCTCCAGAAGTGTCCCTTAAGGACACAAGAGAAGCTGACAGGGGTTCCTGGAAGCCTGACCCCCTAAGCTGAACAGGAAAGTGCCAGCCTTCTGGAGATGTGGGAGGACTTCCAGGCAGAGTATGGAGTTCAGCATGTCTTTGAGGAAGGCTACTCAGGACACTCTCTTGGAGACTGGTAGCTGTAGCATTCACTCCCTTGTCTTTATTTTCTCTATCTTTCAACAAGGTCATGGCTGAACAGGCTTTCTGGAAGGTATTGCTAGATAGATTTCAGTTTTTAAATAAATTTTATTAGTGATTTAATGATTAACAAGATTGGAAGATACCAGGGGTACAATTACATACAATTCCCACCAGAGTTCTGTGTCCCATCTCCTCCACTGGAAGCTTCCCTATTCTTTATCCCTTTGGGAGTATGGACCAAAATTCTTTATAGGGTACAGAAGATGGAAGGTCTGATTTCTGTAATTGCTTCTCTACCTGGACATGGGTGTTGGCAGGTGGATACATACCCCCCACCTATTTTGTCATTCCCTAGTTGGGTAGGGCTATGGGGAGGTGAGGTTCCGGGACACATTGGTGAGGCTGTCTGCCCAGGAAAGTCAGGATGATGTCTTGGTAACGTCTGCAACTCCGTGGCTGAAAGGTGGTAACATATAAAGCAAGTTGTTCAATAAATAGGAACCCAAGGATAGGAATATAGTAGATGAAACAAGGGGGATGTATGTTCCAAGGGGCCCATGACTTTAGTAGTTCTTGCCTGAGCCTGATAGCTAACATGCAGGGGCACTAAAAGTATTATCTGGGAACATGGTGTCAGAGTTGAGAATAGGCCAAGAAAGCTGGACTAAGGCACAGAGTAGCTCCCAAACATGAGGAAAATATATAAATTCAGCTAATTGTTTACCCCCATTGATCTGACTGAGGTTTCATATTTATTCCTTTTTAGCACAGGAGCCCGTGTAACCTCTGAGTCCCTGTCAGTCTGAGCTCACAGTCCATGGTCACAGCTGGGAACATTCTAGGCTGCACTTATTTCAGGACCAGTCTTCCTTGGTTGGCAGAATAGGTTATCCCAGCTTCTCTTCAGAGAGTGGGGCAGTCTCTTCCAGTATTTCCTTATCTTTGGAAGATAGTAAGTAGTGAGCTTAGAGATGATCGTTCTGAAGGTCTCATTTACTTACTGGCTAAAGGGAAAAAGACCCGGTCTAGCTGATCATTCTAACATTTCCCATCTGGCTGTTTTAAGATAAACAGTTTCGGCATCTTTATAGCAGGGAGATCGATGTGGGTTGAAACAAGTACAGACGCATCTGCCCCTGGTGAATTCGATGATTTATGAGCTGAAAATGATTCCAAGGAAGCCCGTGATCAAGATGCCTCTGTCTCAGTGAGTCTCTTCATTGAAATCAGTGGGTTTTAGCTAACTAGTACAGTTGGTCCTTATTCTTCTTTTTTATGTGTGCTGTGGCTCCTTTTGCCAGTTAATAACAGAAGAGCTGGGTGGGGGTGCACCTGGTTAAGCATACACATTACAGTGCACAAAGACCTGGGTGCTAGCCCCCAGTCCTTACTGGCAGTGGGGTGGGGAATTTCACAGTGCTGAAGCAGGGCTGCAGGTGTCTATCTCCCCCTTTCTGTCAATTATTTTGTCTATCCAAAATAAATAAATAAACAAATAAACACTCATTTAAAAAAACTTTTACAGTCACCCATCAAAAGTACTGAATTAGTGGCCTAGAGGGTGCCACATGGGAAAAAGCTCAGAGCTCCTGATCATGAGGTCATGAGTTTGACTCCTGGCATCATAGGTGCCAGAGTGATGCTTTGGTGTTCTCTCTCTCTCTCTCTTTCTCTTCCTCCTTCTCTCTCTAATTAATGAATACGTGAATCTTTTTTTAAAAGATACTATATTATCACCAGTCTTTTCTCTCCTTCCTTCATCTCTCTCTCTCTCTTTTCCTTCTTTCCTTCCTTCCTTCCTGTTTTTATTTTTTTCTGGTTATAAGCTGCTGTCCAAGAAGTATCCAGCCATCATACTGTAGTGGGGACATCTTCCTAGTCTGTCTCCTTTTCATGGGATGTTGTACTCTCCTCAGAGGATCTTGCAAACAATACCAAGTCTTTATTTATTTACTTGTAGCACTGATGCCCACTGGTGAGCTGCCTTTATTCAGTTAGAAAGAAAGAGCATGAGTGAGAGAGAGAGATGTCACAACCCTAGAGCTTCTCCCAGTGCTACGGCTCTCCCATGTGGTGTCTAAACTCCTGAGTACAGGAGTTAGCCAGGTGCACCACTACCTGACGTCCTTGTATGGATTTTCAAGACCTCTTTCAAAGGCTCTGATAAGAAAAATATTTTTGGTGGGAGAATTAAAATTGCTAGTAAATCTTCAGAAGATAATTTCTTATGCCATTTCTTAAAATTAATGTATGTACATATAAAAACATACTTCAACACATTTTGTACATTTTATGTCATTTTTTTTGCCACCAGGGTCATAACTGGGGTTCACTGCTTGCAAGAGTCCCCTGATCCCTGTGGGCCTTTCATCTCTCTTTCTTCTTCCTTTCCATTCCATTACACTATATATATATATATATATATATATATATATATATATATATATATATACACACACACATAAATTTACATAGAGGTCGAGAGGCTATGAGAGAGGAGAGGCACTGAGATTAGTATAGACACTTCATGCAGCCTTGCTTCATCACTCATGAAGCTTCCCCCTGCAGGTGGGGGCAGAGGCTTGAACTTGGGTCCTTGAACATGATGACATGTGCTCATCTGGGTGAGCCACCACTTTGTATGTGTTCATAAACTGAATTAAAAATCACACATATTACTGGTTCATGCATTTTCACCTAACTTTATGTGAACATTACCCTTCTACACCAGTGTTTATTTTGAAACAAACCACTTAGCATACAGCCTGATAGTTACTGACCACAAGCTTCCACATGCTCAGATGCTTGAAATTGGATAGTCCTGAGGGAGAAAATAAAAATGACAAGTAGTTCCAACACATACACACACACACACACACACACACACACACACACCCTCTGGAAATTTCTAGTCTCATGTCTCTTGGGACTTAAGGGTATAGACATAGTTCACCATGGAGATTTTCATTTAATCAAAACATCAAAATGAGATTGTCTGATAAAATTAGCTAATGGAGCTAGGTGGTGGCGCACCTGGTTAAATGTACATACTACAGTGTGCAAGGACCTGGGTTTAAACCCCTGGTCCCTACCTGTAGGGGGAAAGCTTCACAAATGGTGGGCAGGGTTGTAGCTCTCTCTCTCTCTCTCTCTCTCTCTCTCCCTTCCCTTCCCCCTCAATTTCTCTCTGTCTCTATCCAATAATAAATAAATAAAGTTTTAAAAAATTAGCTAATTAGGGGCTTGATGCTGGTGTACCTGTTTGAGCGCACCTGTTACAGTGCACAAGTACCCAGGTTGGAACCCCAGTTCCCACCTGCAGGGGGAAAGTTTTCTGAGTGGTGAAGCAGTGCTGCCGGTGTCTCTTTGTCAGGCTTCTGTGTAGCACAACACTTCCCAGAGGGCCTTGGCCTCAGACTTGGACTCTTTTTTCTGCATATATGATTGACAGAACACATGTGGAGAAAAATAGGGGAAGAATCAATGTCACATTGGAGCAGTACAATGTGTCCTAAAAGGGACCCTTTTAGGTGCCAAGACTTATTCATCTACTTGTCAAACCTTGCAGAGAGCAAGAACCACATTCTTATTTCATTTGTACCTTTTTTTTTTGTATATTTAAAGGAAAAGTGATTATTTTTCTTTAATACCCAGATAAAAACTTCTTGTGGATAAATTTACTCCTGAGTCTCTGGGGCATAGGGAGTCCAAGGCTTACAGTGTAAATTTTCTAAGAAGCAACTTATTTTTTCCCCTCTTCTTCAAGGTAAGAATACATATTCACCAGAGAAAACTTGGGAAATTTAAAAAGTTGTACTAGATAAAAATAAAAATCACAAGGAACCAAACACACCCATGTAAAAAGATTTGTGTATACCTATGTTCATAGCAGCCCAATGTGTAATAGCCAAAACCTGGGAGCAACCCAGGTGTCCAACAACAGATGAATGGCTGAGCAAGTTGTGGTCTATATACACAATGGAATACTACTTAGCTACTAAAAATGGTGAATTCACCTTCTTTACCTCATCTTGGGTAGAGCTTGAAGGAATCCTGTGAAGTGAGATCAGCCAGAAAGAGAAGGCTGAATATGGGGTGATCCCACTCATTAAAGTTGAGAAAAAAAAATAGAGGGAAAAACACAAAGCAAAACTTGGACTGGAGTTGGTGTATTGCACCAAAGTAAATAAAGGACTCTGGGGTGGGGGTTAGTGTTCAGGTGCTGGAACGTGATGGCGGAGGAGGACCTAGGTGGGGAGTTAGAGTGTTATGTGAAAAACTGGAAAATTTTACACATGTACCAACACACAGTAGTGTTTTACTGTCAACTGTAAGCCATTAACCCCCCTAATAAAGACAAATAAATGAACAAACAAATAAATAAAGGAGGGCAACCACTGGGCCTTCTGTCGGATAGATACAGTCAATAGTCACTTACTTGATATGTCCGCTTTTCTTTCTTTACAAAGTATGGCTTTGCGCTTCAACTCTTCTCTTCTCTTGACTTTATTGACTGGAATGTTCTGGGTCCCAAGCATGCAGTGATGTCCAGTCCTCTGAAGACTGGCAATCTACATTTCAAAAGCACTTCTTTCCTTGTCTGCCAGCTGTGTGGCCAGAGCAAGTGTGAACAGGGAGGATGGGGAATGAGTCTCACTGTCAGTATGAGGATTCTGGGAAATTGGAACCACCTGGACTAGGTGACCTCAGGTTGCTAAGCATTCGTCTGTATGAGTCACTGCAGGCTCACACCAGCTGTGCATGGGTGTCCCTGGCTAGGCTTCCCCCCAGGCTCCTGGTCTTCTGGAGAGACTGTGTGCTCTTCCCAGAGGCGGGGAGGAAATGGGAACACCTTTCTGGGGAGCCTCTGACAAAGTCCACATCAAGTTAAATAAGGTAACAAGACACAGACTATTTTGAAGTTTATTTGCTTATTTGTGAGAGAGAAGAATAGAGAGTGAGAGAGCCCTCCAGAGCTGGGGACCTCACACTTGAGAGTCCAATGCCTTATCCAGTGCGCCTAGCCCTGGGCTGCATCCTTTGACTTTCCGTGAGGAATTTGGTCCCTCCAGTACAGCTTCGAGGTGGGGTTCTCACAGCATGCTAATATGAAGGACAAATGTGCCTATTTGCTCTTGTCTTGTTGGAAGCAACACTGTACATGTAGGGCAGTTGTGTGATATAAAGACTTGGCAGATGCTAATGGTTCTCAGTTTTGCTTGGTGTAGCTCCTGAGTGGTGGCACTGTAATGGTTTAAATGCATCTGTTCATTAAGCTTTTTGTTGTCTTAATTTTTTCATTCAGAATCCCTCACTTAACAATTTTGAACCATCACTCTCTTTCCAGATTAGATCAGCCTGTGCTTTAAAAACACTTATCTTTCAAATCTGTAGCAAATGAAAATATTTAAACTCTTTCTGAAGAGGGGAAAACCATGCTGCACTGGTGAATTGAATTAAGTGAGCTGCTTATGGAAATGTACCTAGGAGCTGTTTCTGGAATCAATTTGGGAAATGATCTTTTTATTCTTGGGCATTTATGTTTGATTATGTTTTTCTTAGTGATTCACAGTGGATTTGAATCTCTGTTTGCTTCAATCATCAAACCCTAGTGATTTTTGGAGGCAAATTAGGCATTTCCTCCCTCCTAATTATGCATATTTATGGAATAATGTGTACTTCCTCCTTAGATATAGAGGATACAGAAAAAAATATCTTACTTCTCTCAAGTAAAGTTTCCTAGACTTTGTCATCTTAGCACTCCACACTGTGTGTTAAGACTGAGATAAAATGATCCTATGTAAATAAACTTTCACAAGATGTGTTATAAAATGTAAATTTGGACACCTTTCCTAGCAAAAACAAGTACTGCTGGTAAGAAGTTGTTAAAATAGATTTACATAGAACTGTGTCTTTCAGGGTCTTCACAGATTGTGTATAGGACCAAGGTCTGGTGGACTTCGGCTTTTGCAGCCTCTCGTGCATTGGAATGCTATTTTATAAAGTTTATAGAGAGATTAAATATTGCTTTGAAGAACTTAGTTTTCAAGGTTATTTTTTTTCTTTTAGTTGTAAAACTTTTCCTCTGTGATCATTGATATTGGAGTAGATTGAGATAGGCCTGGTTCATGGACGATGGCTTAGAGCCTTTATTTCTTGGGTATTTCAGAGTTAGCAGTTTAAAGATAAAAGGAGTCCCCCCCTCCACCTCCCCTTTTAACCTTTGCCTGAGTGAGCAGGATCTGAGTGTTCAAACTGCAGCTGTTTTTCTCCTTAACCCTGGGAGCACATGAATGCCCACTTGTATTTTCTTATTCTCTCCTTTTCAGCTCTCTTCCCCCCTTCTTTTTCTGTCACCCCTTCACACTTCATTTGAAAACGTTATTTTTCTCAGACTGCTTGTTCTGAGCTGCAGAGAACTGAAAATCTGCTTATTGCTAAGATCCCGAACCTCGCTAGAGAGCTCTTCTGAGGCCTTTCCAACATCACCACCCTCTGCTTGGAGTTTTGACTGAGTCAGTCAAAGTAGAATGACATGTTGGTGTTCTGTAGACAGGGTCTGAATGCACTCTCATAGTACCACAGGCTGCAAAGACAATTGACGTGCACCTCCGTGTACTTAGGAAAACACTATGTGATGTCACTACAACCATTTTTATGAGATGTCATCGCTTCTTGGCCTTTTGGCTCTAAGATCAAGTGCTTCTATGCAATGCCCAGATTTTAAATGTAACAAATTAAGTTATTAATTATTTTTATGGAAGCAGAAATTGAGAGGGGAAGAGGGTGAGAGAGAGAGAGAGAGAGAGAGAGAGAGACCTGCAGTCCTACTTTTCCACACATGAAGCTTTCCCCCTCCTCTATGAATGCTCAGATTTTTTTTTTTTCCTCAAGGGTTGTCACAGGGATTCGGTGCCACCACTAGGAATCCACTGTTCCTGGCAGCCATTTTTTTTTCCAATTTTATTGGATAAGACAGAGAGAAATTGAGAGAGGAGGGGGAGATTGAGGGAGAGAGAAAGATAGACACCAGCAGATGTGTTTCACTGCTTGTGAAGCAACCCCTCCTGCAGGTGGGGAGCCGGAGCCTCAGATCGGGATCCTTGCACAGGTCCTTACGCTTCGTGATATGTGCACTTAATCCAGTGTGCCACTACCCAGCCCCCTGAATGTTCAGGTTTTAAACATTTATGGCAAGGGGGTTGGGTAGTGGTGCACAGGGTTAAGCGCACATCGTATGAGGAACAAGGACCCGTGCAAGGATCCTGTTTCCAGTCCCTGGCTCCCCATCTGCAGGTGGTGGTGGTGGTGTGTCATTTCACAGGCAGTGAAGCAGGTCTACAGGTGTCTATATTTCTCTCCTTCTCTGTCATCCCTTCTCTCTCAATGTCTTTCTGCCCTATCCAAAAAAAAAAAAAAAAAAAGACCCCAGGAGCAGTGGATTCAAAGTGCAGGCACCAAGCCCCAGCCATAACCCTGGAGGCAAACAAACAAAATACCATTTAGGGTATTATGTCCTCTCATGGTAAAAGAACTAATAATGGCAGGGCATGTATTATGTAAAATGATTACAGGTAGTGTTTGGATATAACTGTTGAAATCCAGATATCTATCGTTGCATTATGTGCAGTTTTATCAGGTCACTCTCCAGCTCCTGTTTTATTTGATGTTTCACGTATTTGCAGTGGCAAGTCGAAAGCCTGTCAGAGTGAGAACTGAGACTTGGTCTTAGGGGACAGGTGTTTAAAATCACAGAGGATGCACAATCAGAAAGTTAGTGTGGGTCAGGAAGGCAGCATCATAGTTCTGCAAAAGACTCTCATGCCTGAGGCTCTGAGGTCCCAGGTTCAATCTCCAACACCACCATCAGCAAGATATGAGCAGTGCTCAGAGAGTCTCTGTAACTATCTGTCCACCCATCCAACTATCTCTCTACCTATCTATATATTTATCTTTCTAATTAAATACATAAATAAAAAATGGGAAGTTAATGTGGAGGGGGCCAGGTAGTAGAGCACCTGGCTGAGTGTGCATGTTACAGCATGCAAGGACCTGGGTTCGAGCCCCTGGACCCCACCATCAGGGGAAAAGCTTTGTGAGTGGTGAAGCAGCGTTGCAGGTCTCTCTCTCTGGCTGTCTCTGTGTGATAAACAGATAAATAGAGATAATAAAAAATTAAAAAGAAAGTCAATGTGGAGGCAGAGAAGTCAGTCACGTATGAGGAAGGGGAAAGAGGGTGTTGATGGGACCCTTTATGGGATGTCTCATAGGTCCCATTTACTGGCTGGTTGTGAACAGTGCTATCAGGGACCATGCCAGGGATGGCTAGGATTAGTGTTCCATGATTTCACTTCTAAAATCTCAGACAGTGTCCTCCAGACATATTAGTTTCCCTCAATATAAACCGTTGTTTTCTTCCTGAGAATGTTTTAGCTTACTTCCTGTTTGGTCTTCCCATCTTCTGCTGCTCTGCCTGTGGAGCTTGCCTTCTGGCTGAATGAAGTCCAGCAGCTATCTAGATCAGCCTTGGCAGACTTCTCCCACATTGCAGTTGGTCTGTGGGTCTTCCTGTTCATGACTGTGATGTGTCCTTGTCACCGTCATCATCCCCTCAGGGTGGAGAGGAGGCAGGTCGTTGCTGTGTGTTCCTCCGTGGGCAGTCTTCCTGTCTATTTGGTCGCTTCGTGTTTCTATGCTTGGGTTTTCCCAAGTTATTTATTTATTTTCTTTTCCATTTTGGTGAAGGTATAGTCAGTTATAGTCCTTTCAGCAGCAGATGTTATTAGAGTGCTCCTGTATTACATTAGAACCAGCTGGAACACTCCAGTTGGGGAATATTTCTTTTCTCCTTCTTTTTCTTCTTCTTCTTCTTCTTCTTCTTCTTCTTCTTCTTCTTCTTCTTCTTCTTCTTCTTCTTCTTCTTCTTCTTCTTCTTCTTCTTCTTCTCCTCCTCCTCCTCCTCCTCCTCCTCCTCCTCCTCCTCCTCCTCTTCCTCCTCCTCCTCCTCCTCTTCCTCCTCCTCCTCCTCCTTCTTCTTCTTCTCTTCCTCCTCCTCCTCTGCCTCCCCCTCCTCCTCTTCCTCCTCCTCCTTCTTCTTCTTTTAACTATAAAGCATTGCTCAGGTCTAGCTTTTGGTGGTGCTGGGGATTGAACCTGGGACTTGAGAGCCATTTGCACAGCCAATGTACTATCTCTTCAACCTTGGGGAATATTTATGTACAGAGAACACATTATTATTACTACTATTATTATTATTATCTATATTATTCTTGGAGAGAGACAGAAATAAAGAGGGTAGGGAGAACTAGAGAGGGAGGGAGACAGAGACACCTGCAGCCCTGCTTCACCACTTGCAAAACTTTCCCCTTGCAGATGGGGACCGAGGGCTTGAACCAGGGCCCTTGCACATTATAACATGTGCTCAACCAGGTGCACCACCAATTATTCCTGATTTTTCTCCTTCTCCTCCTCCTCATTATTATTATAATTATTTTGAGTAAAACTATCACCTGCCTTTGCTGAAAATTACTTCTGTTTCATCTACATTGTGTTTCAAAGTGACAGGTGACATGAGGGCCATGCAACACGTTAAAAAGGAGGATTGACATGTTAGTGGATTTGAAAAATCATGGAACTCAGGTAACCTGATAAACACATAGAAATACATGGATTATTTGAAACAACAGTTTGAAGTTTGAGCATTGATTTAGAAGGAAGCTAAACATAACAAGCTCCTCCCACTAAGTTGGACTTTACAGGGTGTGGATTAAAGAATCCATACTGAAAACACCAGGAAACCAAACCCTTCTGGGGCTGTGAGGTAGCTTCCCTGGTGCTGCCCATGCCTAACCTTAACATCACAGAATTCCATGGGAGCCCCACAAAGGAGTCCCCCCTCACCAGGTGACACTTCATGGCAGCCAGAGAGGGGCTGCTGCAGTATTTCTCATCACTCTGTCCCTCTCTCCATCTCAATTTGAAATTAAAAAGAAAAAGAAACAAAACTAAAAAGGCAGCTGTGAGTGGCAGAATTCTGTTGCTGTTGTTGGGCAAAGTTAGCAACAGCAACACAAATAAGAACTGAAACTTTGAGAGAGCTTGGGAGTTTTAAAATCACTTCTCCATTAACAACAACAACAACAACAACAACAACCAGAGGACTGCTCAGCTCTAGTTTATGGTGGTGCTGGGGGATTAAAACTGGGACTTTGGAGCTGTAGATATGAGAACCATTTACCTGACCTCTGTGCTATCTCCCCGGCCCTCTTCCTGATTATTGAAAATTCTCAGTGGCATCAGCTGTAATCAAGGTACTACCTGTGTCCTTGTTCTTCCCTTTGGGTTTGTCACAATGTCCTAGAGTGGGGACCAGCCGGCTGCCACCACAGTTCACATCACCTGCCAAGGAGAGAGTGTGCTTCCTATCCTCACACATCTTTTCCAGAAAGAACCACAGAATGCCTTTAAGTACATGTCAGTGCCTTTTGCAGGGCAACAGTACCAACAGGTGTGTTTATGTAGAGGTCTTCTTCCTTTGGTTATAGAATTTAATGGAGGTTGGAGTCCTACTAGAAAATGGAAAACTTGGGGCTGGGTGGTGGGGCACCGGCTTAAGCGCTCACATTACAGTGAACAATGACCCAAGTCCAAGCTGCTGATCCCCACTAGCAGGGGGAGAGCTTTATGAGTGATGAAGCAGGGCTGCAGCTGTCTCTCTGTCTCTCTCCCTCTCTCTTTTTGAAATTTCTTTATTATTGGTTAGAGACAGAAAAATTGAGAGAGGCAGAGAAGAGATAGAGATAGGGAGACAGTCTCAGAAGTCCAGTGCTCTGGCAGAAAACAAAAAACAAAACCCTAAACACACACACTTCAAATAATGATATTTAATACTGATTTACAAAATTACAAGATAACAAGGATATAACTCCATACCATTTTCACCACCAGAGTTCTGAATCCCGATTTCGAAACTCTATTGAGAGCTACAGCAGTTCTCCCAAGGTGCAGATATGGGTTAACTATGATTTCTACAACTATCTGTCTATATTTGTATAGATTTTCCCCCCCTCATTTTTTAAGGTCCCGTTTTCTCTTCCCTTCCAAGTCACACACACACCTATTACTACATCCAAATGTCTCTCCCTTTTTCCTCCTCTTTGTCCAGTTCCTGATGGAGTTAGAGTTCCAAGCTCTCTAGTCATCTTCCCTCTATCATTTTTCACCCTTCGGAATATGGACCAAAAATCTTTATGGGGTGCAGAAGGTGGGGGTTCTGGCTTCTGTTATTGCTTCTCCACTGGACATGTATCCATACCCCCAGCCTGTTTCCATCTTTCCCTAGTGGGATAGTGCTCTGGAGAAGTGAGGTACCAGGATACATTGGTGAGGTTGTCTGCTTAGGGAAGTCAGGATGGAATCATGATAGTGTCTGCAACTTGGTGTCTGAAAGGTGGCAAGATACAAAGCGGGACAAAATGAAATAATGAGATTTAATACATATTTGATCTGGAGCCAGTGCACTCTGAGGAAAGTCAATTTTAAAATGATGTGAAAAGTATAATGGCAAGTATGTAAACATTACAATGCATTTGTTTAACTGCCATATTTCTGTTAGTCCCATAACAGCTACTGGATTTTCCAAAAGGAGTGTCTCCATGGCCAAAAAGCACCAAATGATAGTATTATTCACAAGAAATAGAAAGCTTTCTTAGAGACTCCTGATAACCTCTAGCACAATTTTTTCATTATGGGAAATTATCTTGCTGTTGAACCAAAATAATCAGATGTTTGCCTCAGTAATGACTGCGATTGCTTTTAAAATCGCGTTACTGGACTTAGCTTTGCGGTCCCCTGGCCCACGACCCTGGGTTTGCAGGGGGCTGGGCAGGTCTGTGAGGGCATTTCCTCACATTTGTTTTCATTTTACCTGCCGTTTCTATCATGGATGACCCTCCTAATCAAATTACAGGACCATATAATAAGGAAGGACTAGTTGATCATTTTTTACTTTAACTTTCCTAATCTCATAGACTTCTACTCTCATTTGGATTCTCATTTCTCAGCTCCTGCTTTGTGATTTCTCATTTAGAGTCTTGCCTAGGCTGGGACAATGTATTGCAGGACATTTGCTCTTCTTTTGTTCTCCCCCCCCCCCCCTTTTTCCCTTTTTTTTGCAGCTGTGTTCTCTTTCTGTGGAGGAGGGAGGGGACAGGTAGACCCATGCAGGTCAGTTTACCTGCTTTCTGTGAATAAAACTTGGGAGGGGTTTGCAGAGAATTGTGGGGAGTGGAGAGCCCTTCTGCTCCTGTCAACACCGCCTTCCTTCCTTTCTTGGACTGATTTTCTGAAAACTTTTTGGGACGAGGGGTTTGTTCAGTAGTCGGTCTCAGTCTTGTGTGTGATGGTGTGGGATTATACTGGCTGATCTCATCACAGATGCAGTATGAAGAGCATGGCAACACTGTGTTGGATGAGTTTTTGTGATTCCAAGTTTACACTGATTGGTAAGAGAAAGCATTTCAATGTGTCTCACTGGGTTCCTTTGTTTCACTTTCCTCTACTATGTATTTTCTATACACACACACACACACACAACTGTGGCCTCATACATGCATGATGTCAACATTCTATGCAGTTTTGGGTTTTATTAGGGGGGAAGGAGAGGAGAGGAGGGACAGGAAGGGAAATGAAAGAGAAGAAAAGAAAAGAGAGGAGAGGAGAAGAGTGGAGAGAAGAGAAGAGAGGATAAGATCATGTCATTATTCGAGCTTCCTCAATAGCTGTAGCATCTTCCAAGTGGTGCTCGGGCATATGCCTTATCCAGTGATCTATTTCTCTAGCCTACTCTTTTATAACCCTTTAAAATATTGATACAGGGGCTGGGTGGTGGCACAGCTGATTGAGTGCACATGTTACAATGTGCAAGTACTTGGGTTTGGGCCCCCTAGTCCTCACCTGCAGGGGGAAAGCTTTGCAAGTGGTAAAGCAGGGTTGCAGGTATCTCTCTGTCTCCCTCCCTATTTCCCCTTTCCTTCTTGATTTCTGGCTATCAAGAATAAATTTTATAAATAAAGATAATACATTAAAAAACATTGAATAATGGCAAAAACTGTACTGGGTCTGACACAGTTAGACAGTTCTTCCTATAAGAAGTCAATGGCCAGGGGATAAGGGAGATAGCATAGTGGTTATAGAAAAAATTTGATGCTTGAGGCTCCTGGATCCCAGTTTCAATCTCCTGCACCTCCACAAGCCAGAGCTGAGCATTGTTCTGGAAAAAACAAATAATCAAAACAAAAAAACCACATTATATTCTTTACCTATAACAGTTTTTCATATTTTTCTAGGATTAATTTACTGATCAGAGCACTTTTAAATTTTCAGGGATTTTGATATGTTCATACATTTATTCTTTCCCTACCTCCTCTCTCCTCCCTCTGTCCCTCTCTTTCTTTCACCAGGATTATTTCTGGGGCTCAGAAATCTACCACTCCCAGCAGATTTTTTTTCCATTTCTTTCTTTCTATTTTATTTGACAGGACAGAGAGAAATTGAGAGGGGAGTGGGAGGTAGAGAGGGAGAGAGAAAGGGAAACATTTGCAGACCTGCTTCACCACTTGTGAAGTGACTTCCCTGCATGTGGGGAGCAGGGGCTCAAACTTGGACCTCTACTGGGTGCACCAGTGCCCAACTCCCATGTTCATACGTTCATCATCAAGAAATGACTAGTAATCTTCTTCTAAATTAAATTTTCTTTTCTTTTAGTATTTTACTTATGTATTTTATACAGACAGGAGAGAAATAGGAGAGGGGAGGGGGATACAGACAGATAGACAGAGAGAGAGAGAGAGAGAGAGAGACCTGCAGACCTGCTTCACTATTTGTGCAGTTATCTGCAGCAGGTGGGGATCGAGGGCTTGAACCTGGGTATTTGCACATTGTAACATGTGTGCTCTACCACTTGTTCCCCTAAAATTATATTTTCATGTAATTGTCTGCCTGTCTATCTATCTAGATCTTGGTGGCATATTCTAGATATGCTAGATACTCTAGCAGATGAATAGTGTCTGTCTACCCTTCTCTTCTAGTATGTTAATATATATTGAAAAACTCTATATCAACAAATAAACAAAAAACTTACCTAGCTCAGTACAATGAAAATTGAGAAAGCAAATCCTCAAAGGCTCTGAAAACTCACCCTGCAACATTGTCTGTGAATTTTCTGTGACACAGGAAACCACTACTCAGTACCTACAGAGTTGCTAGCTTTAGGTGAATTCTTGCTCTTAGATGTGAAAGGGAGCAAGGGGGAAGCTGAGGTTCTTGAGAAGTGCTGCAAGATTCTTGTCAGTGGTAGATAGATATATGGGTCATGGTACTAATATCTTAAGTCAGAAATGAGATAATGGGAACCAGAGGAAAGGAAGTTCCCTTCTTAAGGACTTTGAGGGTTTTGGCTGAAAAGGAAAAACTTTCTGATGATTGTTAGGTACAGTAGGTAACATCTGATTTGTAAACTTCTCTTATGGAGATAAGTCCTTCACTATCAGGCTGATGAGCACCCTGGCATTTTACCTGGACTGAATTCCCAGGGCTGCCCCTGCCCCCTCCTCTGCTTCTCAAGATGGACTCCAGTTTCCCAAAGATGGTGGCACTATTGACTTACTGTCTCCACTTCTTTGTGTAAATCTTCCCTCAGAGGGTCTGTTAGGAGCCTTAGAGTTTGGAAAGATGTCACCTGTTGTATTCACTTGTGAAAGAACATGGGATGTAAGGAGCTAGGTGATGGTGCCCTTGGTTAAGTTATCACATTACAGTGTGCAAGGGCCTGGGTTCAAGCCCCAGGTCCCCACCTACGGGGGGGAAGCTTTATGAGTGGTAAAAATAAAGTGGTAAAGCAGGGCTGCAGGTGTCTATGTCTCCACCTCTCCACCTCTTCTCTCAGTTTCTCTCATTTCTGTCCAGTAATAAATAAATAAATAAATTTTTAATTATTCTTTTTTTTGCCTCCAGGGTTATTGCTGGGGCTCAGTGCCAGCACTATGATTCCACTGCTCCTGGCAGACATTTTTTTTTCCTGTTTTATTGGATAAGACAGAGGGAAATTGAGAGGGGAGGGGAAGATAGAGAGGGAGAGGGAGAGAGAGACACCTGCAGCCCTGTTTCACCACTTATGAAGCTTTCCCCCTGCAGGTGGGGAGTGGAGACTTGAACCCAGATCTTTGCGCTTTGTGCTATGTGCCTGTAACTGGGTGTGCCACCTAAATGTAAGATTTTCAAGGTCACATATACTTCAGAATACAAGTGCCTAGTCAGAAGCAAGAAGCTCTGACATGTGCATTCAGTTTTTTTTTTTTTTTTTAAAGCTATCAGGGGATGGGATGGGATATGGAGACTGGGTGGTGGGAATTGTGTGGAGTTGTACCCCTCCTATCCTATGGTTTTGTTAATGTCTCCTTTCTTAAATAAAAAAAAGTTCAGTTTGATACCCTTCTATCTCTGTTTCACACGCTTGCTTCCAAAAATTTAATACATAAATAAAGGCTCATGTAATCAAGTGAGAGAATCAGTTGGATGTTTTTATGAGTTTGATTGACATTCTCCTTGTGGTGAGCTGGAGAATGTCTGGTTATCTTTAGCACTGGTGGAATCCAAGATGTTAATAATATTGAGCAAGTATTTAGCTGCATGACATGATCAGTTTACACGATTGCAGAACCTTAATTAAAGTTTTATTAAACTGTGTAAACCATGATCCAGTTTGGATATGAGAGCAGATAGACATCTGTTTCATATATTACTACCAGCGCTCAAAATTAATAGGTCATTTTCTCAGAAAGTCTAGAAGTCTCTTGTCTGAAACTTGTCTCTTTCCTATTCCCTCTGCACTGTAGCATAGAGAAGGGGAAAAATTGCATTCTTATTCTGTGTAATAGCTATACAAAAGGAAGGTAGGAGAACTTTCAGAAAAGTTTTATAGATATACACCAAAATAAGACTTTTCTTTATATTAAAATCAAATTTCTGTGGTGGCACATTTAAAAAATTTTTGTTTGTTTTATTTTGTTTTTCAGATTGGGAATTTTATGCTGCTTCTCTTTTCTCCTTCCTGCTTTTGCTTCTTCCTTTATGAAGTGAAAGCACATTCTAGATCAATTTTGGTGTCATTTTTCTCACTTAGGCAAGAAGCACAGTGTCCTCATTTCTAGTCTTCTCTTACTTCCATGATTAGAAAAAATACCAGCAAATGCCTTTTTCTATCAAATTGTACATGTGTTTTACTCTTAGGTATTTAACTCTCAGTGTTTAATGCTCTCCTGAGAAAATAACACTAGAATTTATATTTCCTATAAAACCATGCTCACTGAGAGGGTAGAAAACAAAGGTTGTGAGTTCTCAAAGTCTACAATTCACTCATTTCCTGTCTTGCTAAGTCTCAGTTCTGTAAGACCAGATTATTGCACAAATATTTAGTGGACAGAAATCTTTTAAAACACAAGGTGGGCAGGCAGAGAAAGTCCTCTGAATACGAAACACTTATAGCTTGTCATTTGATACCATTTGGTACACTGCCATCACACTTTCTTACGTGTGTTTTTAGGTATATTAGAAAAAAAAAAAAAGAGGTGTGGGGGGAGATAGCACAGTTATTCAGAGAGACTCTCATGCCTGAGGCTCTGAGCTCCCAGGTCCAATCCCTGCACCATCACAAGCCAGAGCTGATTAGTGCTCTGGTTAAAAAATAAATTAATTAAATAACACTGGGCACGCTAAGTGTTGGTGCTCCCAGTTGAGCACACATGTTACCAAGTGCAAGGGTTTGCCCCCAGTCCCCACTAATGGGGGAAGCTTCATAAGGAGTGAAGCAATGCTCCAGGTTTCTCTCTTTCTCTCCATATCTTCCCCAACACTCACAATTTCTCTCCATCTCTATATAACAAATAAAATTTTAAAATATATTTAGAAAAACTAAGATTATATTAATTTTACATTCCTTTCTGAAAATTGTATCATGAATGTATTCTCCATATGTTATGCTTCAAAATGTTTTTAAAATCTATTTTAATTATTTTCTCCTTATGTATTTATTGATTTAGTGGAATATTACTTTTTTTTTATCAGAACTCTGCTCGCTTCTGGCAGTTGAACCTGGGACTTTTGATGTCTCAGATATTTTTGCATAATCATTATGCTATCTCCTCAGCATTTTATTTTACTTTTATATAGAGACAAAAAGGCAGATAATCAGAGAAAGAGTGAAAGAGCCCACAGCACCAAAGCTTCCTTCAGCTCAAGTTTGAACCTCAGTTACATACATAGCAAAGTAGCACACTATCCACGCAAGCTGTTTCTCTGGTCCTCTCTTTAGTATTTTCATTAGTTTTTATTGAAATAGCATGCTTTGGAAGTACACTTTCAATCACTTCAATATGTCACCCTAGCTCACTAGACCTCCTGCCCCAGAACTCTGTATCTGCCTTACTCTTTTCAATTTTCAATTTTTCAAGTTTCAATTTTGAGTCAAACTTTTATTTTCATTGAACTTTGTCCCTTTGCTTTGCTTTAATAAATGTCTCCTGTGAGCTACACTCTCTATTATAGTTCTTTCATTGGAAAATTCTTTAGTATTTCTTGTAGTTTATGGTCATGAATTCCATTAACTTTCTGAAAAGCTCTACATTTCTTCTTCAAGACTGAGTGATAATCTAGCTGGATAGAGTATTCTCAGTTGGTGGTCCTTTCCATTCAACACTTCTGAATATGTCATAGCACTCTCTTCTTATTTTTGGAGTTTCTGTTGAGAAATTTGCTGATAATTCTATGATGGAAAGTCTTTGTCTCATTAAGATAAACCCATCTTGTTAGTCCAGCTGTAGCGCAGCACGGTCAAGCGCACGTGGTGCAAAGCGCAAGGACAGGTGTAAGAATCCCGGTTTGAGCCCCTGGCTCCCCACCTGCAGGGGAGTCGCTTCACAGGCGGTGAAGCAGGTCTGCAGGTGTCTATCTTTCCCCTTCTCTGTCTTCTCCTCTCTCCATTTCTCTCTGTCCTATTTAACAACCATGATATCAGTAACAACAATAATAACTACAACAACAATGAAAAACAACAAGGGCAACAAAATGGAAAATAAATAACTAAATATTAAAAAAAATTAAGAAAAAAACTCATCTTGAAAAAAATAAATTCTTATAAATTTTCTCATCTACTCAACCTCTCATGTTGATTTTGATCTTTGTACATATTACAAGTGAGTCATGCATTTTATCAGAATGTTTTATATATCTTTAGATTCAGGATAACCTCCCATCTTTTAACTGTGTTTCCCACTTTGTGACATATAACATGATCTTAGCTTAAAATGTCCAACATACTGATTTTACATGTGTACTTGTGGCAAAATAGTTACCCCATGAACTAATACTCATTACCTCATAGTTAAAATATTTTTAGTTTTAAAAATGTTCTTTGTATTTATTTCCTTTGAATTATACCTCTTTTAAGGAAATTAAAAGCTCAAATTGTCAAGAAAATGAGTATGAGACATTGCTGTGATTCTGAAGCACAACTGTGGGAGCAGAGCCCTCTGATGGCTAGCCAGTTAGCCCATGGAAAAGGAGCACTTTTCCCTTCCTCTCTTTCTTTCTTTCTTTCTTTCTTTCTTTCTTTCTTTCTTTCTTTCTTTCTTTCTTCCTTTCTTTGTTTTTGTGACGAGAACTGTAAAAATCTGTTTTCTGAGAAACTTACAGACATGCAGTGGAGTACTGAACTTAACAGAGCATTAAGTTATCCATGCTGTACATTATATCCTTAGAACTTAATTCTCTTATAATTGGAAGTTTGTATTCTTTAATCTCTTAATGTCATGAACTCATAAATTTTTTTTATCTATATGCATAGTTTTGAACCAGGTGTTTCTATGTGCAGGACAGACTTTTTTCCCTTTAAATTTTATTTTACGTTTTAAATTATCTTTATATAAAATATTTTATTAATTATATATAATATGTTATAAATATAACATATTTATAATATATAAATAATATATTTATTGGATAGAGACACCCAGAAATCAAGAGTAAGGGGGAGATAGAGAGGAAGAGAGACAGAGAGACACATGCAACACTGTTTCACCACTCACAAAGCCTTCCCCTTGTAAATGGGTGTCGGGGACTCAAACCCAGGTCCTTGTACATCATAACATATACACTCAATCAGGTGTGCCTCTAAATTTTAGATAGAGAGAGGGTGAGAAAAACACAGGGACAACAGAGGTTTTTTTTTTTTTTTTGCCACCAAGGTTATAGCTGAGGCTCTGTGCCTGCATGACAAATCTGCTGCTCCAGTGTTTGTTTTGTCTTTTCCTTTTTTCTTTTTGAAAGAGGGGGAGAGGGAGAGAAATATAAAGAAGGAGAGCAAGACAGAGGGGAGACACCTACATCTTGTGAAGCTTCCCCTCTGCAGATGGGGAACAATGATTTGAACCTGTATCTTCACAGATGGTAACATATCTACTGAGTTTGCCACCATCTGGCCCTGAGGAACTTTTTAAAAAATAATAAAAGGTTTCAGCTTCTTATATTTTCACCTTCTTTTTTGAAAGACAGCTTTGATGTAGATGAGGTTCATGGTTGATATTTTTTCTTTATGCATAAAATGAAAATTATGATTTCAATGTCTTTGGCCCTTTATTGTTTCTGATGATAAATTAGCCATTCATCTTACTGTATTAGTTTGCATATGTGTTGAGTCATTCTTGTGTTTCTGATGTCAAAATAATCTTTGTCTTTCATTATTTCACTGTGACATGTTGCTCATGGGCTTGTGGAATTACTCTGCTTCAAATCTGATTATCTTTCTGGATTCTGGGTATTTTTTTTTTTGGACTTTGTAAAAAAATGTCTTTATTGGGGGATTAATGTTTTACAGTTGACAGTAAATATAATAGTTTGGTTGGCTTTAATGCATTTTTTCAAGTTTTTATTTATAAAATGGAAACACTGACAAGACCATAGAATAAGAGGGGCACAATTTCACACAATTCCTGCCACTGGAACTTCATATTCCTCCCCTGATTGCTTTCCTATTCTTTAACCCTCTGGGAATATGGACCCAAGGTCATTATGGGGCGCAGAAGGTGGAATGGTATTATAGTTGGTAAAAGGACCAGAAAGCTAGATCAAGAAAGGGAGTAGCTCCCAAATATGGGAAAAGTATATAAATATTGTTAACTGTAAACCCCATTGATCTGATCAGGGGCCCATAGTCAGCACAGGAGCCTATGTAACCTCTGCATCCCTGTAGTTCTCAGCTCACATTCCATAGTCACGGCTAGGAACATTACAGGCTGCATCAATTTCAGAATCCATCATCCTCAGGTGATAGGCAGAGTATGCTATCCAACCTCCCTTCGGAGAATGGAACATCCACTACCATTATTGATTCACATTGAGGGCCAGGTCCAATAGGGGCCCACAGAGGGGCCCATTATGTCGGTTCTGATGGAGATGACCAGTGACAGTGGTGAGAGGGGCCTGTTAGAGGTCTAGGCCTATCATGTCTGTGTGGGAATCCCAGGACTCCCTGACTAGGGCCCCAGGTGATGTGGTGGCCTGATAGTGACTAAAGAGTCATAATTAAAGTATGCCAGTCTCTTGCCCTTAATCAGCTTCTGTAGTTCTTACTTTGTTGACAAGGTTAGCTTTGGAGTGTTTGAGGGATGTGCAGTAGAAGGTAGGTGAGGAGGGTATCTAGGTCTAAGTAGAAACTATTTGATTAGGTACTTTATGGTGTCTTTTTAGGTCTTTCTGCTTGCTTGCTACATTTATTGACTAACTGAAAACTACTATGCACTTTTGCTTTAAGGTATATGTTTTTCCCTAACTCCTGGATATATGTACTTATGCCCTATCTCATGGACCCTAGTCTATATCTAGGTATTGAGGTTTGTTAAGAAGTGTACCACCTAAAGTCAATTTAAGGAGTCCTGTGAGCTAGGAAAGGTCTCACCAGAGCAATGAAGCTTGTGGGTTCACATTCCACACCTGACATCTCTGGATGCAGTCTGAAGTGAAACATGCTGAAGTGGTACTGGTTGCAGTCATTAGGTTGGGATTAGCTGGTGCAGTATCAGTTGGCATGAATTGGGAGAAGCATGCAGGGAAGTGAGCCTTGACCTAGGGGTTTCAGGACTGAGGGAAATAGGGCTTTATAGAGAAAGGGGAAAGGTTCCTGTAGTCTTAGAGTTTAAGACAGCAATAGATAGTTATAGCTATAACCAACTCATTTGGCAATTGGGTTAATATTGTTAGGATTAACTTTGTTAATCCATTGATAGGATTTGCTGTAGCCATAATTTATGTCCTTTTATGCTATTTATTTATAGCTGTATCTATAAAGGAACACCACTGTTTATGAGTTGGATCATCCCATACTCATCTTTGTCTTTCTGACTTAGCTCAGTTAACATAATTCCTTCTAGCTCCCTCCAGGATGGGTCAGAGGAGATGGGTTCATTGTTCTTAATAGCTGCATAGTATTCCATTGTGTATATATACCACAGCTTTCTCAACCTCTCATCTGTTGTTGGGCACCTGGGTTGTTTCCAGGTTTTAGCTATTATGAATTGTGCTGCTATGAACATGGGTGTACACATATGTTTTTGATTCGGTGTTATGGTGTCCTTAGGATATATCACTAGGAGAGAAATTACTGGGTCATATGGGAGGTCTATTTCTAGCCTTGTGAGAGTTCTCCAGACTGCTCTCCACAGAGGCTGGACCAATTTACATTTTCATCAGCAGTGTAGGAGGGTTCTTTTGTCCCCACAACCTTTCCAGCATTTGTTGCTGCTGTCCTTTTTGATGTATGACATTCTCAGAGGGGTGAGGTGATATCTCAGTGTTGTCTTTATTTACATTTCTCTGACAATCAGTGACCTGGAGCAATTTTTAATGTGTTTGTTAGCATTTTTGGATCTCTTCTGTAGTGAATATTCTGTTCATATCCTCTTCTGATTTTTGGGTGGGGTCATTTGCTTTTTTGTTTGGTGAGTTCTCTATATACTTTGCTTATTAGCCTCTGGGAATAAACCTGACCAAAGAAGTGAAAGACTTGTATACTGAAAACTATGATTCATTTGGCATAATATATTGTTGGTCTGCTTCTAATTCTGCTTTTAAGACCCCTTCTATTTTGACCATCAGGTTAGGCTGGCTTGCATTGCTTAATGCTGTGGTCTATTTACATAATCACTGCTTTACCTGAGACCTGCCCTGCCTACAGGGCATTGGTTTAATCCCCACTGGTTAGATGCAAGCTTGATACTTCCAAGCACATATGCTTTTTCCTTCTCCCCACCCCCTATCCTACGTAATTCCTCTTCTGACCTGACACTTCTGCCTCAGGAGATATAAAGGACAGGGTTTTCTAATGAATAAAGATTAGATAGATTGCTCTGCATTCCCGCTCATCAAAAAGATTGAACTGCCTTCCCAGCTCAGCCATGAGTCCCTAGTCATCTGTCTCCTGCCCACAAAGCTAGCCTGGCAATGTATGGCATGTGAAGATCTTCTCCCATTCTGTGAGGGGTCTCTTTATTTGGATGATGGTTTCTTTTGCTGTGCAGAAGCTTTTCAATTTTATGTAGTCCCATTGATTTGTTTCTGTTTTAGTCTTCCTTCCAATTGGATTAGTAGCATCAAAAATGCCCTTGAGGTTTAGGTGGGAAAGTGTTCCACCAATATTTTCCTCTAAGTATTTGATAGTTTCTGGTCTAACATTCAGATTCTTGACCCATTTGCAGTTGACTTTTGTTTCTGGTGAGATAAAGTGTTTCAATTTCATCAGATTTGGGAAGTTTTCAGTCATTATTTCTTCAGTTGTTTTCCCCTTTATTTCTATTCTCTTTTTAGTAATCCCATCAGACATGTATGTGTTTCATAGCTTCCCACAGCTCTCCAAGGCTTTACTTATTATTCTCAAAATAGTTGTTTAGGATATATACTCTCCATCTGTCTTTTAGTTTTCTTTCTCTTTCTTCTGCCAGTTCAAGCTGACTCTTAAGCCCTTCTCTGTAATTTTTCATAAAAATGATCATGTCACTTAACTCTAGAATTTTTATTTGAAAACTATTTTTTCTCTTCAGTGATAGATTAATCCACCTCTGTTTGATGAGCTGCCATTATTTTGTTGTCCATCTGTTACTTCTTTCACCATGATTTTCTTTAGTTCGTTGTTAATGTTAATAATGGTTCTTTAGAAACTTTCTTTGTTCCACCAGACATCTGGATTCTGAAACAAGGAGTTCTTGATGTCTCCTTCCCTGCATGCAGATCACTTTCTTCTTTCCTTATATGAGTTGAACTGTGTTGTCAAAACTGGACACTTTAGGGAATAGAACATTTCTGAAATCTGAGCCCCATGTTTCCTTTTCACTTGTTACTGTCATGTTTATTTATTTAGTGACCTAGCTAGATTATTTTGATATCCCCCTGCAATACACAGCATCTCAGAGGTGTAAACTTGAGTGACAGTGTGCTCAGCATGACCTCTGATCAGTTCTCTGAGTGAGATATTTCTCCACATAACGGCTAGGAACTCTTGGTCGCTGGCTGACTTTGCTAGTGTTTTATTGTTCTGGGACCTATGTTTCTTCATGGCCTGCACTAATACATTTCAGGAATATGTTTTTCTCTTTCTTAATTTTTTTTTTTGCCTCCAGGGTTATCACTGGGCCTTGGTGCCTGCACTATGAATCCATTGTTCCTGGCAGCTATTCTCTCCCTTTTGTTGCCCTTGTTGTTTATTGTTGTTGTTGTTATTACTGTTGTTGTTGTTGCTGTCTTTGAGGACAGAGAGAAATTGAGAGAGGAGGAGAATAAAGAGAGGAGGAAAGGTAAACACCTGCAGACCTGCTTCATCTCCTGTGAAGTGACTCCCCTGCAGGTGGGGAGCCTGGGGCTCGAACTGGGATCCTTACACTGGTCCTTGTGCTTTGCACCATGTGTACTTAACCCACTGTGCCACCACCCAGCACCCAGCTTTTTTTTTAAGTAAATATTAAATTTTTATATTCTTTTTAAAATTCTATTTATTTATTTATTAGATATAGACAGAAATAAATTGAAAGGTGTGGGGGAGATAGAGTGGGAGAGAAAGAGGGACACCTGTAGTCCTGCTCTTGAAACTTGCCCCTGCAAGTGGGGACCACTGACTTGAAGCCAGGTCCTCATGCATTATAACGTTATAACACTCAACCAGGTGTACCAGTGCCCGACCCTAGAGTTTTCCTTTTTTTAAAGGAAGTTTTGTTCATGACCTTGACAAAGAGTAGGAGTCTGACAACATCTGGATGGATGTGCCCTTGATTCTCAGCCAGGAGATGCACTCTCAATTCTCAGCTCTCCTTCCCTGGAGAAGATATTTCTGACCAGGACACATGCAAATGTCAAGAATTCCCTTGGCATATCAATAAGAAATTGGTCCACGTCTTCATAAGCAGGGCTGTTGAAAGGATTCTTTGGGTAGATATAATTCACATGAATAGTGCACTGCTTTGCCATGCATGCAACTCATGTTCTAGTTCAGCCCCCACTGCATTGAAGGAAGCTTTGGTGCTGTTCTCTCTCTCTCCCTCATTTTCTCTCTCTCTCTTTGCTTCTATATTAAAAAATAAAATAATCTTTTTATTTAATACAAGTCCAAGTAAAGCTTGGTGTGGCCTGTTGCACCTAAAATGGGAGGAAGTGGAGGGGACTTGGGGTCCTGGTGTTGATAGTAGAAAAGGACCTAGGTTGGGGGAGAAAATGTCTTGCAGACAACTACCATGAGGAGATGAGAGATTCTACTTCTGTGTGAACAACTATCCTGTAAGCCATCAACTGCCAATAAAATGATAAAAAGTTCTGAATGTTAAACCATAAAATATACTTTTTAATTAAAAATTTTAGGTGTAATCTAGTTAATTTTTAAGCAAAAAGAAAGGATGCCCTTTAGAGTTTCACCTTTTCTTTTCTTTTTTTTCTTTTCTGGGGGACAAAGTTAAGATTTTTCATCCCCATGAAATTTAGAAATGGTTGTTACTTCTTATTATATCAATAGTGGTTTTTTGCTTTTGAGAAAAAAAGTGAAAAACATGAATGAGTTCAGGGCTCAAGAAAAAGTTTTGTCTTTCTTAAGCTTTCATGAAAATTTAATCCTAAGAGTAAGAAAGTTATCAGAGGAGGGGATGGGGTATGGAGGTTTGGTGGTGGGAATTGTGAGAAGTTGTACTCCTCTTATCCTATGGTTTTGTCAATGTTTCCTTTTTATAAATAAATAAAAAAATTAAAAAAGAAAATTTAATCATTTGATGAAACTTTTGAGTCTTCTAGTCACTTGGAACAAAAAAAAACCTTAGCTCTATAAATTAATTTTAATTTTACATTTACCCAGCTTAAAATAGAGGCTGATACACAAGTTGAACAGACTTCCCTTACTGGTCATGAGTTTCATATTCCAAATGCAGTTTTCCTGAGAAGTAAATGTTTTGGAAAAGAAGATAAACAAAATAAACCAGGCAGAGTTCCTCTCTATTCTCTGCCCTGTAGTCTCTGTTCTGAAATGAATAGTGCTTTCTTTACTGGGTGTTTTTTTTTTTAAATGCTGTCTCTTCCTTTGATTAGTAGCCAGAGATTTTCATTATTGTCCAACAGATAATATATTTGGAAAAGAGGTAGACATGCTTAAAAAATCACATAGCTGAGTAATTACTATCTATCTGCCATATTTGAAAAGTACACTTGCTCATTTCAGAGGATTTTTCAGATGTTCCATAGTCCTGATCACTAAACTGGTTTAGTTTCTGTTGATTAATAGACAACTTAAAACTGTATGCCTTTATATATAAAGTAGGTTATAATAAGGTAATTTAATCTCTTTCTCTATCTTCTTCTCTCTTGATAATAGAGACAGAGAGACGGAAATGCAGAGAAAGAGTGTGTGTGACAGTGACCATAGCACTGAAGCAGTGAGGTCCAGGCTCAAACCTGGTTGTGCACATGCTAAAGAAATGCACTATCTAACTGAGCTATTTTTGTTAGCCTATAATTTAATCTCTTTTGATTACTCTATTATTATCATGGATAGACTTAGAAAATCTTCTTTTAATATATATATATGTATATATAGTTTATTTGTATTTTTGTGGGTTTTTAGTATTATCTTTATTTATTGATTGAATAGAGATAGACATCAAAGGAGAGGGGATAGATAGAAAGACACCTGCAAAACTTCTTCACCACTTGCAAAGCTTTCTCTTTGCTCAAGAACCCAGGTCTTTGCTCATTGTAACATGTGTGTTCAACCCGGTGTGCCACCACCCAGGCCCTTGTATTTAATTTAATGGGAAAAAGTGTTGGGGGGGGGGGGGAGAACGGAGACTCCAGAGCACTGCTCAGTTCTGGCTGATGGTCAGCATTGAATTTGGGTCTCAGGCATGAATTTTTTTTTTTTTTTTGCAGAACCATAATGCTTTCCCCCCAGTCTTCAAATAATAATCTAAATCTCTTTGTGTTTGTCACTGGCATCAGTTGACTGCACAGTGGACTTGTTCTGTTTGCTTCTCAGACTCAGTTGTGCTCAAGCACTGACTATTCCCGTGGTGACTCAGGGTTCATTGAAAGTGACTGTCAATTTAGACCCTGAATAGCATAAGTCATATGAAAATTCTGAAGCATAGTTGATGATGGAAATCCTTTCCATGGACATATAGCGATCTTCTTTAAACAGTGTTCACAAGGTCACCACATATGCAGGGAATTCTCTGAAAAACATCCAGAGCAATATATAGAAAAATCACTATTTCCAGGCTGGATGCGGTAGCACAGTGTTAGAGCATAGGACTTGCATGTCTGAGCCCCTAAGTGTCCCAGGTTCAATAAATTCCCAGCACAATTATGTGCCAGAGGTGAATGGTGCTATAGTCTCTCTCTCTATCTATATCTATCTATCTATCTATCTATCTATCTATCTATCTATCTATCTATCTATCTCTATCTTTATTTATTGGATAGAAATAGTCATAAGTCGAGAGGGAAGGGGGAGATAGAGAGGAAGAGAAACAGAGAGACACCTGCAGCCCTGCCTCACAACTCATGAAGGTATCATCCTCCTTTAGGTGGGGACCAGGGACTTGAATATGGTGCTTGCATCAATCTGTTTGCTTAACCAGGTGTGACAATGCCTGGCCCTGTCTCTCTCATTAAAGTAATTAGTAAATGAGTTTTGACATTTGTTTCTTTTCTTTTCTTTCCTTTTCTTTTTTTTTATTTTTTATTTTTATTTATTTATTTATTTTTTTACCAGAGCACCGCTTAACTTTGCTTTATGGTGATGAGGAGGATTGAACCTGGCACTTTGGAGCCTCAGGCATGAGAGTCTTTTTGCATAACCATTATGCTATCTACCCCCACCCTAGTAAATGGATTTTGAGGGGGAAAAAAAGAGAAAATGCTATTTCTAATTCATAGCATTGCTTAGCTTGCAAGTGGGTGTTACAACACCACTCCACATCCACATGCCCAGTTTGTTTCAGTGCCCATCAAGATGCTCCCAAGTGGTGCCATGGGCTTGAATGATGTTCTTGCTTTCTGTTGGGCCTGACTTGCTTTTGCTAATGATGATTGGGAGCAATCTCTTCTTTGGGGACATGGAATGAAGGTAGATTTCAGCTAAACAAGTGTTTTTTATTTTTAAATGTGACTTAGTCCCAGATATTTCATGGTAGGTGCTCATATTAAAACACTACTCACATTTGCCTAAAATCCTCAGTTTACGGGAGCCTGGAGATGGCTTCCCAAGTTAAGCCCACACTTTACTTGAGCTTGGGGACCACTTGGGGGCACCATGCACAAAGTTCACAAGTGATGGAACTGTGCTGTGGTGTCTCTCTTTTTGGCTCTGTCTCTGTGTTCCTCTCTGTCTAAAACAATGTCCCCTGGGAGCAGCAAGACCAAACAGGGATGATATCCCAGCAGAAACCCAGCTGGCAAGCTAACAAAATAATTCTCACTGTCACGTCATGTATTTTTACTTGATAGATCTGGTGACCGAATTGTTAAATGTGAATTTAATAACATTAGCAATTGATATCCCTTTTTAATTATTACATTAAATCCATTTCTAGTAAATGTATTCATAGTGAAGAATGAGGATTAGTTGGCGTTCTGTGCACTGCTTCATATTAAAACAAGTCATTTGGGTCAAAACACACAGATTTATTATAAAGTTTACCTTTTTTATTATAAGTGAATGCATCCCCCCCTTTTTTCCAAGTACAATTTGACTAAGAGGGAGAGGGCAAGGGGGAAGAGGAGGGAGAAGGAACCACAGTCCTGAAGCTTCCTTCTCTATGGAGGGCTGGAGCTTGGGCCGTGCACCTGGCAAGAAGGGAGAGAGAATTCTCCAGGCTGCTGCTCTCATGAACTATGGTTTCATGAGTCATGTTTCCTGGTCATTTTATATGTGGGCAGTTATTTGCTTCCAAGGTGACCAAAGTATTTTATTTTTTACATTAAAGTCCCATATTCAACACTGGGACACATATTCCTCCTGTTCCCCTCCCCCTCCTCCTCCCCTTGCTCCTTCCCCCTGCTTCCTCCTTTTTTGCAGTTATTGTGAAATATGGGTTACACTACTCTGTGAAGTTCATTTCACTTTTTGCCAAAATTCTGTTTCCAGTTTATATTCCTTTTTTTTTTTTTTGCAGAGGTTTTATTTTTGTGATTTTTTCCTTTTCTTTTTTAAAATTTATTTTAAAAAGGAGACATTAACAAAACCATAGGACAAGAGGGGTACAACTCCACAAAATTCCCACCACTAGATCTCCGCATCCCATCCCCTCCCCTGATAGCCTTCCTATTCCTTATCACTTTGGGAGTATGGACCCAAGGTCATTGTGGGGTGCAGAAGGTGGAAGGTCTAGCTTCTGTAATTGCTTCCCCACTGAACATGGGCGTTGACAGGTTGATCCATACTCTCAGCCTGCCTCACTTTTTTCCTAGTAGGGTGAGGCTTTGGGGAAGTGGAGCTCCAGGACACATTGGTAAGGTCATCTGTCCAGGGAAGTCTGATCAGCATCATGGTGGCATCTGGAACCTGATGGCTGAAAAGAGAGTTAACATATAAAGCCAACCAAACTGTTGAACAATCATGGACCTAAAGGCTGGAATAGTGCAGATGAAGTGTTGGGGGGTACTCACTGCAGACTATTGTGTACTTTTGCTTTCAGTTATATATTTTGCCCTAATTGATGGATACATGTGAACCTATGCTCTATATCATGGGACCGGTCTATATCTAGGTTTTGGGACTTTCTTAAGAAGTGAACCACCTGGAATGGAATTAGAGAATACTATGAAAGGAAAGGTCTCACCTGAGTAATGAAACTGAAGGGTTGTTATTCCATACCTGAAGTCTCTGGACACAATCTGAAGTGAAGCATGCTGAGGTGGTACTTGTTGCTTTGATTAAGTTGGGATTGTCAGATGCAATATTATTTGGTATGAATTAAGAGAAGCATGCAGGAAAGTGCATCCCACCCTAAGTTTCCAGGACTGGGGGAAATATAGGGTCTATAGTGGAAATGTGTGGTTCCTGCTGACTTTGGGTTCAAGAAGACAATAGATAGTTATTGCTATAATCACACTGTTTGGTAATTGGGTTAACTTTGAAAAATCCCTTTGTTGGGATTTGCTGTATAATACCCAACATCACCATAATTTATGTCCTTTGACATTATTTGTATATAGCTGTGCCACTGGTTGCTTCTGTTCTTCCTGGTCTAGGCTTTTGAGAGAGTCAACATATCAAAGACTCAGCCTATGTATTAAAAAGACTCTGTGCTTTAAAAAGTTTGAGACATACAATCAAATTTTCCCCACTCATATTAATTAAATAGAGATTTATATGACTACAAATTAATAGGAGTGTACATAAACACCATTCCCACCACCAAAAGACTGTGTCCCACCCCAGCCCAACCCCCCCCACCTCTCCCCACTGCCCCAGGAAACTGAATATCCACCCTCACCCTCACCCCAGGGTTTTTACTTTGGTGTCTTACTCTAGATTTAGTCAAATCCTGCTTTTAGTTTCCCATTCTGTTCTTTCTCAACTTATGTTGATGAATGGGATCATCACACACTCATCTTTATCTTTCTGACTTAGCTCACTTAACATAATTTCTTCTACCTCTGTCCAAGATGGATCAGAGAAGTTGAGTTCATTGTTCTTAATAGCTGCATAGTATTCCATTGTGTATATATACCACAGCTTTCTCAGCCACTCATCTGTTGTTTGTCACCTGGGTTGCTTCCAAGTTTTAGCTATTATGAATTGTGCTGCTATGAACATAGGTGTGCACATATCTTTTTGGTTTGGTGTTAGGGAGTCCGTGGGGTATAACCCCAGGAGAGGAATTACTGGGTCATATGGAAGGTCCATGTCTAGCCTTGTGAGAGTTTTCCAGACTGCTCTCCACAGAGGCTGGACCAATTTACATTCCCAGCAGCAGTGTAGAAGGGTTCCTCTGTCCCCACAGCCTCTCCAACATTTGTTGCTGCTGTCTTTTTTTTTTTTTTTAATTTTTTATTTAAGAAAGGATTAATGAACAAAAACATAAGGTAGGAGGGATACAATTCCACACAATTCCCACCACCCAGTCCCCATAACCCACCCCCTCCCATGATAGCTTTCTCATTGTCTAGCCCTCTGGGATCATGGACCCAGGGTCGTTGAGGGTTGCAGAAGGTAGAAGGTCTGGCTTCTGTAATTGCTTCCCCGCTGAACATGGGCGTTGACTGGTCGGTCCATACTCCCAGTCTGCCTCTCTCTTTCCCTAGTAAGGTGTGTCTCTGGGGAAGCTGAGCTCCAGGACACATTGGTAGGGTCTTAAATCCAGGGAAGCCTGGCCAGCATCCTGGTGGCATCTGGAACCTGGTGATTGAAAAGAGAGTTAACATATGAAGCCAAACAATTTGTTGAGCAATCATGGATCCCAAGCTTGGAATAGTGGAGAGGAAGTGTTAGGGAGGTACTCACTGCAAACTCTAGTGTACTTCTGCTTTCAGGTATATATTTTGCAGTAGTTTATGGATACGTGTGCACATAAGCTCTCTCTCACAGAAACTGGTGTATATCTAGGTTATGGGACTTTGTTAGAAAGTGAACTACCTGAGATGAAATTAGTGTGTACTATGAAAGGAAAGGTCTCACCCGAGTAATGAAGCTGAAGGGTTGTCATTCCACACGTGAAGTCTCTGGATACAGTCTGAGGTGAAGCATGTTGAGGTGGCAATCGTTGTGTTGGTTAGGTTGTGATCGGCGGATGCAATATTATTTGGTTTGGATTGGGAGATGCATACAGGAAAGTGGGCCCTATCCAAGGGTTCCAGGACTGGGGGAAGTAGGGGCTCTATAGTGGAGATGTGAGGTTCCTGCTGTCTTAGTGTTCAAAAAGACAATCGATAGTTAATATTATCATCACATTATTTGTTAATTGGGTTAACTTTGAAAAGTCCCTTTGTTATGGTTTGCTGTACAGTATCCAGTATCTTGTATATAGCTGTGCTATTGGATGCTTCTAATCTACTTGGTCTAGGCTTTTGAGAGAGTCCACATATCAAATACATAACCTATATATTAAAAAGATTCAGTATGTCTTTTGAGAAACTTTGAGACATACAATTGATTTTCCCCCCTCATATTAATTAACTACTGATTTATATGTCTACATTTTGCTAGGAGTGTACATAAACACCATTCCCACCACCAAAGGATTGTGACCCATATGATCCAGTAATTCCTCTCCTGGGGTTATACCCCAAGAACTCCATAACACCCAACCAAAAAGAGGTGTGTACTCCTATGTTCATAGCAGCACAATTCATAATAGCTAAAACCTGGAAGCAACCCAGGTGCCCAACAACAGGTGAGTGACTGAGAAAGCTGTGGTATATATACACAATGGAATACTATGCAGCTATCAAAAACAATGAACCCACCTTCTCTGACCCATCTTGGACAGAGCTAGAAGGAATTATGTTAAGTGAACTAAGTCAGAAAGATAAAGATAAGTATGGGATGATTCCACTCATCAACAGAAGCTGACTAAGAAGATCTGAAAGGGAAACTAAAAGCAGGACCTGATCAAAGTGTAAGTAGGGCACCAAAGTAAAAACCCAGTGATGAGGGGTAGACATGCAGCTTCCTGGGCCAGTGGGGGGTGGGAGTGGGCGGGAGGGATGGGTCACAGTCCTTTGGTGCTACTGTCTTTTTTGATGCATGCCATTCTCACAGGAGTGAGATGGTATCTCAATGTTGTCTTTATTTGCATTTCTCTGACAATCAACGACCTGGAGCAATTTTTAATGTGTTTGTTAGCCTTTTGGATCTCTTCTGTAGTGAATGTTCTGTTCATATCGTCTGCCCATTTTTGGATGGGGTCATTTGCCTTTTTGTTGCTAAGTTTGCTAAGCTCTTTGTATATTTTGGTGATTAGTCTCTTGTCTGATATATGGCATGTGAAGATCTTCTCCCATTCTGTGAGGGATCTCCTTGTTTGTGTGATAGTTTCTTTGGCTGTGCAGAAGCTTTTCAATTTGATGTAGTCCCACTGATTTGTTTCTAATTCAGTCTTCCTTGCAATTGGGTTTTTATCATTAAAGATGGGCCTCTTGAATCTTAATGTCTTTTCTGTTGTTTAGATCTGTGAAGTTTTCTTCCATTATTTCCTCTAGAATATTTACTTCCCTTTCCTCTCTTTCTTCCTCTGGCAGGCCAATTATATGAATTTTACTTCTTTTGAGATCATTCAATATGTCTCTGTTGTTTTTAGTGTCTATTAATCTCCTTTTGAGCTATTTTACCTCTTTCTTAGTTTTCTTTAGCTCATTCTCTGTCTGGCTAATTCTGTTTTCTGCTTCTGTTAATCTGCTTTCCCTTCCTTCAGCTTCTTTCTTCAGTTCAGTTATTGTGTTAGCTTGTTCTGCTAGTTGGCCTTTTACCTCAGCTATTTCAGCTTTCATTTCCCTAATGACCTCGAGGTAGCTTGTATTTTCTTTGAGGTTATCCTCTGTTGTTTCCCTAATTTTGATAGCTCTTTCCTCCATAGTAGTTTTCATTTCTGTGATTATTAGGTTTACTATTGCTTGCATACTTTTCTTATCTATGGTTACCTCTGACTTATTTGGAGTTTCTTCTGGGCTCCACTCCTAATTCATTGTGACAGCAATTTTATTTGCTCTTGATTTAACCATTTTTAAAAAATTGATGTGGTCTTCATTTTTCTGTTCTGTTGTTCTTCAATTTTTGTGTTTTGATTGCAAGCCATGCTATACTAAAGACCTTTATGACAAGTGCAGTCAATATAACAATAGTAACTAAGGCAAGGACTGATGCAGTTCAACCAAAACTATTTAGCCAAATAAACCTCCAGTCTAAGAAAAAATAGCAACCAAAGAAAGGAAAAAGAAAGAGACTAGAAAAAAGGGGGAGCAAGAATAGACACTTATGCAAGTCTACTGTCCACTATAAATTCTAGGGATAAAAAAGGGAGAAAGGGGGAATTGGGTGGTGGCACAGCGAGTTAAGTGCATGTGGTGCAAAGTGCTAGGACTAGCATCAGGATCCCGGTTCAAGACCCCGGCTCCCTATCTGCAGGGGAGTCACTTCACAGGTGGTGAAGCAGGTCTGCAGGTGTCTATCTTTCTCTCCTCCTCTCTATCTTCCCCTCCTCTCTCCATTTCTCTCTGTCATATCCAACAACAATGACATCAATAACCACAACAATGTTAAACAACAAGGGCAACAAAAGGGAAAACAAATAAATAAATAAAAATTAAAAAGTTTAAAAAAAAGAAAAGGGAGAACGGGAAGTAGACAAATCCCCTACACTTATAGTCCACTCTGAGTCAGATTTCTTCCCCTAAATAATTCATAAGTGAGTATCAGTGAATTCAGAAAACAAAAGAAGGAGGAAGGAAGAAAAGAATAAATAAAAAAGGAAGGAAGAAATAAAGAAAGAAGAAAAAAGGAAGAACAGTGAAAAGAGAGTTTTTCTCTTAATTAGCTAAGAAGAGGGAAAAAGGAGAGTAGAGAGAAGAGGCAGAGAGAAACAAGTTCCTCTCTCAATGGATAGGACACCCAGTCACCTTGCAATGGAAAAAACAACAACAACGGTTAATTTTGGTCAACCTGAAGAAGGTAGATGGAAAAGGGATATGTGTATATAATAATAATAGTAATAAAATAAAATGGAGTAGAAAACCCCTAACAGTCAGTCTGCAACTTGGACTGCTCAGTTGGCTGCAGACAGCCTGGACAAAGTCAGCCAATTGTGAGACAAATCAAAAACCCCTTCAGGTAGTCTTTCCCAGGTAGGGATGAGGCTCTGATTGTTTAGGTATTTTGTCACTCAAATAGAGCTCAAGCCATTAAAAAAAAAGAGAGACAGAAGTTACAGGAAGAGGGTTGGAATGACACCCCTGATGAGCCAGGAATCCTGTTAAAGAAAATAGCTCAGCAGAGAGCCTGCTAGGAGAGGCAGAGCTGCTCCTGAGGGCTGGTATTGGGATGGAGGTGGGGTGAGCTCAGAAATAATCAAAGGATTTTCCTTTGTTCCCCTGACCTCTGTTTGTCAGCCCAAGAGAGAGTTATAGATCTGTATTTTGGTATCACTCTGACCAGCCTGTGTTCCCCCTCCTACAGACAGCCTAATATCCTACCAGATCCAGCAGATTCTGGTTTGAAGGCTGCTGCCTCTTGGAGCTCATGGCAGGTGTGACTCCAAAGTCACCTTCTTGGCTCTCTGTGTCAGTTTCTATTCTTTTTTTAAAAAATTATTTTGCATAGAGACAGAGAGGGGAGGGAAAGATAGGGAAGGAGAGAGGCAGAGAGACATCTGCAGCCCTGCTTCACCATTTGTGAAGCTTTCCCCTACATGTGGGGACCAGGGGCTTGAACCTGGGTCCTTCTGCATTGTGGTGTGTATGTTTAACCAGGTGTACTACACCTGGCCCCACATACTCTTCTTAGTGAGCTGATATTCACTGGATTCTACTCCATGTGGTAATTTGAAAACCTTGCAGGGCTGGAGAGATTGCAAGAGGGTACCATGCCTAAATAGGCACAGGAACCGTGTTTGAACCCTGAAACCACATGGGAGGTGCCATGCCAACTAAGGAATCTCTGATGCAGTATTGTCTCTCCACTTCTCTCTGTTGTTGTTTATTTTTATTAAAATTTCATTAGTGTTTTAATATTGATTTACAAAATTATAAATAAGTTATAAATAATTCCACACCATCCCTACCACCAGAGTTCCCTATTCCTTCCGTTTCTCCCAATGTCACAGCTGTTATATATTTGCCCATTTTTTCCTATGGTCCTGCCTTTCCATCCTAAGTTACACCTACACGTATTATTACTTTTGAGTGTACTTCCTTCTTATTTATTAGTTATTTATTTATTTTATTTTTTCTTTATTGGCAGAATAATGGTTTATAGTAGGCAGTAAAATACAGTAGTTGATACATGTGTAACATTTCTCAGTTTTCCACATAACACTCTAACCACCTAGGTCCTCTTCTGCCATCATGTTCCAGGACCTGAACACTCCCCCCACACCCCAGAGTCCTTTACTTTGGTGCAACACATAAACTCCAGTTCAAGTTCTGATTTGTGTTTTCGCTTTTTTTTTTTTTAAATGTTTTTCAACTTCTGTGTATAAGTAGGATTATCCCATATTCATCCTTCACTTTTTGGCTGTTATCACTTCTCAGGATTCCTTCAAGCTCCATCCAAGATGAGGAGAAGAGGGGAATTTTCCATTTTTAATAGCTGAGTAGTGTTCGATTGTGTAGACCACAGCTTACTCAGCCACTCATTTGTTGTTAGTGCCTTCCTTTTTCCCCCTTTTCTCTCCCTGGGTCCTGATGAAGTTGGAGTTCAGAGTCCTCTGGTCATCTTCCCCTATTATTTCTCCTCCACTGAGAGAATGGTTCACAGACTTTTTTTTTTCATTGAGGGGTTAATGGTTTACAGTATAGTCTTTTTTTTCTCACCACTCCCATCATCAAAGTTCTGTGTCCCCATCCTCACCTTCATAAATAACCACTCTAGTTTTCCCATAGTCTTGAAAATAAGTTGACATTTTTTTCACATTTGTATATTCAATTCTATATATTCCGCATATAAGTGAAACCATTTTATAGTCCTTCACCTCCTTACTTGCTTCACTGAGTATCGTCTCCTCCAGTTCCATTCACTTTATCCCAGAGGACACAATATCATCTATTTTATTGCTGAATAACACTTCATTGACTATATGTCCCATAATTCTTTATCCAGTCATCTGTCAAAAGGCATTTTGGATGTTTCCATGTTTTTGCTATTATGACTAAAACTGCTATGAACATGGGGGGGGGTGCATATATCCTTAGAATCAGTGTCATTATGTATTTTTGGCATATGCCTAACAGTGTAATTGCTATTTCATATGGTATTTCCATTTGTATTTGTTTAAGGATTCTCCATACTGTTCTCTATAGTGGTTGCACCAATTTCCATTCCCACCAGCAGTGTAGTAGAGTTCCTCTCTCTCCACATCCTCTACAACACTTATCTTCTCTTGTTTTATTGATGAGCCAATTCTCACAGGTGTCGGATGGACTCTCAGTGTGGTTTTGATTTGCATTTCTCTAATGATGAGTGAATTGGAGCATTTTTGCATATGTTTATAGGCCATGTGTATCTCTTCTTTAGAGAACTGTCTATTTGTATATTTTGCCCACTTTTCAATTGGCTTGTTATTTTTTCTTTTTGTTGAGCTGTATGAATTCTCTGTCGATGTTTGATATCAACCACTTGTCTGCAGTGTGCAAATATCTTTTCCCATTTTCTGGGGTTCCTGTTTGTCCTTATGTAATTTTCTTTTGACATATAGAAGCTTGGACCAAAAACTTGGACGGATTTTCTTTATGGGGTGCAGAGAGTGCGAGGTCTGGCTTCTGTATTGCTTCTCCACTTGACATGGGTTTTGGCAGGTGGATACATACCCCTAGCCTGTTTCTGTGTTTCCTTAGTGGGGTAGGACTCTGGAGAGGTGGGGTTCTAGGATACACTGCTGAGGTTATCTGTCCTGGAAAGCCAGGATGGAATCATTGTAACATTATAATCATTGTAACATTGTAATATCTGCCATTTGGTGGCTCAAAGCCGGTAAGATATAAGGCATGACAAATTGTTTAATAAACAGGAACCAGAAAGTAGGAGTAGAGCAGATGAGAATAAGTACCTTTGGGTGGAAAAGAAGCTAGGAATTCTATTTTAGATAGGGGTCCATGACTTAGTAATTTTTGCTTGAACTTGATAGCTAATGTGTAGGTGTTTACCATGTAACTCAGATTCAGGGCCCATATATATTCACATTTAACACAGAAACCTGTGAAACCTGAGTCAGTCTGAGCTCAAAGTCCATGATCACAGCCAGGAACATTCTAGATTGCACTCATTTCAGGACTAGTCTTTTTGAAGTGCACAATGGGTTGAACCAGGCTCCCTCTGAGAGTGTGGGGCAGTCCCTACCATTGCTGCTCTACAGTGAGAGAAAGGTCCTGGAGAGGCCCACAAGAAGGCTTATGATGATGTTCCTGATGGAAATGATCAGTGACTGTGGAGAGAGAGCTCTATTAGAGGTCTAGGCCCATCATATCTCTGTTGCCTGTTTTATCTGCATGCATAAGTGGTCAAAGGAATGGTAAAATCATGCATGATTGAGGCCCAGACTCTGTAATAAGCATACACACACACACACACACACACACACACACACACACACACACACACACACACACACACACACACACATATCAGTGAAATAAAGAGAATCATGTAAGTCATGATATCTTCAAGTTGGTGTATAGGGCTAGTGAAATAGCTCACATGGACAGCTTTACCATGTGTGTGATCCAGGTTTGAGCCTGGCCCCCAGTGCACTCAAGGGAGCTGTAGTGCTGTGGTCTCTTTCACTCTTTCTCTTTAAAAACAATTTTTTTTTTTAAAAAAAACTATGTTCATTCATTTATTGGATAGAGACAGCCAGAAATCAAGAAGAAAGAGGTGATAGAGAGGGAGACAGGCAGAGAGACACCTCCAGCCCTGCATCACCACTCATAGAGCTTTCCCCCTGCAGATGGGGACTGGGGGTGGGGGGTGATTTGAATCCAGGTCCTGTGCATTGTAACATGTTCACTCAACCAGGTGTGCCACCATCTGGCCCCCACTCTTTCTATCTCTCATCTATATATTTATTTGTCTACTTATCTATCTTTTAAAAGGAAAATTACTGAAACTCTCAAAATATTAATTTCAAACTCAGCCACTGCATTTAATTGCAAGACTGCTGTCTAAAGAGCTGTCATCAAAAAATTATATATATATATGTGTGTATATATGTATATATATATATGTATATGTTTCTTTTCTATTCATGTAAAGTCCCAATCCTCCTCTGTGTATGACCCCTTGGTAGGAATGCATAGAGCACCCCCGTCAGCCAGTGGCAGGGTCACTGATGAGGGAATCACTTCCCTTTCACTTTCCTTAGTCACTCTAAGTGGCTGGGCTTCTTCTATGAATGACAGAGGTTAGAGTTTTCACAGGTTCTCCACAGAGGCTGTCCATTTCTTTCAAGTCCCTAGGACATCCAGACTGCTGTCTCCTTCCCAGTGAAGACACCCACATCCTGCTAGCTGGCACGTGTACACACATCCTCTCCTTGCCAGAGACTAAGAATGGAGTCAACTCTGAGTTGGCTGCCATTCTGAAGCCTCTGGACCCCACCCTTCTCTTCATTAGCAAAGAGGATGACTCCCATATGACTGGTGTGCTTCTGTCTAGACTGATCGTTCAAAGAATTGTTGACTCTGAGCAATCAAAGTTAGGAGTTAGAGAGTTCTGCATTAGATCACAGTGCTGTCATACCTGAGGGCCCCTCCAGATCCCTGCTTCAGTCTCTGGTACTGCCCTTAGCCAGAGCTGAGCCGTGCTCTGGTCTCTTGCTCTTTCATATAGATAAAAATACTAATTGAAAAATCTTTCAAAAGAGAGCCAGGCAGTGGTGCACCTGGTTAAATGCTCACATTACAGTGTCCTAGGACCCAGGGTCAAGCCCCTAGTCCCCACCTGCAAGGAGAAAACTTCACGGGCAATGAAGCAGGGCTGCACGTGTCTCTCTGTCTCTTTCCCTCTCTACCTCCCCCTCCATTCTCAATTTCTCTTTGCCTCTATCCAATAACAAACAAACAAACCAATAAATAAATAAACAAATACATATCTTTTAAAACATCTCTGCAAAACTATCACTTACACCGAGTGTCTGAGCACGCAGTTCTGATGCCTGAAAGCTGCTAAGCTTGATCCCTGTTTTTTCTTAGTTGTGTTCACCCAGGAGACAAGGGCCTGGGAGACAACACACACACACACACACACACAGACACACACACACACACACACACACACACACACACTTTTATCCTATCCAGAGATGGTGTATCTATTTTTCTTTGTTCTTTGAACGTTTGGTTTTTTTTGTGATGTAGGATGTCCTCAGGAATATCTTGTACATTTGGGAAAAGCCTGAAAATATTTGACTGTTTTCTCTTGCAGGTGTGTGTCATAGAAATCACAGAAAAGAGCTAGAAGGTGTTGAACACTTTCATAGAAATGTATATGTATTTGTTTGTTTGTTTAGTGTAAGAGGAGAAAAAGAGAGAAACAGAGAGATGGAGACCAGAGCCCTGCTCAGCTCTGCTTATGGTGGTTCTGGGGATTGAACTTGGGGCCTTATTTTTATATAACCACTGTGCTGCTCTCCAGACCACACTATTTTATTTTTATATCCTATTTAATTTCTTTATTTTTGGATGGAGCATCACTCATTTCTGGCTATTGGACCAAGGACTGAACCTACAACCTGAGATCTCTCCTATGCAAGTCCTATGCTCTACTGCTGTGCTTCTCCTTAGACTCAGTATTCCATAATCTTTTAATTTTTAAAAATTTTTTGTTGCATAGAGGCAGCTAGAAATCTACCAGGTAGGGGGAGATAGAGAGGGAGAGAGACAGAGACACCTGCATCCCTGCTTTATCACCTATGAAGCTTTCCCTCTACAAGTGGGGACCAGGAACTCAAACCCAGATCCTTATGCACTGTAATGTGTGTTTAACCAGGTGTGCCATTGCTTGCCCCTCCTTTTTAAAAAGATAGCGATGGGGGGGGGGGTGTCAGCACAGCACTGTAGCTTCCTTCAGTGTGCTTTGGGCTGAGCTCCTGCCCAGCTTGTACACATGGAAAAGGGTCCTCATGCTTCTCTTATTCCTTCTCAGATTTCCTCCTTGGTATTAGTGCACCTTTCAGTCACCCCCCA
Source organism: Erinaceus europaeus (assembly GCF_950295315.1). Classification (NCBI taxonomy): domain Eukaryota; kingdom Metazoa; phylum Chordata; class Mammalia; order Eulipotyphla; family Erinaceidae; genus Erinaceus; species Erinaceus europaeus. Next base: position 107,622,274 of record NC_080164.1, on the reverse strand, counting down.
CCCCAATAGATTTTATTTTGTTTTAATGTTTTATTCATTTATCTTTGCACAGAGACAGAGAAATTGAGAGGGGAGAGAGAGAGAAACCTGCAGCCCTGCTCCACCACTCATGAAACTTTCCTTATGTAGGTGCACTGTGGGATAATGGGCTCAGAGATGTGTCTGTCTGGGCTCAGGTTCCAGTGTCAGCCTGACCAGACATGGGAGGTAGGGGCTTGGGCATCCACTGCTGGTCTCCAAGAGCAGGGGGGACCAGGGGAGGCCTGATGTGGTGCCTGTGTTTATAGACAGTCTGTGTAGAAGACAGAATCTGAAATAAACAAGCTAGTTATTCTCACCCTTCAACTTTTTAATTTTCTGTACTTGCAACCAGCCATCCTCATAAGGCTGTGGAACTGTTGTGGTTTGTTCATGATTTTTCTTTCTTTTGTGTATCCATATCATTTCTGAGACCTTGGCCTGTTAGAAGGTCAGGTGGAAAATATATAAAGAACTTAGCAAACTCAACAACAAGAAATCAAATAACCCCCTCCAAAAATGAGGAGAGGACATGGACAGAATATTCACCACAGAAGAGATCCAAAAGGCCAAGAAACACATCAAAAAATGCTGCCTTTACTGTTTTTTTAAAATTATTTATTTTGAATAGTGTAGATTGAAATTGAGAGGGGAGAGACAGATTGAGAAGGGAAGAGAAAGAGACACACCTACAGCCCTGACTCACCACTCATGAAGCTTTCCCCCTGCAAGTGGGGGTCAAAGGGCTGAAACCCAGGTCCTTGCACACTGTAGTATGTGTGCTTAATGAGGTGCACCACTGCCTTCTAAAATTTTAGGTATTATTCTTCAGTTTGCCCTGCCCCCCACCTTGTTTTTTTCCCCTATGCCTCAAACGATTCTATGGAACCTAAGAGACGAAATATTTCTTGTTTCTTTATTTATAAAATGGAAACACTGACAAGACCATAGAATAAGAGGGGTACAATTCCCATAACCAGAGCTGCATATCTCATCCCCTCCCCTGATAGCTTTCCTGTTCTTTAACCCCTTGGGAGTATGGACCCAAGGTCATTGTGGGGTGCAGAAAGTGGAAGGTCTTTCCTCTGTAATTGCTTCCCTGCAGAACATGGGCATTGACAGGTTGATCTTTACTCCCAGCCTGTCTCTTTCCCTAGTGGGGTGGGGCTCTGAGGAAGCTGAATTCCAGGACACATTGGTGGGGGCATCTGTCCAGGGAAGTCCGGTTGGCATCATGCTAGCGTCTGGAACCTGGTGGCTGAAAAAGAGTTAACATATAAAGCCATACAAATTGTTGATTAATCATGAACCTAAAGGCTTGAATATTGCAGATGAAGATTTGGGGTCTCCATTTTGGAAATAGCTAGTAGGTCTATTTTAGGTATATTCCAAAGGGACCATGACTTTATTAGTTTTTGCCTGAGCCTGACATCTGATATGCAGGTGGATCCAAGTTATTATCTAGGGAGGTGATGTCATGGCTGGAAAAAGGGCTAGAAAGCTGGATTAGGGAAGAGAGTAGCTCCCAAACATGGAAAAAGTATATAAATATTATTGACTGTAAAACCCATCAATGTGATCTGGGGCCCATATTCAGCATAGGAGCCTATGTAACCTCTACATCCCTATAGGTCTAAGCTTGCATTCTGTGGTCATGAGTAGAAACATTTCGAGTTGCACTAATTTCAGGACCCATCTTCTTCAGGTGGTGGATAAGAGTATGTTATCCAACCCCCCCCCCCCCCTTGGGAGGATGGAACATTCTCTACCATTGTTGATCCATATTGAGGGCAAGGTCCTATGGGGGTCCCCAAAGGTTCCATTATGTTGTTCCTGATGGAGATGACCAGTGATTATGGAGAGAGGGATCTATTAGAAGTCTAGGCTCATCATGTCTGTGTGGGAATCCCAGGGCTTCCCGACTAGGGCCCCAGCTGATGTGGTGGTCTGATAGTGACTGAAGAATCATCATTAAAGTATGTTAGTCTCTTGCCCCAATTCAGCTTTCGTTAGGATTCGCTGTATAATACACGACCTCATCATAATTTGTCCTTTAATGTTATTTATATGTATCTGTATTTTATAAAGTAATGCCACCGGTTGTTTCTGCATTTCAGAGTCAGCATTTCAAAGACTCAGCTTATGGTTTGTGCATTAAAAAGTTTGAGACATTCAATAAATTTTCCCCTCTCAGATTAATTAAATAGTGACTTATATGACTACAAGTTAATAGGAGTGTACATAAGCACCATTCCCACCACCAAAAGACTGTGTCCCATTCCAGGTGTCCAACAACAGATGAATGGCTGAGAAAGCTGTGGTATATATACACAATGGAATACTATGCAGCTATTAACAACAGTGAACCTACCTTCTGTGGCCCATCTTGGATGGAGCTAGAAGGAATTATGTTAAGTTAGCTAAGTCACAAAGACAAAGATGAGTATGGGATGATCCCACTGATAAACAGAAGTTGAGAAAGAAGAACAGAAAGGGAAACTCAAAGCAGGATCTGAGTTTGGAGTAGGGCACCAAAGTAAAAATCTCTGGGTGGAGGGTGAGGGTGGATGCTTAGCTTCACTGGGGTGTTGGGGTGGGGGGAGGATGGGATGGGACACAGTCTTTTGGTGGTGAGATGAAATACTTCTTAAGGAAATCTAGCTTTTGTTTTACTGCACAGTTCATCTTCTGACAAGTGACATTTCCCACCTCTGCAGTACAGTAGCTTAACAGGCATGGTTGCCAGGTAGAACAGATGGGTTTTGAAAGTCTTTATGTCAATAAGAAAGGTGCAAGTAATTTTCTTTTACCCCATGTGACCATCGATGCAAAGACAGTGATTTCACACCTGCATAGTAATTTCACACCTGCAAAGTCTTCTGAGAATCCCTGGTCTGTGGAGAACAGGGCTGTTTGATTCTAAGAAAGCCACAGAAACCTCTAGCAAACATTGTTTGCAGACACTAAATTTTACACATACTTTGTGTGACTTTCAGAGTTTTCCCCCACCCCCTTTCCATTCCCTGTGCAGCATGACTTCTGGTTTAGCTGTGTCTTGGCTGTGAGGGCTTGCCATACTTTTTATTTATTTTTATTTTATTTATAAAAAGGAAACACTGACAGAATTATAGGATAAGAGGGGTACAGTTCCACAAAATTCCCACCACCAGAACTCCGTATCCCATCCCCTCCCTTGATAGCTTTCCTATTCTTTATTCCTCTGGGAGTATGGACCCAGAGTCATTGTGGGTTGCAGAAGGTGGAAGGTCTGGCTTCTGTAATTGCTTCCCTGCTGAACATGGGCATTGACAGGTCGATCCTTACTCCCAGCCTGCCTCTGTCTTTCCCTAGTAGGGTGGGGTTCTGGGGAATTGGAGCTCCGGGACACATTGGTGGGGTTGTCTATCCAGGGAAGTCTGATTGGCATCATACTAGCATCTGGAACCTGGTGGCTGAAAAGAGAGTTAATATATAAAGCCAAACAAGCTGTTAACTAATAATGAACCTAAAGGCTGGAGTAGTGCAAATGAAGAGTTGGGGGGAGGGGTCTCCATTTTGTAGATAGCTAGTAAGCAAATTTAATTATATTCCAAAGGGCCTGTGGCTATACTATACTAGTTTTTTTTTTTTTTTTCCCCTGAGGAGGGCTTGGCCATCTTAACCCACAGGGCCTCGGTATCTCTCTGGATCTCTAAGAGGGGGCAGGTCTTGCTTCTCCCTGTTGGGGATCACCTTTCTTCTTCTTTCTTTAATTTACATTTTTCTTTATTGGGGTATACAGTAGTTGGTACATGTGTAATATTTACCAGTTTTCACGTAACACTCTAACTTAGCCCCCAGCTAGGTCTTTCTCCACCATCATGCTCCAACACTTGAGCCTCCACCCCCAGAATCATTTACTTTGGTGCACACCATCTCTAGTCCAAGGGTTACATGAGGATGGCCGACAGTGTTTGTAGCCTGCTGCAAAGCCTGGGTGGGGGGCCTTCAGAGAGGGTCCCTAACAGCACCCTTCCCACCCTTTCCTGGTGTATTGAATCAGAGGCCTCAGGTGTGTGGAGGTGGCAGAGACTGGAAGCTGTGTTCTGGGCTGTGGGCTGGTGGCTTAGAACTGTTGCCTCAAACAAGGATGGCCTGGAGAGTCACTCACTCCAGATCTCAAGGGAGACCTGGGTCCTGATTTTTGTTAAAGGTCCCACAGATGATTCTACCGTTAACATAGGCTTGAAGACAAATACTTTAGCTTGTTATTGTTATTATTGGGTGGGGCTAGGCAGACAACACAGTTGTTCTGCCTGAGGCTCTGAGGCTCTGAGGTTACAGGTCCAATCCCCAGCACCACCATCAACCAGAAGCTCAAGTAGGGCTCTAGTGAAAGGAAGCAATCAAGGAAGGAAGAAAAAAGGAGAGAGAGATAAAGAGAGGTGGGGAGAGAGAGAGAGGAAAGCATTTAACAAAACAGTCACACACACAGAGAGAGAGAGAGAGAGAGAGAAAAGCATTTAACAAAACAGCCACACACACACACACACACACACACACACACACACACACACACACAAACACACACACAGAGAGAGGAAAGCATTTAACAAAACAGTCACTTGGGTAGTGCACTGCTTTGCCATGTGTGTGACCTAGGTTTGAGGCCGACTGCCACTGCACTGGAGGGTCTCTTGGTCTTGGTCTTGGTGTCAGTCTCTCTCTCTCTCTCTCTCTCTCTCTCACACACACACACACACACACACACACACACAGCAAAAATAATTCTACCGCTGCTTCTCATATCTAATCAAGATACAGCATCTCAACAAGTATTCCAACGCTAAACCTTTCATATTATATAATCAGCTAATCTAAAAAATTCACTGTCTCTATTTTAAGAATATTTTTTAGAGGCTGGGCAGTGGTGCACTTGGTTGAGCACACATATTATCCTGTATGAGGACCTGGGTTCAAGCCCCGCTCTCCACCTGCAGAGTGAAGCTTCATGAGTAGTGAAGCAGGTCTGCAGGTGTCTCTTTCTCTATCTCTCTTCCCCTCTCAGCTCCTGTCTGTCCTATCAAAATTAGAAAGGAAAAAATATTATCATTAGCTTAGTGTTTGTGTGAGTGAGAAAGATCAGAGAGTGGATATTTATGGGGGAAATAGTGCATTCATTCTTTAGACTTTGTCAGATGATTCCATTTCTTTGTGTATGTGCAAATCTGATTTATACACCTAATGGTCTAATGCTTTGGGTTGGAATGTGCCCTTTCCTAGTTTGATTTTCTCAGTTCTGGTCTTGTGTTGGTATTCGTCGTGTTGGTTTGGCCCCCTTCCCCCTACCTCTGAGAGAAATGGTTTGGTCCTTGCTAGTTTCGCGCCCTGTTTTCTCCCTGCCCCGTATGCTGAGGACGTGCAGAGTCCCAGCAGCAGCAGCTGAGAGAGAATGATAGAAAAGCACATGGTGTGGTGATTTGCCCATTCGTGAATAAATATTAAACTGCATTCTCAGCCCAGCTGTGTGTCTCTGCTTGTCTCTGTTATCCGCCAGTGAAGCCAGCCCAGATAAAACAACATACTGTGGTCATTTAGTTAAAAACAGAAGGGGGAATTGTTGGTATGTTCCCTTCTCCCCGACCTCTGAGAAGAATTGGTTTGCCCCTTGCTAGTTTCTCACCCCACTTTCTCCCCGTCCCCTATGCTAAGGATGAGCAGAGTCCCAGCAGCAGTGGCGGAGAGAGGAGGATGGAGAAAAGTACATGGTGTGGTGATTTGCCCGTTTGTGAATAAAGATTAAACTGCGTTCTCAGCCCAGCCGTGTGTCTCTGGTCGTCTCTGTTACCCGCCCGTGAAGCCAGCCCGGATAAAACAACAGTCTTGTATTTGTTTCTTTGGTCAGAAATATGCTGCAGGAACTTTTTTTTCTTCTGATAATCAGTTCTTCTTCTTCTAGCGTTTGCCCTTCTTCCGTAGCCAGTCAACAGCGTCAGGTTGAGCCTGAAGTAAAGTTTCGAGACCTCCTTTGAATCTGGAGAGGTGGCAGTCGTTGACTATGTGGGTCATAGTCTGTCTGTAGCCGCAGGGGCAGTTCGGGTCGTCTCTGGCTCCCCAGCGATGGAACATAGCGGCGCACCGGCCATGGCCTGTTCGATAGCGATTGAGGAGGGCCCAATCATAACGTGCTAGGTCAAAGCCGGGTTGACGCTTGTGATTCCTATGGTCAGCTTGGTGTTTTAAACAGCTCTTTGTTAAAAAATTATGAGTGGTGACATAAATGGTGGAACACATCTTTTGCCAGGTGGTAAGACCCAGGTTCAAACCTCTAGTCCAGATCTGCAGAGGGGAAGCTTCATGAGTGGTATAGGGGGGCTGTAGGTATCTCTCTTTCTCGTTCTCTCTCTCCCTCCCTCCCTCTACTTTTCTATCTCTATGAAAACAAGAACAACAGCAACATAAATGGTCATAAGGGGCCAGGTGGTGCCACACGTAGTTGAGTGCACATGTTACAATGTGCAAGGACCCAGGTTTGAGCCCCTGGTCCCCACTTGCAGGGGGAAAGCTTCACGAGTGGTGCTACAGGTGTTTTTCTCTGTCTCTCCCTTTCCCTCTCTATCACCACTTCCCTCTTGATTTCTGGCTATCTCTATCTAATGAATGAATAAAGATAATAAAAATAATAATAAACAAACAAATAAAAAACCAAATGGTCAACAGAGGTGATGAAGTTCTCATGTTGGTACCAAACACCAGTGATAACCCTTGTGGAAAAAGTAAAATAAAGTAAGTAAAATGACAGGAAGCAACCCAGATGCTGCTGACAGATGAGTGACTAAGAAAGTCCTGATAAATAAGTCTGACTCAGAGTGGAAGGAAAAATCCTGATATATATATATATATATTCAACGGAATACTACTCATCTATTAAATATGATGAAGTCCTCTCCTTTGCTTCATCTTGAATAGAACTTGAAGGAGTCATGTCAAGTGAGGGAAGCCAAAAAGAGGAAGATGAATATTGAAAGACCTCACTCTCAGGGGGAACTTAAGAAACAAAGACAGAAAGGGAAAATACAAGGCAAAACTTGGGCAGAGTGGGGTTTATAGCTCCAAGGCAAAGGATTCTGGGAAGGAGGGCAGAGAGTGGGTGGAGAGGCACTGATATCCTGGAGCAGGATGGTAGGAAAGGATCTAAGTTGGGGATGAGAGTGTTCTGCACACGCCTGTCATGGGGAGTTGAGAGATTGTACCCCTATGTCAACAACTGTACCCATGAACCCTCAATAAGATATAGTGAAATATAATACAGTGAAATACATTTTTTAAAAAGTTGTAATTTTAAAGAACCTACTGATTCAGTGAAGCAAGGATTTATACTGTACTGACCCCATACCACACTTGTGCCAGGATTCTTAACTCAATAAATGTGCGAACAACAACACTGGAGCATGATTTCAGTTTGAGCAGGTGTTACAGAGTCACCTCAATGCCTAATCTGATTTATATACCCAAACTTCATGTTCTGGAAAAACAAAAACAAGAAACCGGGGTATATTAAGATGGCTAAGAAAAGTACCCACTTCATTCTACTTTCAACACTAACTTTGACCTCCCCAACGCATGCTGTTAAGATGGGAATTTTTGAAAATATAGTATTCACAATCATTAGAAGAACGAATTCTCCAACAGATCATTAGAACCTGTAACCAGCTTTAACTCTCCCCAGCTGTGACTGGGGTGGAGCATTGCTGGACCTCAGATTTTGCGTAGAAGCTTTGAAAGAATCTGTTTATAAACTGCAACCAGGACTTAAGTGTGGCTGGATTAGCACTTCAGAATTTCGTGTTTATACATGTATTTCACAACTCTCTTTCATATGCTTGAGAGCTGGTTTGGTCTTATTTATGTGTTTGTTGGTGATGCTGGCTTCCATAATCTATAGCTCCCTTTCTTTTGAGATGAAATTTATTGCTGCAGAAAATGTTGGCGAAAAGAAAGCCAAGAGGTGTTGCCACTGAGAAATTGGAAACATACATTCTTTCCCAGCTAAGCCACTGAGAAGTAGTTCTTTTTTGCATTTTTTTGAAGCTGTCTACTAGCCAAAAAAAAAAAAAGAAAGAAAGAAATTATTAGCAAGTGACAGGCTAGTGATGCAGCCAGTAGAATGCATATGCATTACCATGATCAAGGACCTGTGTTCAAGCCCCCTGGTCCCCACCTGCAGGGGAGAAGCTTCAGGTGTCTGTCTCTCTTTTCTTCTCTGTATCTATCAGAAAAAGGAAGAAGGAAGGAGGACAGAAAGAAAAGATTTCTTAATATGTTTAACTGGTATTTATATCTACCTGTCTATATTTAAAATGTAAAATTTAAACTCTGGTCCCAGACTTGGGCTCAAGTCCCTGGTCCCTACCTGCAAGGGGGGAAGCTTCTGGAATGGTGAAATAGTGTTGTAGGTATCTCTCTTCCTATCTCCCCTCTTCCCTTTCAATTCTCTCTCTATCTAATAAATAAACAAAATATTTCTTAAAACGATAATGTTGGAAGTAGTTTCTTTCTGTAAGGAGTAATGATTGATTGACTGATTGATTGATTTCCAGATCATTGCTTAACTTTGGCTTATGGTGGTGCTGGGAGTTGATCCTTGGCCCTAGTAGTCTCAGGCATGAGTCTTTAATTTTGTATTTTTTTTTTTATTAGTGACTTAGTAATGATTACCAAGATTGTAAGATAACAGGGTTCCACACAGTTCCCACCACCAGAGTTCCATATTCCCTCCATTGGAAGGTTCCCTATTCTTTATCCTTCTGGGAGTATGGACCAAAGATCTTTATGGGGTGCAGAAGGTGGGAGTTCTGGCTTTTGTAGTTGCTTCTCCACTGGATATGGATGTTGCCAGGTGGATCCATACCCCCAGCCTGTTTCTATCTTTCCCTTGTGGGGTTGGGCTGTGGGGAGGTGAGGTTACGGGACACACTGGTATTCCCAGTAGCCTCCAGCATGAGTCTTTTGCAGACCATTGTGCTGGGTCCCCAGGCCCCCTGTAAGACCCTTGGAACAATTAGCATTAGCATGTATTGAGTCCCAAACAGCAGCACAGATCAGCCCTCAAAAACATGAGCGTGCATGGCGCAAAGCACGAAGACCAGCAGAAGGATCCCGGTTCAAGCCCCCAGCTCCCCACCTGCGGGGGGGGGGGGTCACTTCATGGTGGTGAAGCAGGTCTGCAGGTGTCTGTCTTTCTCTCCCCCTCTCTGTCTCCCCTCCTTTCTCAATTTCTCTCTCTGTCCTATCCAACAACAACAACAGCAATGACAACAATAATAATGACAACAACAAGGGTAACAACAAGGGCAACAAAAGGAAAAAAATGGCCTCCAGGAGCAGTGGATTCATAGTGCAGGCACTGAGCCCCAGCAATAACCCTGGAGGGAAAAAAAAACAACAAAAAACATGTGTGACCCCTGTCTGCATGGTGTTGTGCTAACCAAATACCATGGATACAGGTATTGGGTTAGCACAACACCAGTGCCCAACTGCCTGGGTCTCGTGGCGTCTAGATGTTGTCTTCTGCTGGTGTGGGTGGTGACAAGGCACCATCATCGACTTGGGTCCAGGCCTGTCATCACACTAGCAGTGACACCTTACCTGGTCTGTTGGAAGCCATGACGAAGGCTACCAAAGCATTTAGTGCAGCCATTTGTGCATGTATTTATTCATTTAGAGACAGAGAGGGAGGGAGCAAGTGAGAGAGAAAACACAACACCCGAGATCTCTTCAGTGCAGTGGGGGCTGGGCTCAAACCTGGGGACGTGCACATGGCAAAGCAGTGCACCATCCAAGTGAGCTGTTTCCTGGCCCCGGGTGATACTTTGTCACCTCAGTTACACTCTCCATCCACCTCACTCAAGGACTATAGGATCCTGAGGAAAGAATGCTGCTTTTGAAATTCACCCTAGAATGACAGTGCAGCAGTGGGCAGAGGGAGAGGTCTGAACTGTGGGCTAAACTGGGCTGGGGTGGAGGGAGGGAGGTCACTAAGAAAGTTGACTGATGGGAGATCCCCTTTCACATCTCTGTAGGGCTACTGGGTTTGGAGATAATTGTGTGTGTAATCTGTTGGAAGAAGAGACTGGGGGCAAAGTTGATTTTCATGTTTATTTATTTATTTACTTATTATCTTTATATATTTACTGGATATAGACAGCCAGGAATTGAGAGGAAGGGGGAGATAGGGAGGGAGAGAAACAGACAGAGAGACACCTGCAGCCCTGCTTCATTGCTTGTGATGCTTTTCTTCTGTAGGTGAGGACTGGAGGGCTTGAACCCTGGTCCTTGCACATGGTAACATGCATGCTCAATTATGTGTGCCACCACCTAGCCTTAATTTTTGTTTTGTTTAGATAGAGACAGGGGACAGAGAGGGGGAAAGAGAAAGGGAGAAAGCTTCCTTCTTCAGTGTGGTGGGAGCTGGGCTTGAACCTGGGTTGTATATACTCTATTTATGCGTATGTTTATTTATGTAGAGACAGAGATGGAGAGGGAGAGGAAGACATGGAGGGATGGAGAGAGGGAATGAGAGAGAGAGAAAGAGAGAGAGAGAGAGAGAGAGGGAAAGGGTGGGGAGAGAAAGCACAACACTGAAGCTTCCTTCAGTGCATTGGGGCCTGGGCTCAAATTTGGGACACACATGTGGCAAAGCAATGCACTGTCCAAGTGACCTATATCATCAGCTCCAAAGCTGACTTTTCAATCCTTGCTTTGAGGTCCTCTTTGTCATTGTAGAGACCCAGGGGCTGAAAGGACCCTGAGAGACGGCAAACATAAGGGAAGGGAATAGTGTTCGCAAGCAATGAACCAGAATAAGAAGGCTTTCGACAAAAGGCTGAGAGCACTTTCAAGCCCAGTGGGTGTCAGAATGTCTGCCCTCCCCCCTCCCCCCAGGACTGTGCTCAACCTGGGATAAGAGGTGGAGCAAATGGCCTAGGGGCCCCTCTGAGCAGCCCTTCTTGGGGGAAGTGGCTTCTTTGCATGATTCCTGTGTTAGAGTTCAGAGCCCCATGTGGTGGTCCATGTTCTTACCAAATTGCAGCCAAGTGAAGTCAGATGTCTAATTACACTCCCAGATCAAACACTTAACTATCCTGGTGACTTCTGTTTGGGTGTCCTGTCGTCATTTAGCACATAATTCTAATGAGCCTACCACTGACTGACTCATTAGTCCTTCTGCATCTCTTCAGGAGGAAACAAAAGAGGCCTCCTCAGCAGAGCTGCTTCCCTCACAGGCAACCCACTTCACTGAGGCATCTCTGTTTTTGATTCCTTCTGTGGTTCCTGAGCATATTAACAGAGTAGAGATCTTAACATCCAGACTTTAACCACTCTATGTGTTAGCCCAAACTGTGGGGACCTGAGCAGTGCATCAATGCCCAAGCATGATGTTTGACCTGACCCGTGCAGGTATTTTTGTTTTTGTTTTGCCACCTGGGTCATCATTGGGACTCTGTTACTGCATGACTCCATTGCTCCTGGTGGCCATTCCCTGCCCCTACTTTTTTTTTCTTTCTCTTTCACAGAAAGTGAGAGACAGATTGAGCTCCAGAAAGAGAGGGAGGCAGTGAGGAGAGACATCTGCTGCCTTTCACCCCTTGTGAAGCTTCTCCTCTAGCAGGTAGTGACCAGGGACTTGAACCTGGGTCCTTGTCCATGGTAAAGTGCTTGAGCCACTCACCATCTGCTTGTAAGCATTGTAGACAAATCTCAGAATCTCCTGCCTATGTGGTATTTTAGAGATTTGACTTTGTGGGAAAATATTTAACCATGACAGGAGACAGATAACTGAGCAAAACTGATTCACCAAAACCTTTCCTGTTCTGGGGGTCTGAGAGGTGGTGTACCTGCCCAGTACACATATTACAATGCATGAGGACCCGTGTGCAAGCCCTAGGTCCGCACTTACAGGGGGAAAGCTTCAGGAGGGGTTGAAGCAGGGTTGCAGATGTTTCTCTGCCATTTTTCTCCCTCTATTTTCCCTTCTCTTCTCAACCATTCTCTGTCTCTGTCCAATAATAGATAAATATCTTTCTTGTTCACTGTGGAAATTAGTGGGGGAAGTTTGGGGTAGCGATTTTGATATTAGATGTTTGTTTTTTCAGCAGAACCTTGGCTCACGCATATGTGATATCACCACTGCTGGCGTCTTCCTTCCTTCCTTCCTTCCTTCCTTCCTTCCTTCCTTCCTTCCTTCCTCTCTCTCTCTCTCCCTCTCTCTCTCTTTCTTTCTTTCTTTCTTTCTTTCTTTCTTTCTTCTCTTTCTTTTTGCCTCCAGGGTTATTACTGGGCCTTGGTGTTGGCACTACGAATCCACAGCTCTTGTCAACCATTTTTTTTCCGATTTTATTGAATAGGACAGAGAGAAATAGAGAGGGAGAGAGGCAAAGAGACACCTGTAAACCTGCTTCACTGCTTGTGAAGCATCTGCCCTGCAGGTGGGGAGCTGGGGGCTTTAAGGCAAGTCCTTGCGCAAGTCCTAGTGCTCAGTACTGTGTGCTTTTAACTGGGTGCATCACCGCCCAGCCCCCAACTTCTTTTCTCCTTTATTCAGATAGAGAGAAAGAAAGGGAAATAGAGAAAGGAAGAAATACCACAGGACCAGAGCTCCTTCCTGTACTGGGGTGTCTCCCATGTGGTGCTGGCATTTGAATCAGTCTTGCCTATGATAATAACTGCACCCTACTCGGTGAGCTCTCTGTTCCATCTCAGGAGATGTTTAGGTATTGATTTGTGAATGAAGTTACATCTAAGTCAGACTAAGTCTAGATGTTGTCTTCTGCTGGTGTGGGTGGTGACAAGGCACCATCATCCACTCGGGTCCAGGCCTGTCTTCACACTAGCGGTGACACCTTACCTGGTCTGTTAGAAGCCATGACGAAGGCTACCAAAGCATTTAGTGCAGCCATTTGTGCATGTATTTATTCATTTAGAGACAGAGAGGGAGGGAGCAAGTGAGAGAGAAAACACAACACCCGAGATCTCTTCAGTGCAGTGGGGGCTGGGCTCAAACCTGGGGATGTGCACATGGCACGTCCTTTCTTTTCATTTTTTTGTATAATCTTAAGTTGTGGGGGCTGGGTGGTGGTACACCCAGTTAAGAGCACATAGTAGGAAGTGCAGGGACCTACTTAAGCAGGTGCAAGACCCTGCTCCCCACCTGCAGAGGGGACACTTTACAAGCAGTGAAGCTGATCTGCAAGTGTTTATCTTTCTCTCTCCTCTATCTTCCCACTCACATCTCAATTTCTCTCTGTCATATCCAATAAAAATGGAAAAAATGGCCGCCAGGAACAGTGGATTCCTAGTGCAGGCACCGAGCCCCTGGAAGCAAAGAATAAAATAAAATAAATTAAAATCACAAGTTGCTCAGTGTTGTAAATATGGATTCTTTGATCCAGCTTAACTGATTTCAGCCAATCTTTTATCACTTTTGTATATTAGGATCAGTTTGCATTCAGGGTCAATGAAACAGGTCACTTGGGTAATGTGCTGCTTTGCTGTGCTGGACCCAGGTCGAAGTGAAGCCCCTACTGCATTGAAGAAACCCTTTGTGTTGTGGTCCTTTCCATTCTTTCTCTGTCTCTCTGCTTATGTCTTTAAGAGAAAAATGAATATGGGATGACTTCACTGTTAGGCAGAACCAAGGACAGAAAAGGGGAAACACAGAGTATAAGTTAGACTGGGTGTGGTATATGGAACCAAAGCAAAGGACTCTGAGGAAGGGGGCCAGGAATGGGTGGACAGGGCTTTGGGGTTCTGGTATATGATGGTGGGGAAGGGCCTAAGATTATACCACTAATTCTTGTAATTTTGTAAGTCACTATTAAATCGTTAATTAAAAAATTAGAAATAAATAAAAAAGAAAAGCACCTAGCCTGGGGGGGATGAGTATTCTGCAGACACCTGTCGTGGTGAGATGAGAAATCATACCTATCCCCCACCTTCAGGGGGAAAGCTTCATAAGTTGTGAGGTAGGGCTGCAGGTGTCTCTGTGTCTCTTTCCCTCTATATCCCTCCCCAAGATTTCTTTGTCTCTATCCAATAATAAATAAAAATAATTTATAAAAGAATTTGTATCTATGTGTCAACAACTGTATTATAAACCCTCAATAAGAGGAAAAACATATAAAAATACCATAAAGTAAACAGTAATTTAGAAACAGAAATTGTACTCATGTGCTAATAGCTGTACATCAATCATTACAACCCCCCCCCCCCCAAAAAAAAAAAAACACACACAATGATTTGGAAAAAAAAAAGAATTTTGAATGCGAACAGTAGATCCCAATTCACCCTGATTTGGCCAAGAGTGGAGATCATCACTGAAGCCTCTTAGTTGCCCTGGTGGGGCGTTTCTGGTGGGCCGTCACACACCACCATTGTGAGTGAGCTCAGTCTCAGGGGAGAACCTGACCTCTGTGGCCTCTGCTTCTCTAGAGAGGAGGCCTATTCCAGTAGCCCATGGTGTGCCTGGGCTGTCTTCACACTGACAAGAGACAAGCCACTTGGAATTCTCCAGCCATGATTGGCAAAGAAAAGAGTGATGGTAGCTGTACCCAGTCCCTTATATAGACTTGATGTGTAGGGGCCCAAATGGAGTGGCTGCAGGAATAGATATATCTCTCCCACCTCTGTGTCAGTCCTCTGCTTATTATGCAAACAAAGTGGGTAGACAGATTGTACATAAATGAAATAATTTTCTGAGGAGATAAGACACTTCGGGGGGGGGGCAGAAGATGACTGACCTGATTGGGTGCACATATTACTATGTGCAAGGACCCAAGCTCAAACCCTGGACCACCAGATGGGAGGTGCTAGGGGTGGGGAGTGGGGGTTAGTGGTAGAGTGGTCCTGTGGTGTCTCTCCTTCACTTTGAAAAAGAAAAAAGATGGCCACCAACCATTGGTGGAATCATGCAGCACTTGGCTGAAAGAAAAAAAATATTCATAAATACTTAATATATTTGTAGAGAATTTAAAAAATACCACATCAAGGGAAGGCCTTTTTTTCTCCATTTTTTCTAGGCCTTTGAAGCTAAGTATGATCTAACTTCAATTTTTTTTAATCTCAGTTTATTGCAAGGAGACTATTATCCCCCATCCCATGCTATTGGTTAGCTTCTCCCCTGTAGGTGGGGACAGAGTCTTGAACTTGCGTCCTCACACATAGTAGCATGTGTGCCCCACCACCTAGCCACTGGAATGGTATTTCTAATTTCCTTTGATATTAGCCCCTAGAAAAATCAGTAAATAGCCAGGCTGGTAGGGAGTGCAGCACTTGGAGACACACAGGAAACACTGCTTGCTTCTGGAGGAGGACCCAGGGAGTACACTGGAGGCTGGTGGAGGAGCCTGAAGCTGTGAAGAATGTGAGGGTCAGAGCAGGGCTGCCTCACACTGCAGCAGCAGCAGCCAGGGCTCTTCTGTCCAGGGCACTCAGCCGAGCACCTGCATCCCTGGGGCCATCACTCAACATACACAGAATTCACCAGGGGCCAGACTGCTTCCAGATGTATTTCCTGTTCACTTTGTCCCTGCCCCCCCCAATACCTTCTTCAGTGACCTTAGACCATTTTCATAGGGAAGGAAGTTGTCCTTTTCTTGCAATATAAGAAACCTGGAATCTTCCAGATGCCTGGAGAGAATATCCCCCCCACCCCCAGGGTTGTGACAGTGGCTGTTACTGTTTTGAAGTAAATGCATTCTTGGAGGAGGGGGAGAGCCAGTGTAGGAGGAATCTCTGGAAGGTTCTGTACAAATGGAAACAGATGCCTAATCGCTACCCTGCCTCTTGTTAAAAGTCTCTGCTCTTAGACATTCAGGGAAGGTTTCATTTTTGCCTCCCTCCTTGATTTTTGGTTGTATATTCCTTGATATTGGACATAAATCTATTTATTTAGTAATGGAAGGACAAATATACACTCATAGTATTAAACTGTTATCACTAAAATGAAGCACTTTACACAACTCCAAGAGTGACAGTTTTTTTAAATTTTAATTTTTATTAGTGATTTAATATTGATACACAAAGTTAGAAGACAACAGAGGTATAGTCCATATCGTTCCCACCACCAGAGTTCTGTATTCTCTTCATTGAAAGCTACACCAGTTCTCCTAAGGCTGCAGATTTCAGCTAACTGTTATCTCTACAGCTGTCTATATTTGTATATATTTGCCTTTTTTTTTAAGGTTCCATCTTCCAAGATTAACAATTTTACCAAGGAAATGGAAGAATTAATATATAGTACCTTTGACATGAGTTGCCCAAGAAATGTAATTAAAAAAAAATGTCATATATACATATCTATCATTTATTATTTGATAGAGACAGAAAAATTGAGAGGGAAAGAGGAGATAAGAGAGGGAGGGAGAGAGAGAGAGACACCTGCAGTCCTGCAGGTGTCTTGTGAAGCTTTCCTTTGCAGGTGGGGACCAGCCACCTTGTGCATTGTAGTGTGTGCACTCAAACAGGTGCACCACTGCCTGCCCCCTTTGTAACATCTGAATTGTGTCATTACACAAGCACTGTTTTTAAAATGGCATTCCATATACAATGTGCACAGTAACTCATTCTCTCTCTCTTTTTAAAAAGGTTCTACTTATTTATTAACAAAATAGATGAGGAGAGAGAGAGAAAGAGAGAAGAGAGAAGAGAGAGAGAGAGAGAAAGAGAGAGAGAACACCAGATATCACACAGGTATATGCCCTACTGGGGATCAAACTTGGGACCTTCTGCTTGAGAGCTCAACACTTTAGCCACTGAACCCCTCCTGGACCACTCACTCATTCTCAGTCTTGTGCTTCTTTGATCCTGCTAGTTGAAACTTGTGCTGCTTTATGAAGCCCTTCCTTTTGTAGGATAAGAGTTTAAAGTGGTAGTTCTGCCTCCTAGGAGGTTGAATTGTAAGGACTAGGACTTGAATTTGGTCTCCAGCACCACACGTGCCAGAGTGATGATCAGGCTCTCACTCTTGCAAATTAATAACCTCATCTTACAAAATACATGTAGGAAGAAGCTAGAAAGTCTATTTTAGGTATGTTCCAAGGGACCCGTGACTAGTAATTTTTGCCTGAGCCAGATAGCTAGCTTGCAAGCGGGCTAAACATACTGTCTGGGAAGATGGGGTCAATTTAGTAAAAGACTGGAAAGCTTGATCAGGGTAGAGAGTAGCTCCTAAATATGAGGAAAGTATATAAACACCATTAACTGTAAGCCCTGTTGATATGACCTAGGGTCCATGTCTGTTCATATTTAGCAAAAAGTTTGATTTATTTTATAAAAAAGAGAGAGATGTAGTTCATGCCTCCACTCTGAAGCCTCTGTGTGGGTGTGACACACCTGAGAACCAGTGCAGCTTCCTGGAGTGGTTTGGAGGTAGCACAGTGCTTCAGGGCTCAGACTCTCAAGCAGGAGGTGCTGAGTTCAAGCCCCAGCATCGCATGTGCTAGAGTGATTTTCTAGTTCTTTTTCTTCTCCTGTCTCTCATAAATAAATATATGTATTTTAAATTCTTTTAAAGACCTGGTAACTTTCACAGTGTGCTTCAGGAGGAGGGCATGACTCCATTCTGAGTGGCCAGGTTAGGGTTCACACTGATCCTCCATTTAGGTGTGTGTGAGAGAGCTTGACATCATTCAAGAAGAAAATAAAATAAAACAACATAGCTCCCTTGCCAAACAGAATGGGAGGGGTTGAATGTATGAGGTGTTGAAAGTTGGTGATTTAGTATTTAGCCAAAAATTATTTAGCCAAAAAGTGGGATTAGCTTTTGTGTAGGTGTCTGGACTTCCTCCCCCCACCTGGCACTTCCGTAAGCTGAAGAGCTGCTGCTTGTCCTCTGGGCATGAGAGAGCAGAATTCCTCATGACTTTTATTTTCCCCAGAAGGTTGGCTCCCATCTCCCTTTTCTTCCACCTTCCTGGAGGGACAGGAACTGCTTGAGACAGCCGATGTGCTAGATGTGCTCGGGGGCTGGGTGGGTGTCCTGTTTACAGCTGGCATCCGCAGAGCAGTGCCATGAGCTGTGTGTTGATGGGCGCAGAGTCCAGAGCTTTGGGGTGGGGTACAGGGACAGGTGCTGCCAAAGGTGGGCATGAAGTCCTGCACAACAAGAGGACAGTGTGTAGGACTGAGACCGCAGACACTGTAGAAGGCTGCTCAGAGGAGATGCAGAGCAAAGATGACATTCTCAGTGAAATGCCTTCTATGTGTACTGGTAAAAAACAAACACACACACACACACACACACACACAAAAGAATGGGGCTGGTCAGTGGTGCACCCAGTTAAGCACACATAGTATGAAGCACAAGGACCTGCTCAAGGATCCAGGTTTGAGCCCTCATTCCCCACTTTCAGGGGGACACACTTCACAAGCAGTAAAACAAGTCTGTAGTTGTCTGTTTCTCTCTCTCTCTCTCTCTCTCTCTCTCTGTCTATCTATCTATCTTCCCTTCTTTCTCAATTTCTCTTTGTCCTACCCCAAAAAATAGAAAAATTGGCTGCCAGGAGCAGTGGATTCATAGTGTTTACACTGAGCCTCAGCAATAACCCTGGAGGCAAAATAATAATAATAATAAAACAGTGGAGATATTCTAATGCCTTTTTCTAAGTTTGCAGAGGATGTTTGAGTTTGGAAGTATCTCTGAGCTTGGGTTAGGTCTTCATGTAAAATAAATCCCATGGCATCTGACACTTATAGACAGGCTTGCACAAACAAAACAAAAGACTGTGATTATCCTGAATTCAAAAAAAAATGGAAATGAAACTTAAGAAGTGATAGGGCCTATTGTGGTGCCCCAAGGAGAGCACACACATCACCATGTGCCCTATGCAAGGACTCATGTTCAAGCCCCACTCGCTCGCTCCCCACCTGCAGAGAGGAAAGCTTCATGAGTGTTGAAGCATGTCTGAAAGTGTCTCTGCCTCTCTCCCTCTCTCTCTCCCCCTCCCCTCTCAATTTCTGTCTCTATCCAAAATAAATAAGTAAATGAAGTAAGTGCTGCATGCCTTATCAAAGTCTCTTCTGATAAGTATCATGGTCAGGCTATTATAAGAAAAGAAATACAGGGGCTGGCTGGTGGCTCACCCAGATGAGAGTGCACACATCACTATGCACAAGGACCTGGGCTTGAGCCCCTGGTCTCCACCTACAGGGGAAAGCTTCATGAGTGGTGAAGCAGGTCTCTCCCTCCATGTTCCTTTCCATCTTGTTGTCCCTCTCAATTTCTCTCTGTCCCATCAAGTAAAAGGGATAGGGGAGGAAAAAAAATGATCGCCAGGAGCAGTGGATTTATCATATAGGCACTGTGCTGCGGTGATAACGATTTTTAAAAAGGAGGGCTGGGCAGTGGTACAGGGAACTGCTCAAGTATTGGGGTTTGAGCCCCTACTCCCCACCTACAGAGGAGACTATTCATGAATGATGAAGTAGGTCTGCAGGTGTCTCTCTACCTCCTCTTCCTCTCTCAATTTTTCTCTGTCCTATCCAGGAGCAGTGGATTCCTAGTGCTAGCACTGAGTCCCAGTGATAACCCTGGAGACAAAAAAATAATTAAAATTAAAAAGAAAATTTATACTAGACCAGTCACTGCTTTTACATTTATTGATGTTAGTGAGTTGTCATGGAAATGAATCCTAAATTATTTATTTCAAAAGTTAGAGACCAAGATGCCTGCAAAGGGCGAAACATGTCATTTGTGGAAAAAAAGTCTTAGAAATGCTTAAGGATTAATTTTTTTCAACTGTAGAGGCAGGCAGGTAGCTACCAGGTAGAGAAGACACGTTACCATGTATGAGGACAAAGGTTCGAGCCCCAGGCCACTACATGGACCTGCCAGTGGCAGGAAGCTTTATGAGAGGTGGAACAGGCTGCAAGTCTCTTGGCACCTCTTTCTTCTTATTAATGATTTTCTTCTTTTTCTTTATTATTCTTATTATTTTAGCTAGAGATAGATACTGAGAGAGAAGAGAGAGACAGAGACACCTGCAGCCCTGCTTCACTACTTGTGAAGCTTCCCCACTGCAGGAGCAGAGCAGGGGCTTGAACTCAAGTCCTTGCACATGGTAACATGTCTGCACAACCAGTGAACTACCACCTGCCCCCTCCCTCTCCAGCTGTCTCTCTTTCTGCCACCACCTCCAACTTTTCCTACCAGCTTTACAGATTGGAATACCTTTCTTGTTCATTTTTTAAAATTTTCTTTATTGGGGAATTAATGTTTTATAGTCGACAGTAAATACAATAGTTTGTACATGCATAATATTTCCATATAACAATACAACCACTAGGACCTCTGTCTTCTTTTTTGTATTCTGCCCCCCACCCACCCCAGAGTCTTTTATTTTGGTGCAATATGCCAATTCCAGTTGATTTCTAATTGTGTTTTCTCTTCTAATCTTATTTTTCAACCTCTTCCTGAGAGTGAGATCATCCCATATTAATCCTTCTGTTTCCTACTTATTTCAGTTACCATGAATTTTTCAAGGTCTATCCAAGATCAGCTGAAAACGATGAAGTCACCATTTTTTATATCTGAGTAGTAGCTATTTTGGATGGGTGTGTTGGGTTCCTTAGTATATATCCCCAGGGGATGAATTGCAGGACCATATGGTAGGTCCATTTCTAGCCATCTGAGAGTTCTCCACAGAGGCTGGACCAATTGACATTCCCACCAGTAGTGCAGGAAGGTTCCTCTGACCCCACAACCTCTCCAGCATTTGCTACTGTTACCTTTACTGTTACATTCTCACATGACTGAAGTGGTATCTCATGGTTGACTTTGCATTTCTCTGACAATCAGAGACTTGGAGCATTTTTTCATGTGTTTCTTGGCCTTTTGGATCTCTTATGTGGTGAATATTCTGTGGTGCTAATCTTATGGGTTTTCCTCTATAGGTGAATCTTTGTTTTTCTCTTTCAGCCTTCAGGATCCTTTCTTTATCCTTATTATTTTCCATTCTAAATATGATGTGTCCTGGTGTCTTTAAGTCTTGGTTAATTCTGTTTGGGACCCTCTGAGCTTCTTGGGCCTTTATGTCTTTGATGTTGTCTAGACTAGAGAAGTGTTCAAGTATTATGTCCTAAACAATGTTTTCTTCCTCTCCCTTTCTTTCTTCCTCTGGTAAGCCAATAATGCATATATTATTTCTTTTTAAGTCATCCTATAGGTCTCTGTTGTTGTTTTCAGTATCTCTTTATTTCTTTTTGAGATTTCTTACTTCTTTTTTAGTTGTCTCTAATTCATCCTCCATCTTGCTAATTCTCTCGTCAGCCTCATTTGTTCTATTCTTTCTCCTGTTTTCTGAAGTTCATCTAATTTGTTACCCTGTTCTGATACTGTTTTAGCTTGTTCAGCTAGTTGTCTTCTTAACTCAGCTATTTCAGCTTTCAGCTCTCTAATGACCTTGAGATAATCTGTGTTTTCTTCCAGCGTCTCATTTGTTGTTTCTGCATTTCTGATGACAATTCTTTCAAACTCTTCACTCACTCCTGTGATTATCTCCTTAACTAGTGTTTGGATGTTGACCTCATTATTTTGTGCTTCAACCTTTGGGGGGCTTTTAGCTGGACGCTTGTCCTGGTTCATTTCTCCAATATTTCTTCTTGTTGGTTTAACTATTCTATATAGTATGTTATGAGGTCCCTTTCTCAGTACTTTTCAATTTACTGATCACTCTCGCCTATGTTGACTTGTGTCTAAGTAACGTATTTAAAGGGTTCACAGTTGTGGAAATTGACAGTTGTTTCAACAGTATTTTAATCCCTGAGTTGGAGCACAGTGGTTTAAAAGCCTCTTTTGTGCTTTTTCTTCCCTGTATGCTATGGGAGCCTGAGGTCTTTTAAACTGTAAGTCGGCTTCTTAGCTAACTCCTGACCAAGAGATAAAGCAGAGTGGGGCAGAAATAATCTAGTGGTTATGCAAAGAGGCTCTCACAGCCCCACTGCTAGGCAACTGAGGTACAGATCTTCTCCTGAGTTTCCTGGTTAGTTCTCTGTCCCTTGGTGTCACCACAGGGCCTCCTTCCTGCTGCTCCAGCTTCTGAGGGCAGTAGCAATGGAGACTCACAGTTGCATTTGATGAGTCTTAGGGGAGTCCTCTCCTCCCTTCAGTTGTCTTTTTGTTGGTGAAACAGACTGAAGGTGGTGTCTCAACTGGTAAACTGCCAGACTGTTACCAGTCACTTAATCTCTCCCTAGGCTCCTCTCTGTCCACAAGCCACATGTATTTGCACTCATTGGTGATTTGGTGGGTTCCTGCAGTCTTTCTAGTCCTGTCTTGTTGCGATCCCAGATGGTCTCCTTTGATATTCAGTCTTGTTAAAAGCCATTAGATCTCAAAGGGGTCTTATTTAAAACAAAAGCCTTGAAGGCTGAGAAAAACCTCTTGTTATTCTTTATCTACTTGTTTGATTTGAAAGACTGAGACAGTTTTTTTTTTTTAATTTTTTGACTTCTTTGTTTTCCCATAGAAACAGTCAGAGAGACAGAGAGACTAAAGGAGAGTAAAGAGACTATAACTGCTTCCTTTAGGGAGGTGAGGGCTGCACTTGAACCTGGGTTACCTGAGGGCAAAGTTATTTGATGGCACTTTTTTACGATGTTTCTCCAAGACCCTGAAGCCTTCTTTGGTTTGACACACACCCTGAAAACCAGTTCTGAATCAAACACTGTCCAAGGTAAGAAAACAGTTTCACTGGGAGATTGAGATTGGGTGTAACTAAATGAAATTCTGCCTCTTCAGACCTTGTGAACTGCAACTGGTCAGGTGGTTGACTGGGCTGGGAGTGATTCATACTTTGTGGATCACTGGCTGTGTGGTACAGAGAGTCCAGTGTCACTGGCACTCCAGTGGGTAAGCTCTTCCATGGCCACCATGGAGGTGGGCTGGGCCTGTTTCAGATACACTGATATCTGAAAGGGAAGGGGCTGCTTTTAGTACTCACTGATTGAACCCAACAGTGATTCTCTTCCTCCTCT